>NC_070579.1:5902526-6271276 GCF_027409825.1 Scomber japonicus
TCATTCTCCTTGTACCAGGTGTAATTAGCTGCTGGGTTAGCATCACTGCTACAGGTCAGATTCACTGAACTGCCCTCCACTATCTCAGCAGAGGGACTCACTGACACAGAGGGAAGCTTTGGACCATCTGGAGGATAAAACATTTATGGAGATTTATCTCATTAATATTATTATGAATAATATTAGAGGATTCTTTCTGTTGTGTACATGTGTATATCGCTTTAATGTAACTACAGCATCTTCTAAATTATTATTATTATGGTTTTGCATGTTTTAGTTGAAAATTCTGACAACCAGCAGGAGGCGTCAAAGTTTTATATAACAAACTAATTTTAGTCATTCCCTCTGGGATAATAATGATGTCAGTCTACTGCATGTTGAAAAATGTTCTTGCCATCACACTGTTAGTAAACCTTGTCTGTGCTTTCCTAGAATCTAGCTATTGTGAAACTCAAAACAACTTGTGAATCCACTCTTGGCCTAAAAGATGTGTAGATATTTTGTACTTACACTGGACATCAATGAATAGAAATGAAGACTTAATCTGTCCATATTCATTCTCAGACTTGCAGTAGTAGATCCCTGTGTCCTCAGAGCTTATGGAGGTAAAATGAAAATGACCTTCTGACCTTTGAAGCAGTGTTTGGTTGTCCTTGTACCAGGTGTAATTAGCTGGTGGGTTAGCATCACTGCTACAGGTCAGATTCACTGAACTGCCCTCCACTATCTCAGCAGAGGGACTCACTGACACAGAGGGAAACTTTGGAGCATCTAGAGGAGATATATTAATATGAATTAACAATAAAATCAGGAATGGTTGCATTAGTTCAACATGAACTGAAGCTGCTCAGTGAACTACAGCAGCAGACTGAATGTGAAGCAGGCAGAGCTGAAGAAAGCAGACATGATCAAACCAATCTGTATGTTGCTAATCTGTTTTACTCACATTTCACATCAATGAAGATGTATTCAGATGTCTTCTTCCCCAGCTGGTTGTCAGCTGTACAGTAATACTCTCCAGAGTCAGAGGACTGGATGGAGCTGAAGACAAGCTGTCGTTCTTTACTGAGAGGTTGAAGTTCTGGATTTACATTCTTCTTGTACCAGGTGTATTTAGCTGCTGGGTTAGCATCACTGCTACAGGTCAGAGTCACTGAACTGCCCTCCACTATCTCACCAGAGGGACTCACTGACACAGAGGGAAGCTTTGGATCATCTGGAGGAGAAAACATAGTTGGTCAACAGTGGAATAACTGACACAATGTAAGAAGCAAATGTTTGACTCAAAGTGAGGAGTAAAAGTTGATTCCCTCGTTGCTGCTCATATTAAAATCAACTGTCTGTTACCTTGGATACATTTTGACATTGTGTTAGTGACATAGTTAGGTAAACTCACACACTGAAGGAGAGTGGTAATCCTCATGTCCTTTCAAAGTACAGGAGATGTTGTCACCAGGATTAATCTGCCCTGAATAAAGAGAAGTTTCCTCCTTCATCATTTTCTGTCCGTTCTTGAACCAGACGTAAGAAATACGACCTGCTGGACTGCAGCTGCTGAGACATTTCAGCTCTGCCTCCATATGAGACTGATGGACTGTTATTGTGGTCACCTGCACCTGGAGAGCTGCATATGTGAGGAAGGATCCAAAATGTCATTTGTTATCAGTAAAATACACAAACATACAGTCAAAATAACCTTTGTAGTTCTGCTGGGTGAAATAATTTGTGATCATCAATCAAAAGTGTAAATGGAGGAAAGTACTCAATATAATCAAATCAGTTTTATGTGAAACTCTTCAACAATAACTATTCACCACTTTCACTCATCATCAGTTTGAGTTCATCAGTACCTGTGACAGTCAGAGTTGTTCCAGGTAAACTACTCCTCCATTCAAACTTTTGTGTTTTGAATGTGAAATGATACTGGGCTGAATCGCTCTCTCTCAGGTCAGAGATTCTCAGAGTGGAGCGTCCTCTCTCTGTTTCAAGGAGCTGAACACGACCTGCATACTGGGAGTCTTTACTAAGGTCCTCAGGCTGTGAGGGATTCTGCCACTGATGACTACGATCAGGACTGAACCAGAATGATGATGTGATAGATTCATAACTGCTGTATGTGGAGGAAATGTCCACTGATGAGCCTCTGGAGGCACAGATGCTTCTGTCAGTGTAAATCACTCTGTTGCAGGATTGATCATAGACACCTGAAAGATACAATTAATTTTAAACAACATTATTATTAAAGTACTATTGTAACTATTCTCATAATAATAATCCTATAAAATGCTCAACAGGATTAATTCTGGTTCACCTAAATCACAAAAACACATTTTTGTGGTGTCTATCCATGAAGATATCGGTTGTTTCATTTTTAAGGTTTTGAGACGTTGTCACCTCAACACAATAAAGTTAAACGAAGTTTAGATTGTACATAAAAATCATGTTTAAAAAAACAGAAAACAGTTTTGGTTACTCTGAATAATCCACAGACCTATCTGTCAATAGTTTCCATTGGAACTACTTTCTACTCAAGAAGTATAAAAAAATGTCCACAGCAAAGTCTGTAGATTATCCAAAGTAACAGAGACAATGTTTCTGGTTAGACACATACATCTATAATTTAAATATAAGCTTTCAAAGTTTTAAGTAGTATAAACAATATTCCATTCACTTTCATTGTGTTGGGATGGCAGCAGACTTTTCCAGGATTGACATCTCAAAATTTAGACACATGAAACTGTAACTATTTGCATGGATAACAAAAAAGAGTCAGGAAATGTTTTTTTGTATTTTGTGTGAACTGACTATTTAAATGTAAACTCTTATTTTACATTTATTTTACAGTCAACACAGTGAATAAGATATAAAAGTGTAACATGTCTAAAATCTCATGGAGCTGAGGTTTGATGTTGATCCACTTCTATACAATGTTTGAATAACATGCTGCCCCAGAAACATGAACATACAATGTATAGTACAATAGTTTAAAGGCTCCACTAGATGTGGTTATGTTAGTGGGAGACTGTGTTGTAAACTCACACACTGAAGGAGCAGGATGATGCTCGAATCCTTTTAATGCACAGGAATAGCTGTCTGCTGGATGAAAGTACGGTTTATAAGTAGAAGATGTTTGATGCTGAATTTTCTGTCCATTCTTGTACCAGATGAAGGAAGAACGATCAGGTGGACGACAGCTGCTGCGACACTTCAGCTCTACCCGGGTATTATAATGATGGTCTGTTGATCTAATCACCTGCACTTGTAGATTTGGCTCTGTGAGGAAAAAAAGAGAAAAATCATTTGTACATCACAAATAATGAACACAAAGGCAGACAGTTAAAATGACAATTCATATAAGTTACCAACTAAACTAGATCATTGAATAAAAGAGAAGAATAAAGAATAAATTAGTACACAAAATGATGTAAACCAGTCAATGGAAACTGATATTCAATTAAAATTAATCTACTTTAGTTCAGCCAGTTGCCCCATTCATTTGTAATCAACTCGTTTAAGTGTACTGTGTCAGTGTTTGTGTTCATCAGTACCTGTGAGAGTCAGAGTTGTTCCAGGTAAACTACTCCTCCATTCAAACCTTTGTGTTTTGAATGTGAAGTGATACTGGGCTGAATCGCTCTCTCTCAGGTCAGAGATTCTCAGAGTGGAGCGTCCGCTCTCTGTTTCAAAGACATGAACACGACCTGCATACTGGGAGTCTTTACTAAGGTCCTCAGGCTGTGAGGGATTCTGCCACTGATGACTACGATCAGGACTGAACCAGAATGATGATGTAATAGATTCATAACTGCTGTATGTGCAGGAAATGTCCACTGATGAGCCTCTGGAGGCACAGATGCTTCTGTCAGTGTAAATCACTCTGTTACAGGATTGACCACGGACACCTGAAAAATAAAATTAATTTAAAATAACACTATTATTAAAGTACTATTGTAACTATTGTTATAATAATAATCCTATAAAATGTTCAACAGGAAATCTTGTTTATCACATGATTAATTCTGGTTCACCTAAATCACAAAATCACATTTTCTCTCTTGCTTGTGAAGATATCTGTGGTTTAATTTTTCAGGTTTTGAGACGCCGTCACCTCAACACAATAAAGTTAAACAGAATTCAGTTCATGTGTGCGGTGTGTGTGTGTGTGTGTGTGTGTGTGTCTGTGTGTGTGTGTGTGTGTGTGTGTGTGTGTGTGTGTGTGTGTGTGTGTGTGTGTGTGTGTGTGTGTGTGTGTGTGTGTGTATGAAAACAGTTTTGGTTACTCTGAATAATCCACAGACCTATCTGTCAACAGTTTCCACTGGAACTACTTTCTACTCAAGAAGTATTAAAAAAATGTCCACAACAAAGTCTGTAGATTGTCCAAAGTAACAGAGACAATGTTTCTGGTTAGACACATACATCTATAGTTTAAATATAAGTTTTCAAAGTTTTAAGCATTAAAATCAGAAAATATGTTTTTAGTATTTTGAGTGAACTGACTCTTTAAATGTAAACTCTTATTTTACATTTATTTTACAGTCAACACAGTAAATAAGATATAAAAGTGTAACATGACTAATATCTCATGGAGCTGTGGTTTGATGTTGATCCACTTCTATACAATGTTTGAATAACATGCTGCCCCAGAAACATGAACATACAATGTATAGTACAATAGTTTAAAGGCTCCACTAGATGTGGTTATGTTAGTGGGAGACTGTGTTGTAAACTCACACACTGAAGGAGCAGGATGATGCTCAAATCCTTTTAATGCACAGGAAGAGCTGTCTGCAGGAGAAAAGTATCCTTCATAAGTAGAAGATGTTTGATCCTGAATTTTCTGTCCATTCTTGTACCAGATGAAGGAAGAACGATCAGGTAGACGACAACTGCTGTGACACTTCAGCTCTGCTGAGGAAGGATTGATTGTTGATGGGATCACCTTCACCTGGAGATCTGGATCTGTGAAGAAAGAACAGAAATATAATTTATGTTCATACACACACAAACATTCACAGTAACATTTCATGATATTAATAATTTGAAATTCAATTATATCATCCAATGAAAATGTTACCTGTGACAGTCAAAGTGACTCCAGGTACACCAATATATTTCCCTCCTAGTTGGTTTGTTATGAACCTGAACCTGTACTCAGCTGAGTCTCTCTCTCTCAGGTCTGTGATTCTCAGAGTGCAGTCGTTCTTATCACAGTGATACTGCACACGACCTGCGTACTCTGAGTCTGTTCTCAGATCCACAGCTTCATTTAGTTCATTACTCCATTTAATATACCAGAGTGTTTTATCAACTGCAGTATCAACATTATTTACTCTGGGTGGGTATCTGTAGGTGCCATGCATGTCCACTGTTGATCCTTTTATGGCACAGATGTGAGTAGAAGTGTAAGTCACTCCCCAGTCATCCTGACCCTGTACCACTGTAACACAGAGCACATCAGAAACCACAATCAGATTTATAACAAGTTAAGAATCAGTGAATAAGACAAAGTGGATCATGGCACCAATATGATTTTATCTGCAGTCGTTGTCATTAAAGCTCCTCATTGTGCATCAATCTAACTAGAACTGAACAGGAATACAGTATTTTATCAGTTGATTATTAGATTTTATCATGAGGCAGAGCATGGTACAGTCTGAAGGTGCAGTGAAGGAACAAGAATATATTGAAGCTGTGAACATTAATGTTGTTTTACTGAACAGGATGAGAAGAAGACACTGAATCATTAGAGAGTCTGTGCTTGTGGTTAGTTTCCTCTCTGTTAGTTCTTTGGTCAAGTTGCTGCTCAGCTAAGTGTGAAAACGAGAAAGAAATGCAGAACATGAAGTGTGAGAAATGTCTGAAAGCATCTAAGATAAAATAGGTGTCAATAAGTTTTCACAGAAAGGGGAAACAGTCATAGTTGTAACAGCTAAAGCAGTCGTCCAGCTCTACAGTACAACGTGCAGAAATCAACAAACTGATTAAAAACATCAAGTTCGAAATGAAATTCTCAGTGCATTGCTGTACCATCATAGAACTATGAATACATTCATATGCATGAATAAAAATATATGATTCTTACAATCTATGGAGGGAGGACAAACCATATCAGCCAGGCCCCACCCCCACTACTCATGACGCAGACACAGCTCAACATCTTATTACAGTGTTTTTACCATTTTGACTTCATTCAAACCTAGAAAAGTGCTGATCGAGGGATGTTTTTGACTTTCTTAAAATGATTTCATGCTGCTCTGAATAAGTGTGCTAAATGTCTTACAATGTAAATGTAGATATACAGTACCTGACACAGAGAGAAGGAAGACAACAAATCCACTCGCTGCTGCTGTTAAACTCATAGCTGCTCCTCTCATCTCTCTGTGAGGCTTCAGAGACAATAAAATACATCAAATAATGTAAACAACATGTAATAATCATATCAGTAAACTGTTCTACTTACAGCAGAGAAGGACGTTGTCTGTTAAGATGCTCGTCGTCTGTGATCTGTGAGCAGAAGTCAGAAATCAAGACGCTAAATGAAGTGATTTCCTTCCTCTTTCTTGTTATTATGAATATGCATGAGGAGCCAAATGACAGTAAACCAACATTTTTCTGTTTTCCAAAGACGTAATAGATGTTAAAGAGAATAAGAGACCAGTGTTCTGTTAGTAATTTAAAGAGAGAAGATAAATAATGAGATTTTTATAATCTTAATCTTTAAGAGTGGACACAGTTCAGCCTGTAGAAAAAACAAACCACGTGACGGATGTGTGACAGTTGGTTTGATGCGTCTCTTCACACTTTTAGTGCATGTTGAGACACTGAATGCACCAACATGAGAACAATGACACAGTTTAACGGAACAGGACAAAAGGCTGAATATTGAGGGTACAGATAAAAAATATTCTCTTGGTTCTGTCAGATAGATTGTGTACTGAGATGTTTTTTATTTAAATAGAAAAACATTAAAAGCGAAAAAAACACCAAACTCTCACAATGTGACAGAAGAAAGAATCCAAAACTATCTGCAGGGCTAGACACCACAGGATGTCAGTGATGAAATATGTTGTTTTGTTATTTAGGTGAACTGAGCCTTTAAAGCAGACAGTGGAGGGAGACCTCAGTGATGAAGCCTGAATCTGTAACACTGAAGCTTCACCACTAGATGGCAGTGAAACATCAGAGATACTGAATCACAACCCTGAGACAACATTTTACCATCCATCGCTGATTGTTCACACACATTTAAAGTTACTTTCAGTACTTTTCACTTTTTATGATTGAGTTGCAACTTAATATGTTTACACTTGACATTAAATTCATTAATCATTACAGTTAGAGGTTCAGTTTCAGCTGCTGCTCAGCTAAGTGTGAAAACAAGAAAGAAATGCAGAACATGAAGTGTGAGAAACGTCTGAAAGCATCTAAGATAAAATATGTGTCAATAAGTTTTCACAGGGTGATGACAGCTAAAACATTTGTCCAGCTCTACAGTACAGAGTGCAGAAATCACCAAACATTAAAAACATCGTGATAAGAGGAAATTCTCAGTGCACTGCTGTACCATCATAGAACTATGAATACATTCATATGCATGAATAAAAATATATGATTCTTACAATCTATGGAGGGAAGGAGGACAAACCATATCAGCCAGGCCCCACCCCCACCACTCATGACGCAGACACAGCTCAACATCTTATTACAGTGTTTTTACCATTTTGACTTCATTCAAACCTAGAAAAGTGCTGATCTGGGATGTTTTTGACTTTCTTAAAATGACTTCATGCTGCTCTGAATAAGTGTGCTAAATGTCCTACAATGTAAATGTAGATATACAGTACCTGACACAGAGAGAAGGAAGACAACAAATCCACTCGCTGCTGCTGTTAAACTCATAGCTGCTCCTCTCATCTCTCTGTGAGGCTTCAGAGACAATAAAATACATCAAATAATGTAAACAACATGTAATAGTCATATCAGTAAACTGTTCTACTTACAGCAGAGAAGGACGTTGTCTGTTAAGATGCTCGTCGTCTGTGATCTGTGAGCAGAAGTCAGATATCAGGATGTTAAAAAAAGTTATTTCCTTCCTCTTTCTTATTGTTATGAATATGCGTGAGGAGCCAAATGACAGTAAACCATCAAGATAAAAACAATTGTAATAGGTTCCAGTTAATATAATCTATGTTAGAGAGAATAAGAGACCCGTGTTCTTGCCTGTTAGTAATTTAAAGAGTTGGTTTGATGCAACTCTTCACACTTTTAGTGCATGTTGAAACACTGAATACACCAACATGAGAACAATGATGAAGTTTAACTGAACAGGACAAAAGGCTGAATATTGAGGGTATAGATTAAAAATATTTTCTTGGTTCTGTCAGATAGATCGTGTACTGAGATGTTCTTTATTTAAATAGAAAAACATTAAAAGTGAAAAAACACCAAACTTTCAGAATGTGACAGAAGAATGACTCCAAAACTATCTGCAGGGCCAGACACCACAGGAGGTCAGTGATGAAATATGTGTTTTGTTATTCAGGAGAACTGAGCCTTTAAAGCAGACAGTGGACGGACACCTCAGTGATGAAGCCTGAATCTGCTACAATGAAGCTTCACCACTAGAGGGCAGTGAAACATCAGAGATACTGAATCACAACCCTCATCACTGATTGTTTACACACATTCATATTAACTTTCAGTACTTTTCACTTTTTATGATTGAGTTGCATCTTAATATGTTTACACTTGACATTAAATTCATTAATCATTACAGTTAGAGGTTCAGTTTCAGAAGCATTGATTGTTCACATTGGTGACCTTGTTGTACAGTAGTTGAACAAACTCACACAGTCGAGGTGTCTAAGTATGAAAATGATTCAGTCAGTGATCTACAGCTGTCACTAACAAATATGGACTGTTATACTGAAAAGGCTTCATACTCAGTAAACTGCCACATATTCTGCTTCACTGAGTGAAGCAGAATGAACCCCAAAGAGTTTAAATGCACTGAAAAGAAGATAAACAGCTAACATGACAATTAATGCTAATGTCATGTGCAGTGATTAAAATCCCAGGTTCCAATTTTTTTTAATATTAATGTTTGATTGTAAATAAAAATAACATTTTTTTTTCTTTTCCAAATTAAGACATTTTGTATTTTGGCTTCATTTGTGTGAATTAAAAACTTCTCCTTCTCTACTTATTTCAGTTTAGTTTTAGTTCGTTTAACAAGTGATTAAGTAGTTTTAGTTTAATTTGTATTTAGTTCTAGTCTTAGTTTTTCAGGTATTAGGAGGAAAGCCTTGATAAGTAGAAGCTGTAAAGGATTAAATAATGCTCACACCGAGATAAGGTTTGCTGTGTTTCTGACTCTTGAGTTTACGTTGGCTGTCTCCTGCTTCTCTGTGAGAGCTTCCAATGTTTCCTTTTACATTAGTGAGATTTTTCCCTTTTAGCTGTATCCCACAAATGTTCCTATCATTCTTCATCACCACACTTTTACTTTTATCTACTACGGGGTTGGAGTCTAAATATTCCCATATTGGGCTGAGTATTGTTTTCTGCTTGGAACTTCCTCTGCTGCCACCTGCTGGCACTAACCCGTTATCTCAAGAAGTCTGTGTTGTCTGTGGTCAATGTGTGTGATGAGTTTGATATCCACATTTTAAACCCTCTTCTGTGTTTATGTGTGCCAGTCTCTGTCTGTGTGTCAGTGTCATTTATGTTCAATGAACAACTACTAACACCGGTGTTACAGGGAGTGGAAGAAGAGAAGGATAAACACTGATTGATGACTGATTACTGATGGTAATTTTACCGTTTTTAAACAGTTATTGTGGTAAACACACACGGAGGTACTTCTGTAGGGATCCTTTCCATGCTGTGAGTCAATGATAATGACATGTATGAGCCTGTCACTGGAGAAAACAAACGCTTTATTTAGACATAGCATGTCCGCCTCAGAGCCATCGGACCTTATGGTGACAACATGGCGTCTATTGTTGAGTTGTCTCTACTTACTGGAAGTTTTTCCACGCTGGACTTTTGTGTGGTTTCGTCTGCATCATGTTCCCTCCAGTCAGCTAGCTAGCAAGCTAACTTACTACCGAGTCAAAGTAGCTGAGGGCTGCAGTAAAAACTCACTGTATCAGATTTACTTCAACACAAGGTGGAGGTGGTTTACAGAAGCGTACAGCTCCTCCTAGTGGCTGGAAAAGAACCCTTTCTACTAGACAACAAGGCTCAACTATTGATTAAAGTTTTTCAATAAAAAAAACGACCACAACACAAAGGTCGAAGTTGGACCCCGCGAATGATTATTCTGTTATTCGGTTTTAATGACACATCCCTACTATCCACTTGATATGACTAACTCAGATAGCTGAAGCTGAATATAAGCTTCACATTTACTTTTAAATGACTGTGTGGACACACTGTGGATTTTGACATCTTTATATAATTATGTTGTAATGTAAATGTTTACTTCTTTCTTACATTGTTGTGAAGCATCCACAAAGAAATTAAGAAATACAGAAACTACATGTCGATTTAAATTACTCTAAAATATACAGTTGTCTTGATGATGCATTCTTGGATCCGTCTTGAGATATATTTGTGTATATGTATTTTAATATGACCTGCAGGAAAAAAGATTAAAATATCAGATATGAGATTACTGATGTGTTCATTAGGTTTTGTTGACTGTGCTGTACAGTGCAGCTGGATCTTCCCCAGTTTCCGGACCTCTGGCTCTGAGAGGGAAATAAAACAATGAATCAGGTGAATCTGAAGATAATGTATTAAATTATACGAACAGTCATAAAAACAACGTAACAGACAAACATAACAAATGAAAAACTGAATGAAACTGTTGCTACTGTGTTCCTGTGTGAAGAGCTGCTCACCTCGGAGCATTACCAGCTCTGTTAAAGTTAACAGCAGCGTACTCGGTAACCTCTTGTTCCTCCATGTGTCTGTGGAGCTGAGCTGATCTGATGTTGGAGTAGAGAGGATCCGCCTGGTTGTTGGAGAACTGCACGCTGGCATAATGAAGGTTATCTTGCTCTGGTTGTGTCTGGAGGGTGATAGAAATGAGGAAAGTGTTGTTTTCTGTGAAGATGGATTGTTAAGAAACAACATGAAGAGCTTCACAGTCAGATGAGTTTTCTAGTGTCACTTTAAGATAGTGAGTGTGGAAGTGTGAAACCAGGATAGAATAGTATAACTCTCCCTCCTCACCCTCTCTCTGTTGTCTGGTCTCTCCTCAGCCTCAGACGATTGATTGGAGTCTCTCTTTTTCCTGGTCAGGAGAATTAATTAAAAACACAAATGACTGAACGTAGATCAATGATTCAGTGAAACAGAATTGCTTACCTCATCCATAGGAAGACAGAGAGGATTATGATAGACAGGAGAACAGCAGTTGTTACACCAGCAGCGATTTGTTTTCCTGTTCCTGGGGAAGAGTGATGAAAAGAAAACACCTACAGTTAATCAGGGTGTTACAGCATGTTTGGGTCCAATGTTTCAGTCAATATATGTATATTCAGTTCTCTTCATTTTAAACTGCAACAGCTCTTTTCAGTTTAGAATATGTTTGATACATTTTTATTGTACATTATTTATGATTATGAAATAACTTGTATAGTTTGATTGTTGCGTACTACAACATCAAGGGGAATTTCTTGTGTATGCAAATCTACTTGGTAATAATAATAATAATAATAATAATAATAATAATAATAATAATAATAATAATAATAATATTGATGAACAGAAAACCCATCCAGGCCTGCAGCTCATGTGCGCATGCTGTATTATGACCTTGGTTTGTTTCCAGCTTTAAACAGCTGGACTACCTGGCAGCTCGCAGGCTGGCTCAACTGAAACTGTTGTTATAGTTTGACACAGACATGGTTATAATATATTGGTCATCATTCATATAAGATAACATCAACCAAAACCTTACACTTTCAGATTTTATCATCCTGCTCCACTATGGAGTCTGAGAGGAGAACTGATGACATTAAGTGTCCGCAAAGCTTAAATATTTGGATTAAGACAGCTGTAACTAACTGTACTGATGATGGAGGTCACACTTCTATACAGCTTAACTAAATGTGGTGGTCCAGTACTGTGATTTACAGTCTCACTTTCATCTGTAACTAATATGAAAAACCATGTTTAAATCAAATCACTGCAAAACAAATTCTTGTCCATGTTCATTTGAATTAAAAACACTGGTGATAGTTTAAGCAACTGCAGTGAGCAAACTCTCCTCTCTTCCTGCAGCTTCTTCAGCACAGCTGGTGCTGTGTGATGCATTGTTGTGTGAGCATTGAACCATAAATGCCATTGGCCCAGTAGAGGGTGCTGTTGTATAAATATAATTCTCAAATCATTCTTACAAGTTAATGTCTTTTCTTGTTAGACAAGAATTTCAGTGAAAAACTTCTTCAAGACCAGCTGGATATTTAACTTCTCCAGTGTGTCCACAGTATTGTCCCAAAACCTTCACTTAGTCTATTGTGTCTGAACAGTCTTGAGCACATCTCAACTTCTTCCTCTAAATGAAAAGATGCAGCTGCTCAATATATGGAAGTTAATTAAATTCCGCCCTGTATCATCACATGGTGTGTAATGAGTCTGAGTGCAGTTTGTGTGTGTGTGTGTGTGTGTGTGTGTGTGTGTGGGTGTGTGTACCTTACCTGTCACAACAGTCAGATGTAAGGTGGAGTTATGACTTCCTATTTTGTTCTGGGCTTCACAGTAATAATTCCCACTGTGTTCAAGTCTGACATCAGTGATGGTGAAGATCTGTCCTGATGCTTTTGGTGAGTCTTCATTCTCCTTGTACCAGGTGTATTTAGCTGCTGGGTTAGCATCACTGCTACAGGTCAGATTCACTGAACTGCCCTCCACTATCTCAGCAGAGGGACTCACTGAAACAGAGGGAAGCTTTGGACCATCTGGAGGAAAAATGAGGAAGGGTTGCATTAGTTCAACATGTTGTATTGTTGCTGCTCAGTGAACTACAGCAGCAGACTGAATGTGAAACAGGAAGAGCTGAAGAAAGAAGACATGATCAGACAAATTTAAAATTTTAAAAAAAAAAGGCTGTCAAGTCCAACAGCTGTATGTTGCTTTAACAACAAAGTGTTTCACTCACATTTGACATCAATAAAGACGTATTCAGATGTCTTCTTTCCAAGCTGGTTCTCAGCTGTACAGTAATACTCTCCAGAGTCAGAGGACTGGATGGAGCTGAAGACAAGCTGTGGTTCTTTACTGAGGGGTTGAAAGTCTGGATTTACATTCTTCTTGTACACGGTGTGTTTAGCTGCTGGGTTAGCATCACTGCTACAGGTCAGAGTCACTGAACTGCCCTCAATGATTTCACTAGAGGGACTCACTGATACAGAGGGAAGCTTTGGACCATCTGGAGGAGAAAACATAGTTGGTCAACAGTGGAATAACTGACACAATGTAAGAAGCAAATGTTTGACACAAAGTGAGGAGTGAAAGTTGATTCCCTTGTTGCTGCTCATATTAAAATCAACTGTCTGTTACCATGGAAACATTTTGACATTGTGTTAGTGACATAGTTAGGTAAACTCACACACTGAAGGAGAGCGGTAATCCTCATGTCCTTTCAAAGCACAGGAGATGTTGTCACCAGGATTATACTGCCCTGAATAAAGAGAAGTTTCCTCCTTCATCATTTTCTGTCCGTTCTTGAACCAGACGTAAGAAATACGACCTGCTGGACTGCAGCTGCTGAGACATTTCAGCTCTGCCTCCATATGAGACTGATGGACTGTTATTGTGATCACCTGCACCTGGAGAGCTGCATATGTGAGGAAGGACCCAAAATGTCATTTGTTACCAGTAAAATACACAAACATACAGTCAACATAACCTTTGTAGTTCTGCTGGGTGAAATAATTTGTGATCATCAATCAAAAGTGTAAATAGAGGAAAGTACTCAATATAATCAAATCAGTTTTATGTGAAACTCTTCAACAATAACTATTCACCACTTTCACTCATCATCAGTTTGTGTTCATCAGTACCTGTGACAGTCAGAGTTGTTCCAGGTAAACTACTCCTCCATTCAAAGCTTTGTGTTTTGAATGTGAAGTGATATTGGGCTGAATCGCTCTCTCTCAGGTCAGAGATTCTCAGAGTGGAGCCTCCTCTCTCTGCTTTAAGGAGCTGAACACGACCCGCATACTGGGAGTCTTTACTAAGGTCCTCAGGCTGTGAGGGATTCTGCCACTGATGACTACGATCAGGACTGAACCAGAATGATGATTTGATAGATTCATAACTGCTGTAGGTGCAGTTTATGTCCACTGATGAGCCTCTGAAGGCACAGATGCTTCTGTCAGTGTAAATCACTCTGTTGCAGTATTGACCATGGACACCTGAAAGATACAATTAATTTAAAACATCACTTTTATTAAAGTACTATTGTAACTATTGTAACCTAACTTACAAAAACACATGTTCTCTCTTGTTTGTGGTGTCTATTCATGAAGACATCTGTGGTTTCATTTTTCAGGTTTTTAGACGTGGTCACCTCAACACAATATCGTTAAATAATCCACAGACCTCTCTGGCTTTTTAAGCAAAGACTGTAGATTATCCAAAGTAACAGAGACAATGTTTCTGGTTAGACACATACATCTATAGTTTAAATATAAGTTGTCAAAGTTTTAAGCGGTATAAACAATATTCCATTCACTTTCATTGTGTTGGGATGGCAGCAGACTTTTCCAGGACTGACATCTCAAAATTTAGGCCCATGAAACTGTAACAATTTGCATTATTAAAAAAGGAGCAAATCAGAAAATATGTTTTTAGTATTTTGAGTGAAGTGACTCTTTAAATGTAAGTCCATTCTTGTACCAGATGAAGGAAGAACGATCAGGTAGACGACAGCTGATGTGACACTTCAGCTCTGCCCGGGTATAAGACTTATCAACTCTTGAACAAATCACCAGCACTAGTAGATTTGGCTCTGTGAGGAAAAAAAAGACAAATCATTTGTATATCACAGATAGTGAACACAAAGGCAGACAGTTAAATGACAATTCATATAAGTGACCAACTAAACGAGATCATTTAATAAAAAACCCTGGAATACATTAGTAGTTAATCTACTTTAGTCCAGCGAGTCGCCCCATTCATTTGTAATCAGCTTATTTAAATGCACTGTGTCAGTGTTTGTGTTCATCAGTACCTGTGAGAGTTAGAGTTGTTCCAGGTAAACTACTCCTCCATTCAAAGCTTCTTGTTTTGAATGTGAAGTGATACTGGGCTGAATCGCTCTCTCTCAGGTCAGAGATTCTCAGAGTGGAGCGTCCTCTCTCTGTTTCAAGGACCTGAACACGACCTGCATACTGGGAGTCTTTACTAAGGTCCTCAGGCTGTGAGAGATTCTGCCACTGATGACTACGATCAGGACTGAACCAGAATGATGACGTGACATCTCCATAGTATACTGTGTATTTGCAGGAAATGTCCACTGATGAGCCTCTGGAGGCACAGATGCTTCTGTCAGTGTAAATCACTCTGTTGCAGGATTGACCATGGACACCTGACAGGGTTAGGGTTACACATGAAACTGTAACCATTTGCATGTTTAAAAAATAAAATAAAATGTTTTTTTGTATTTTTGAGTTAACTGACTCTTTAAATGTAAGCTCTTGTTTTACATTTATTTTGCAGTCAACACAGTAAATAAGATATAAAAGTGTAACATGTCTAAAATCTCATGGAGCTGTGGTTTGATGTTGATCCACTTCTGTACAATGTTTGAATAACATGCTGCCCCAGAAACATGAACATACAATGTATAGTACAATAGTTTAAAGGCTCCACTAGATGTGGTTATGTTAGTGGGAGACTGTGTTGTAAACTCACACACTGAAGGAGCAGGATGATGCTCAAATCCTTTTAATGCACAGGAAGAGCTGTCTGCTGGATAAAAGTATCCTTCATAAGTAGAAGATGTTTGATCCTGAATTTTCTGTCCATTCTTGTACCAGATGAAGGAAGAACGATCAGGTAGACGACAACTGCTGTTACACTTCAACTCTGCTGAGGAAGGATTGATTGTTGATGGGATCACCTGAACCTGGAAATCTGGATCTGTGAAGAAAGAACAGAAATGTAATTTATATTCATACACACACAAACATTCACAGTAACATTTCATGATATTAATAATTTTAAATTATCAATGAAAATGTTACCTGTGACAGTCAAAGCGACTCCAGGGAAACCAATATATTTCCCTCCTGGTTGGTTTGTTATGAACCTGAACTTGTACTCAGCTGAGTCTCTCTCTCTCAGGTCTGTGATTCTCAGAGTGCAGTCGTTCTTACCACAGTTATACTGCACACGACCTGCGTACTCTGAGTCTGTTTTCAGATCCACAGCTGCATTATTACTCCATTTATTATACCAGAATGTTTCATCAACTGCAGTATCAACATTATTTATCCTGGATGGGTATCTGTAGGTGCAGTGTATGTCCACTGTTGACCCTTTTAAGGCACAGATGTGAGTAGGATTGTAAGTCACTCCCCAGCCATTCTGACCCTGTACCACTGTAACACAGAGCACATCAGAAACCACAATCAGATTTATAACAAGTTAAGAATCAGTGAATAAGACAAAGTGGATCAAGGCACCAATATGATTTTATCTGCAGTCGTTGTGCATCAATCTAACTAGAACTGAACTGGAATACAGTATTTTATCAGTTGATCATCATATTTTATCATTTGTTACTGCTGAGTGTTTCAGCTTTAGTCCATTTATTCTGAAAGTTTGTAATGTTGTTTTCTTTGTTTGTTATTTAGAAGAAGCTAAAACTGAACACCTGAAGTATATTCACCATTGACATAATTTTCCCTCATATTCATTTTCAACAGTTTATAATTCCCGTCTTGAATGAAACCAATGTGAACACAAGATACAAACATATTTATGAAGGTTGATGGATATCGTCATCGATTTGACAAAATACTACAACACAACACATTACATACAACTTAAGTGTTTCCAGATGACACTTAAGAGTGATGAATACATCAATAACTAAAAAGTGAAATGTAGTTAAAACACAATGTCTCCTCTTTCCTACCGTAGTAAGGTAGACAACAAGCTCCAACATTACTTTGACCAAACGAGCCGTCCTCCAAGCTGGACTAATAACATTGTTCTCTATGTACAGCTGGCTGTGAGACGAGTGCGCAGGGACTGTCTAGAAAGAAGAGAAATACTTCAAACTATATTTAATAGTTTTAACTTTTACATCTTGCAGTGTAATATAAATAATTTGACAAACCAATCGTCTGCTGTTGGTTATATTACACTTAGTTTGAATAAAATCATCAGAGGTTATTAAATATAGTTTAAGTATTTCTCTTCAATGTTGCACTTTCTAGACGGCCCCTGCGCACTCGTCTCACTGTCAACTGTACATCATTAGAAAGTCTGTGTTTGTGGTTAGTTTCCTCTCTGTTTGCGCTTAGGTCAAGTTGCTGCTCAGCTAAGTGTGAAAACGAGAAAGACATGCAGAACATGAAGTGTGAGAAACGCTTGAAAGCATCTAAGATAAAAATAGGTGTCAATAAGTTTTCACAGAAAGGGGAAACTGTTATAGTTGTAAAAGCTAAAACAGTCGTCCAGCTCTACAGTGCAGAGTGCAGAAATCACCAAACTGATTAAAAACATCATGATAAGATGAAATTCTCAGTGCATTGCTGTACCATCATATAACTATGAATATATTCATATGCATGAATAAAAATAAATGATTCTTACAATCTATAGAGGGAGGGAGGACAAACCATATCAGCCAGGCCCCACCCCCACCACTCATGACACAGACACAGCTCAACGTCTTATTACAGTGTTTTTACCATTTTGACTTCATTCAAACCTAGAAAAGTGCTGATCTGGGATATTTTTGACTTTCTTAAAATGACTTTGTACTGTTATGAATAAATGTGCTAAATGTCCTACAATGTAAATGTAGATATACAGTACCTGACACAGAGAGAAGGAAGACAACAAATCCACTCGCTGCTGCTGTTAAACTCATAGCTGCTCCTCTCATCTCTCTGTGAGGCTTCAGAGACAATAAAATACATCAAATAATGTAAACAACATGTAATAGTCATATCAGTAAACTGTTCTACTTACAGCAGAGAAGGGTGTTGTCTGTTAAGATGCTCGTCGTCTGTGATCTGTGAGCAGAAGTCAGATATCAAGATGCTAAATGAAGTTATTTCCTTCCTCTTTCTTATTATTATGAATATGCATGAGGAGCCAAATGACAGTAAACCATGAAGTTAAAAACACCTTTTACTGTTTTCCAAAGAGTTAATATAATCAATGTTACAGAGAATTAGAGACCAGTGTAAATTACTCTGAAAATGGTCTGTAAATAATAATTTCAAAACCTTATTTTTCTTTTAGTTCCCTTATCCACTTCCTGTGCCCTTTCGTTTTGGGTCTTTTATTTTGAAGGCGTCATGAGCAAAACAGGAAGTGGAATCAACTGTTGTCTTGGAGACGCTGCCTTGACAGCGCAAAGGGCCCGTAAATTAACGGTGTTAAGGAAAGATTAAGTTATTATTCATGACAAAGTGTTACATCTGTGATAAAGCGACCTAGCAGGAAAGAGAATAAGATATTGTTTGTTTTGCTGTGTTTTATTGATAGTGTGTATATATGTAACGGAGTAGATTTGTGCTTGGTAAATTATGGCAAAAAAGGTGCAACACTGCCATCTATTAGCGCAGTGGTTGGCATGGGAACTGCACAGAGAAAAGAGGACTTCACTGAGGCAGTGTCCTCTTGCATGGTCCAGGATAATTAATGACTTTGTTAAAGGTTTCAGATGTTCATATTTCATATTTTGCTGTGTAATGTATTCATTGAGATTTGTGCTAACTGTTTTGAGCACTTAGTGTGATTTGTTAAGCCATAAAGCTACTTTTTGGAGACTTGTAATGATGCTAAACTATCTTAAATGTTTACCCCCATTTCATGTGTTGTTCAGATTATCCTGAGGCCGATGATAATTTTCACACGCCATTGCTGTGCTGTATGCTGTGTTGCAGGTAATATGTTGTTATAGTTCAGCTAAAAGGCTCACATTCATTCACCTAGCTCTGAATTTAGTGTATTTTTATACTTACCTCATAGTAAATGTTGAAAGTGTTCTTAAAATCTATTTTATGTCACATAATGGATTATGTGGGGTTTTTTTACTTATGTTTGTGGAACAATATACACTATACGATCACACTAGGATGTAATTTTTGTTTCTGTTTTATATGAAAAGATTTGTGTATTTTATTTTATTGTTTATTAAACTGCTCAGAGAAAAGAGGATTATCCACACAGTTCAGTCTATATAAAAAAACATATCACGTGACAGATGTGTGTCAGTTGGTTTGATGCATCTCTTCACACTTTTAGTGCATGTTGAGACACTGAATACACCAACATGAGAACAATGAAGCAGTTTAACTGAACAGGACAAAAGGCTGAATATTGAGGGTACAGATGAAAAATATTTTCTTAGTTCTGTCAGATAGATCGTGTACTGAGATGTTCTTTATTTAAATAGAAAAACATTAAAAGTGACATAAATACCTCATAAAAAAAACACCAAACTCTCAGAATGTGACAGCAAAATGAATCCAAAACTATCTGCAGGGCTAGACACCACAGGAGGTCAGTGATGAAATATGTGTTTTGTTATTTAGGTGAACTGAGCCTTTAAAAGGTATAGTAAGTGATAATAATCCAATACACTTTTTGTCAAAATCATTGAATCTCTCCTCACTATCCGCAAGCTGTTCAGCCAATCAGAGACAAGGAGCGTTCATGCTGGTTCACGGGTCAGATGGAGGGAGGAGGTCAGGTAATGGAGGTAATGGAGGCAGTCAGAGATAGAAACAGTGAATCTGTTACGGGCATTGTGGAGAAGGAGAGGTGACCCAGAAACATCCAGAGAGGAGAAGCTTAGAAGAACAAAAAATATAAAAAGAAGCACTTTGACCACCAGACAAAGACTTGTGTCACATCTGTGTGGTTTTCTAACCACGGAGGGACCAGCGAGTGAAGGTGGACGCTGCTGTGCTTGTGCCGGACAGGTGAGTAACATCAGCTCTTCAGTGCTTCACATAAACTGTAACGTTACCTACCTGGACATTCAGCTCACTGTCTAGTTAGTCAGGATATGCTGTTGTTGTGATGTTAGCTGTAAAGTAGCAGAGTTGAGTACAGCTGTTTGACCGCTTTGCATGTTAGCTTCGCAGCCATGAAGACTAAACACAGGCTGGCTATCACAGTAAGATAGGAGTGATACATGCACCAAAATGCTGTTATACTTAGCTTCAACTCTGGTCACTCAACCTGAACAGCTAACCCCTGCTAGTTTTTACTCTGTTGTGTTTTGTTACATCAACAGATTGATACACAGATAAATAGATTTACTTTATTGATCCCAAATTTGGAAAATCTTGATTAAGAGCAGCAGGTTATCCAGGCATTGCAGATGAAAAGAAAACACACAGTAAATCAATGATGTCAGCTCCAGAAACCTCCCAGCCTCTCATCCTGTAGTCTCGCTCCTCAGACCTGGACCCTGCTCATCAGACCTGGACCCCTGCTCCTCAGACCTGGACCTTGCTCATCAGACCTGGACCCTGCTCATCAGACCTGAACCCTGCTCATCCGACCTGGACCCTGCTCCTCAGACCTGGACCCTGCTCTGCTCCCAACAGCATTCACACCTGCTTGGCCCGGCCCATAATCCAGCCTGCCCTGTTTTGTCTTCATTCTTTTCCCAGCTCAACATCCCATTTCTATTCCCCTCAATAAATGTCTTTTCCTTCAGTCGTGCCTCCTCTCCTCTCTGTGTCACACTTACAGTAACTAGCTTCAACTAACAACTGAGTATCGAATTATGTAAGACTTTCTACAATTTACAAATATGTTTGTGTACATTTTTCTTATTTCTCGTGATATCATGATTGTTCGGCTTTATACTGATATATGTATATATAAAAAATAATACATACATTTCCAGGTGATGAAGACAGTAGGTTGAACATCATGCTTGGGTTCCTCATCAGACAGCGTGCTGCAGCTGATGAGACTGCTCAAGGTCCAGGTCCTGAATTCTCCTGAAATGAGAAAATTGTTAACATTTCATTAGTGTTCATAAATCAGATTTTATTATGATCAGATGCAGTTTTCACATTATAGAGCCAGTGTCAGTTCAGAGGTAATGCTGTTACACTGATGTAATCTGGCCTTATTTCACAGGATAGGGGTATTTATGGAGGGAATCTATGAAATAATACAAGCAAAGCAACATACTTACTCAGCTGTAGGTCTGTGAGCCTGCAGTGTCTGCTCACCTGTAGCTCTCCTGGTTTCAGGCTCTTTGAACTGGTTGAACTCTGACCTCTGACCCCTCCTCCACCAGGAACAGAGCTACACCATGATAGTAATGACACATAAATAACATCAGACAAACTTGGTATAAATGTTATTTACTACAGAAGACATATACCACATTATTTCGCTCTAAATAACACTCCACTGTGTGACGTTACTCCTCCCGTATATCTGCTCTTTTCTCTTCTTACACAATAACAGGATGAAACTAACTGATATTAATAATATAAATAATGTCAGAGTAGGCTGCTGTATGAAGCTTTCTTCCTAGACCTTTTAATACTCTCAATAAACCGCATCGCTAACCTGACATGTATCACTGATGGTAGAGTAGAGGTTAGTTACTCAGTTAACATCATTTATACATAGACTAAGTTACTCCTCCGCTTTGACTTTGGCTTATTTGCGCTCAACATCTTTTTAAATACTGTCAGACTTATTATCAAACTTGCTACTAAAACACATGCTACCTGTACTATCAGCTTCCCAAACTGAAGCTAACTTACAGCACGGGAGTAGACGCTTCAGACTGCCGTTGCCATGACGATGCGCGTCCATGAATTTAGCGGTTGGAGCACAGAGGAGCATGAAGGGAGGGGTAGGTTTTGTTTTGGTTTTTACTCAAATATCAACAACTTTTCTCCTCCTTTTCTCCCACATCATCGCTTACTATACCTTTAAAGCAGACAGTGGAGGGAGACCTCAGTGATGAAGCCTGAATCTGCAACACTGAAGCTTCACCACTAGATGGCAGTGAAACATCAGAGATACTGAATCACAACCCTGAGACAACATTTTACCATCCATCGCTGTTTACACACATTTAAAGTTACTTTCAGTACTTTTCACTTTTTATGATTGAGTTGCATCTTAATATGTTTACACTTGACATTAAATTCATTAATCATTACAGTTAGTGGTTCAGTTTCAGAAGCATTGATTGTTCACATTGGTGACCTTGTTGTACAGTAGTTGAACAAACTCTCACAGTCGAGGTGTCTAAGTATGAAAATGATTCAGTCAGTGATCTACAGCTGTCACTAACAAATATGGACTGTTATACTGAAAATGCTTCATACTCAGTAAACTGCCACATATTCTGCTTCACTGAGTGACCCCAAAGAGTTTAAATGCACTGAAAAGAAGATAAACAGCTAACATGACAATTAATGTCTTCTTCAATACAAACTGTGTCTGTGCATCTTCATTTTACCAACATCCCAAATAAAATTCTAAAATAAAGGGAAAGTGAGAAATAAATCAGCACAAAAGAACAGATTTAAAGAAAAGATTAACATTTTATTTGTCTTCATATCTGGTAAATACATTCAGATCCTGAAAAATAAACATAAAAACTATTTAAACCTGAAACTTTCTGCACACTGTCGCCCTCTGCAGCAGTGAGAGGGAATTTCATACTAGACTACAAAGCTCAATTCTTGATTAAAACTTTATGATAAAAAAAAAAACGACCACAGCACAAAGGTCGAAGTTAGACACTGAAAATTATTATTCTGTTATTCGGTTTTAATGACACATCCCTAATATCCACTCTATATGACTAACTCAGACTGCTGAAGCTGAATATAAGCTTCACATCTACTTTTAAATGACTGTGTGGACACACTGGACTTTGTCCTCCATCACTTCCACTGAAAGCACATTTGAAGGAGATCTTTTCATCTACCGGGATCTCAATGAAACTTTCAATCACACTTTATTTGAGTAGCACATTTCATACAGGTTGGTGCAATTCAAAGTGCTTCACAGATGACTGACAAGCTGATAATAAGGCAGAACAAATGTAGACAGTGAAGAATAAAAATCAATTTGAGACTAATTAATACCAGAAATACAGATTGTGAATATATAAAAGCTATCATAATAAGTGAAATAAAACTAGATAATATATATTTTTTAACAAGACAAAATACATAATAAGCAATAAAATAATAATGTACAACATTAATACAATGAAATATGTGGATTTAAGTTCATGTTCAGTGGCATCAGCAGTAAACCTTGACATTGTAAATATTTACTTACATTGTTGTGAAGCATTCTCAAAGAAATGAAGGAATACAGAAACTATGTCTGAATGGAAATTTACATCAACAGGTAAACTGTTGATTTAAATTACTCTAAAATATACAATTGTCTCTATGATGCATTCTTGGACAAGTGACAACTGAGAGAGAGAGAGAGAGAGAGAGAGAGAGAGAGAGAGAGAGAGAGAGAGAGAGAGAGAGAGAGAGAGAGAGAGAGAGAGAGAGAGAGAGAGAGAGAGAGAGAGAGAGAGAGAGAGAGAGAGAGATTTTAAAATGACCTGCAGAAAAAACGAAAAAAACATTAAAATATCAGATATGAGATTACTGATGTGTTCATGAGGTTTAATTGACTGTGCTGTACAGTGCAGCTGGATCTTCCCCAGTTTCCTGACCTCTGGTTCTGAGAGGGAAATAAAACAATGAATCAGGTGAATCTGAAGATTTTGTATTAAATTATACAAACAGCCATGAAAAAGACAAACAGGCAAACGTAACAAATGAAAAACTGAATGAAACTGTTGCTACTGTGTTCCTGTGTGAAGAGCTGCTCACCTCGGGGCATTACCAGCTCTGTTAAAGTTAACAGCAGCGTACTCGGTAACCTCTTGTTCCTCCATCTGTCTGTGGAGCTGAGCTGATCTGA
The DNA here is from genome assembly GCF_027409825.1 of Scomber japonicus. Classification (NCBI taxonomy): domain Eukaryota; kingdom Metazoa; phylum Chordata; class Actinopteri; order Scombriformes; family Scombridae; genus Scomber; species Scomber japonicus. The sequence continues at coordinate 5,926,719 of NC_070579.1, forward strand.
TGTTGGAGTAGAGAGGATCTGCCTGGTTGTTGGAGAACTGCACACTGGCATACAGAAGGTTATCTTGCTCTGGCTGTGTCTGGAGGGTGATAGAAATGAGGAAAGTGTTTGTTACTGTGAAGAAGGATTGTTAAGAAACAACATGAAGAGCTTCACAGTCAGATGAGTTTTCTAGTGTCACTTTAAGATAGTGAGTGTGGAAGTGTGAAACCAGGATAGAATAGTATAACTCTCCCTCCTCACCCTCTCTCTGTCGTCTGGTCTCTCCTCAGCCTCAGACGATTGATTGGAGGCTCTCTTTTTCCTGGTGAGGAGAATTAATTAAAAACACAAATGACTGAATTTTGAACAATGATTCAGTGAAACAGAACTGCTTACCTCATCCATAGGAAGACAGAGAGGATTATGATAAGCAGGAGAACAGCAGCTGTTACTCCAGCAATAATTGATTTTCCTGTTCCTGGGTTATATTGATTGATAAGAAAACACCAACAGTTAATCAGGGTGTTACAGCAATGTTTCAGTCAATATATGCATGATCAGTTCTCTTCATTTTAAACTCTAAATCTAACTAAATGTATTATAAGTCCAATACTGTAATTACAGTCTCACTTTCATCTCTAACTCAAGTGCCAAAACATGTTTAAATCAAATCACTGCAAAACTAATTCTTGTCCAGGTTTATATGAATTAAAAACATTCAAGATAATGCAGTGTGTGTCTGTAGCTGAATGTAAAAACTTACCTTTCACAACAGTCAGATGTAAGGTGGAGTTATGACGTCCTCTTCTGTTCTGGGCTTCACAGGAATAATTCCCACTGTGTTCAGGTCTGACATCAGTGATGGTGAAGATCTGTCCTGATGCTTTTGGTGAGTCTTCATTCTCCTTGTACCAGGTGTAATTAGCTGTTGGGTTAGCATCACTACTACAGGTCAGAGTCACTGAACTGCCCTCCACTATCTCAGCAGAGGGACTCACTGACACAGAGGGAAGCTTTGGACTATCTGGAGGAGATATATCAATATGAATTAACAATAAAATTAGGAATGGGTATCATTGGTTCAATGTCTTGTACTGAAGCTGCTCAGTGAAGGAAGAGCTGAAGAAAGAAGACATGACCAAACCAATCAAGTCCAACAGCTGTATGTTGCTTCTCCAACTAAGTGATTCACTCACATTTCACATCAATAAAAATGTATTCAGATGTCCTCTTCCCCAGCTGGTTCTCAGATGTACAGTAATACTCTCCAGAGTCAGAGGACTGGATGGAACTGAAGACAAGCTGTGGTTCTTTACTGAGAGGTTGAAGATCTGGATTTACATTCTTCTTGTACCAGGTGTAATTAGCTGCTGGGTTAGCATCACTGCTACAGGTCAGAGTCACTGAACTGCCCTCAATGATTTCACCAGAGGGACTCACTGACACAGAGGGAAGCTTTGGACCATCTGTAGGAGAAAACATAGTTGGTCAACAGTGGAATAACTGACACAATGTAAGAAGCAAATGTTTGACACAAAGTGAGGAGTGAAAGTTGATTCGCTCGTTGCTGCTCATATCAAAATCAACTGTCTGTTACCTTGGAAACATTTTGACATTGTGTTAGTAACATAGTTAGGTAAACTCACACACTGAAGGAGCAGGATGATGCTCAAACCCTTTTAATGCACAGGAAGAGCTGTCTGCAGGAGAAAAGTACCCTTCATAAGTAGAAAATGTTTGATCCTGAATTTTCTGTCCATTCTTGTACCAGATGAAGGAAGAACCATCAGGTAGACGACAGCTGCTGTGACACTTCAGCTCAGCTGAGGAAGAATTGGTTGTTGATGGGATCACCTGAACCTGGAGACCTGGATCTGTGAAGAAAGAACAGAAACATAATTTATGTTCATACACACACAAACATTCACAGTAACATTTCATGATATTAATGATTTGAAATTCAATTATATCTTCGAATGAAAATGTTACCTCTGACAGTCAAAGTAACTCCGGGTAAACCAAAATATTTCTTTCCTTGGTTTGTTATGAACCTGAACTTGTACTCAGTTGAGTCTCTGTCTCTCAGGTCTGTGATTCTCAGAGTGCAGTCGTTCTTATTACAGTGATACTGCACACGACCTGCGTACTCTGAGTCTGTTCTCAGATCCACAGGTTCATCATTACTCCCTTTATACCAGAGTGTTTCATCAACTGCAGTATCAACATTATTTATCCTGGATGGGTATCTGTAGGTGCAGTGTATGTCCACTGTTGATCCTTTTAAGGCACAGATGTGAGTAGAAGTGTAAGTCACTCTCCAGTCATCCTGACCCTGTACCACTGTAACACAGAGCACATCAGAAACCACAATTAGATTTATAACAAGTTAAGAATCAGTGAATAAGACAAAGTGGATCATGGCACCAATATGATTTTATCTGCAGTCGTTGTCATTCAGAGTTCCTCATTGTGCATCAATCTCACTAGAACTGAACTAGAATAAAGTATTTTATCAGTTTATTATCATATTTGATCATTTGTTACTGCTGAGTGTTTCAGCTTTAGTCCATTCATTCTGCACGTTTGTAATGTTGTTTTCTTTGTTTGTTGTTGAGAAGAAGCTCAATCTGAACACCTGAAGTGTGTCTCTTATACATTTTATATTCACCATTGACATCATTTTTCCTCATATTATGATTTTTTTTGGCTTTAATGTACAGATTAGTAGAGAGAGAGAGGAAACGGGAGGCAGAGAGGGGGGCAATGACACGCAGGATAGGACCACTCAAAATACTACAACGCAACACATTACATACAACTAAAGTGTTTCCAGAGGACACTTAAAAGTGATGAACACGTCAATAACTGAAAAGTGAAAACTTGTTAAAACACAAATGTTTCCTCTTTCCTACCGTAGTAAGGTAGACAACGAGCTACAACATTATTTACACCGAACGAGCCGTCCTCCGAGCTGGACTAATAACATTGTTCTCTATGTACAGCTGGCTGTGCGACGAGTGCGCAGGGACCATCTAGAAAGTGCAACACCGAAAAGAAATAGTTCAAATGATATTTAATAGTTTAACTTTTACACCGTGCAGTGTCCTATAAATCATTTCACAAATCAATAGTCTGATGTTGGTTATTGTAGCGGCTAAGCCTAACACTTAAAGCCACTGAGGGGCTGCATAGACAGGCTAAAAAGTAATCGACGCGCTGGCTACTGCACTATTATAATTTGTGTCTAATGAAACAAACAGCTTCCGGTTTTGCTTTTTCCTTTGATGCGTTCTTTATTTCTCACCGTTTCAATGATCTTCAATATTATGCAAGTATTCATTGCCAGTGTATATAAAGTCCATTCAGCTGTCACATACAACAAACAAAACATGACAGAGCCCGAAGCGGTCGAAAAACTGTGTGCTCATCCGTCCAGCAACACCTGACACCTGACAGAAAGTTCCTACCTATAAAGAAATGTACACCCAAAACCATGAGGACACCTACTGGCCCAATTTGGTACGTTGCCACACATTACATAGAAATGGCTCCTACATACCAGCCCCTAATTGTAATGGATACCAGACATACAATTCCTTTAAATACAAACCATGGAGCCATAATCAAAATAATACAATGAACACATGTTTCAATACAAGATACTTTCATGTACCACATACACAGGAATCTGAGTTAACCTGCTAATTCGTAACCTCATAAAGCAAGCAAAGCTTTGTCACAGGACGTTCAATGACACTAGACTTTGTCTGCAGACGCACTGAACGCACAAGCCCCCTTTTATCCTGAAATGCCTCCAAGACTCTTCCTAGTGGCCAGGAGCCTCGTGGGGCAGTAGCATCCATTATAACCACAATATCTCCAGGCTTAAGATTCTTCTTTTCCTGATTCCACTTTTGCCTCTCCTGCAACAGAGGTAGGTATTTCCGTACCCATCGCTTCCAGAAAAGGTCAGATATATACTGGACCTGCCTCCATCTTCTTTTTACGTATAGATCATGTGGCTCAAACAGTCCAGGTGGTAAGGATGGTCTTCCTTTCATGAGCAGGATATGATTGGGGGTGAGCGGCTCCAGATCATTTGGATCATCTGAGAGTTTGGTGATGGGCCGGTCGTTTAAAATGGCTTCAGCTTCACACATTACTGTTTGAAGTCCATCGTCATCCAGCCTCTGCTGTTGAAGCACTGAACTCAGAATCCTTCTCACCAGGCGGATTATACGCTCCCAGACTCCACCATGATGTGAACCTGCTGGAGGATTGAACCTCCAATTAACTCCATCCTTCCGCAAAGCTCCTTGGATTTGTGCATGATTCAATGATGCGAGCGCCTCCCTTAGCTCTCTCTCTGCTCCTATGAAATTGGTTGCATTGTCAGACTGAATATGAGCAACTTGACCTCTCCTGCAGATGAAACGACGCAGAGCATTAATGCATGCATCTGTATCCAAAGAGTAAGCCACCTCCAAATGGATTGCTCTGCTAGTTAGACAGGTGAAAATCACACCATAGCGCTTGACTGTGCCTCGTCCTTTGCATACAACAATCGGTCCGAAATAGTCAATGCCAACGTTGGTAAACGGCGGATAATCAGGAAGAATCCTTTCCTTTGGCAAATCTGCCATTTTTTGCTCCACCATTCTTCCATGATACCTCCTGCAGAAACCACATTCTGTTATGACTTTTCTCACTGCTGAGTTGGCACTTGTGACCCAGTAATTCCTTCTCAATGTAGACAGCGTGTGATTACGCCCACTATGACCAAGCTGCATATGAATGTGCTTTAGGATGAGAGTAGCAACATGTTGATCCTTGGAGAGGAGAAGCGGATGTTTAGTTTCTTCTGGCAGCGAGCCCTTAGTCAACCGTCCTCCAACTCTCAAAAGCCCATTATCCAAATATGGGTCCAACCTGTAGAGAACACTGTGCCTGCTCACAGTAGCTTTCCCAGATGACAGTGCAGCAATCTCGTCTCCAAATCTTTGTTGCTGGCAGTACTGAATGATGGCAAGCTCGGCCTCCAAAAGATCCGTAGCTGACAAAGCTTGCCCCTTTGGCATGTCTGATCTTAGCTTGCCAGTATTGGACGCCTCTGCCTCACTCCTCCTGCGACATCTCTCCAGCAAAACGCCTTTCAGCTTAAGGAACCAGGCAACAGACACCTTGAGCTTCATCCAACTTGAGAAGTAGGCCATTAGCCGACCAGTGGCATTTGGTGAACCCTCCACATTAATGACATTCACCATGGCTTCCTTCTTGACCTCAATGTCATCTGCTGCTATCGCAGTCTCGATCATGTTTGATGACCAGTCCTCTTCTGGTTCACGCAAGAACTTTGGACCCTCAATCCACCTGTTGTCATGAATGAAATCTCCAACTCTCATTCCTCTGGATGCAACATCCGCAGGATTTTCCTTAGAGCTCACGTACCGCCATTGTGCTGTTCTAGTGGCTCCTCTAATAGTCGAGATCCTGTTGGCCACAAACGTATGAAAACGCTTATCTTCGTTCATTATATATTTCAGCACAGAAGTGCTGTCTGTCCAAAAAACTGACTCTTGCAGCTGGAGCCTCAGCTCTGCCTTCAACATGAGGTCAACACGAACAGCCAGAACGGCAGCAGTCAGCTCCAGGCGAGGAATGGTAACAGTCTTTAGAGGTGTAACCCTAGCCTTACCCATCAGGAATGCAACATGGATATCTTTTTTATTGTTCTTCATCCTGAGATAAGTGACAACTCCATATCCTGCTTCACTGGCGTCCGAAAAATGATGTAGCTGAGCATGTATGGGATGTCCAAAGCCTTTAGGTTTAATGCACCTTTCGACCTTAAACTCAGAAAGCATATCCAGGTCCTCCATCCATCTTGTCCACTGCTGCAAGATGTCCTGGGGTGTGGCCTCGTCCCATCCCAAATTTCTTCTACACAGCTCCTGCAACATGATTTTAGCAGGCAACACAACTGGTGCAAGAAACCCCAGAGGATCATACACGGAACTAGAGACAGACAACATTCCTCGTCTGGTGCAAGTCTTTTGTTGGACCTCCATCTTGAAGTTAAAAGCATCGGTCTCAGCACACCACTGCAGCCCAAGAGCTCTTTCCACAGGAAGTTTGTCTCTATCCAGATTGAGCTCATGCAGATCTTTAGCTCTGTGTTCCTCAGGAAGAGTTTGCAACATGTTGCGATTGTTGCTAACCCATTTGGTCAGAGTGAAACCTCCTTTTTGACAGAGTGAAGTAAGATTTTTGACCATGAGGGTGGCTTCCTCTTCAGAGCCCATGCTCTTCAGACAGTCATCAACATAAAAGTTCTCCTTGACTGTTTGAACCACTGCAGCTGGAAAGTCAGACTGATTGTCATCTGCTGTTTTCCTCAAAGCGAAGCTGGCACAACTTGGAGAGGACACCGCACCAAACAGATGGGCAGTCATACGAAACTCAGCCAACTCCTTGGTCAGATCTCCTTCCAGCCACCACAAAAAGCGCAGGAAGTCTCTGTCCTCCTCAGCAACCTTGACCTGATGGAACATTGCTTGGATGTCACCCATCACTGCCACCGGTTCCTGCCTGAACCTAACGAGAACCCCAAGCAATGTACTTGTGAGGTTGGGACCTTGCAGGAGCTGCTGGTTCAATGATGTTCCCTTGCATGCTGCACCACAGTCAAACACCACCCGCAGCGCCCTCTTCCTTGGATGATAAACACCATGGTGAGGGATATACCAAACCTTTCCACTGCCACCATCAAGCTGGTGCACAGGTACTTGTTCTGCATAGCCCTTACTGATCATCCCATTGAGATATGTTTTATACTCTTCATAAAACTGCTCATTGTTTAGGAACTTCCTTTTCAGACTAAGTAACCTTTGTTTCACCACAGAGAAGTTGTTGGGCAGAGACACATCATCGTTCTTAAAGGGCAACTTCAAGCTATAATGACCCTCTCTGAGCGTTGCAGACCTTTCAGCAATCTCCATGAACCTCATGTCCTCCCTTGAGAGCCCCTTTTCCTCTGTAACTCTCTCATTAAAGTCATGGTTATACTGCTCACTCAGCATCTTTTCCAATCTGCTCACAGAAATCCTGTTGACAACCACTGAAGGGACCTCACCTTCCAAGCTGCTGCCGTTTCCTTGCAAAGGGCCATTAATAACCCATCCCAGTGCTGTTCTTATAGCATACGGGCCTTCCCCTTGGCTATTTACGACCTCCCAAGGTTCCAACATCTTGGGAGCGTTGCTTCCAATCAACAAATCCACATTAGCCTTTATGCTGGGGATTTTTACCTTCGCTGGGTAGGGCCACTTTGCCAGATCCTCTTCTGTCACAATGTTGTCCATGCTTACAGGCATCTTCCTCTGGGTGAGTACTTCAGGAAGTTTATAGAAAAGGTTAGTCTCCAAACCAGCTATTTCCACGCCAGATAGGGAATATGTTGGCACAATCCTTTCCTGTCCCATAGTTTGTAGGAGAAAATTGGTTCGCCTACCAGCAAGATTGAGCCTCTGCATGAGATGTTCTGAACAAAAGGTGGCTGTACTGCCAGGATCCAAAAATGCGTATGTGTTTATGATACGGTCTCCCTTGATGGATTTAACTTGGACTGGGAGGATGGAAAGAAGACAGCGGTCGTCTCCAGCCCCTGTATGACCACAAGTTTTAGGAGATGCTGTGATGTTACATGCCACAGGCTCCTCGGAATATTTTGTGTTTGTGTTACCTCTGTCCTTTTTGTCAATGTGAAGCACACTGGGGTGAGTTTGACTACACACCCTGCAGGTCAAACGCTTGTCACAGTCTCGACTCATGTGCCCAGCACATAAACAGCCGAAGCAAAGCTCCTTGTCCTTTAGAAAGCCTATTTTGTCTCTGTGTTTCTTCCTTTCAAACTGTTGACATCTTTCCAATAAGTGACTTCCAGAACAACACACACAAATTGACTTCACTACAGAGCCATGTGCCAGTGAATCTACCTTTAAGCCTCTGAAACTCTCACCTGATTGCACTGGTGCAATGGTGGTGGCAAAGCTGTTTCCTCTCAGCTTACTCACCGGTTGTGACTTTATCCTGTTGCTGACCCTAGAACTAGCTGGTCCAGAGGATACATCCCGAATGTCACCGAATAGAGGGTCAGATAGTATTCGGACATGTTTTTCAATGAACGCAACCAGATCCTTGAAAACAGCTCTATTTTCAGATGCTTCCAGTATATCATGAGCAACAGTCCTCCATCGTTCTCTCAGCTTAAATGGCAGCTTTGACATGACAGCTCTCATGGTACTTGGAATGTCCAATTCCCTCATATACTGCAGTTTCTCCATGACATTACAACAAGAACGCAGAAAAAGAGAGTAAGCTTGCAATGCATTTACATCCTCTGCCTTTATTGCAGGCCAAGCCAAAACCTTTTCGATGTATGCAGTGGCGATCTTGTACTCATTGCCAAAGTGTTCTTGAAGCAGCCGTTTTGCTTGAGCAAAGCCATATTCTGGAGCCAGATGCTGGCAGCTTCAAACTAGTTCCCTTGGCTGCCCTCTGGTGAACTGTTCGAGATAATACAAGCAATCACCTCTGCTGACCTTCTCCTCCACTCCTTGCTCAAATGCTCGTTTAAAGGAAATGTAATGAAGAGGATCACCGTCAAATATTGGAATATCACGTGCCGGCAATAACATTAAACGTTGCTGATGTACAAGAGCTGATGTTATTTCATTCTGCCTTACCATTATGGCACAGATATTTCCAAATTGCCTTTCATCAGTTGACTGAGAGTATGACAGTATGGGTTCCAAATGCTGTGAGGATGCCTCCAATTGTGCTGTGCGTGGCTGTGATAACATAGCAATTTGTGGAGGGTCATATGGTGGCAGTGACCAATTATTTGGCTGTCGCTTGCTCTGATTTACAGGTCTGTACTCTTTTGCCATTGGATTGAGCTCATTAGAGTCTGTTGCCTTTTTGTGTTTGTCCAGGTAGGAGTTCATTGCATTTGATGATGCTTTAGAAACACTGTATGTGTCAGCAGCCTGTAGCACTGCTAATTCAGCAGCAGATGCAGCTAGCTTAGGTTCCAGCTCAAGCTGTTCCTTTTTCCTTTTAAGCTGTTGCTCTTGTTCCTCCAAAGCATGCATCTTCTGTAAAGCTTCCACGTGAGCAAGCAACTCAGCCCTTTCAACCTCTGCTTTAATTCTTGCAGAGGAAGTAGTGCTTGATTTTCCACTATGGGAGCTTTTTCTACTTGACTGCTTGCTTGCCACGTTTGAAATACTATCATCTGGATTCACACCATCATCATCATCCTCATGATCATCACCATTTAATGTTAGTTCAGCACATGAGACCCATTTTTTCACATGAGAAATAAATTCATCATTGGATATCATTTTTGCTTTAAACCATATGTTGTGTTTTTCTTTTTCATCATCAGGTAAAATATTAATCAAAGAACCATGAATATATTTGGCTTCATCACACAAATTGACAAGATCATCAAGAGCACATTGAACCTTTACTTTGTCTTTGCTTTTCATAAGCACCTGCATTTTTCCTCTTAAATTACCTGCTTTATTTAGCTTAGCTTTCCTAGTAGCTTGCAGCCTGTCAAACTTTTCAGCAAAAGCTTTAGCAGTTAGAGTTACAACACGTTTTGGTTTGTCTTTTTTCGTACCAACACCTTTAGTATTGATGTCCATCTCATCCGATTGCGCAATAGCCTCAGCGGGCTCATTCTCAGTATCACGCGCATCCATAATGATTTTCCCACACGCGTAAAGTTCATGAAGTTAATTATCCTCCCGCTTTGACCACCAATGCATTGGATTTACGCCCCGATTGTATGTAGCGAACAACTGTGCACCTAAACATGAATGGCCATTCATAAATTTGTAGCGCTACTACTCACGGTGGGCGCCATGATGATCCAGTTGAATGACTCCTGTGCAGCCGGCGTTTGAAGATCGGCTCCCGATGTCCTCACGCTGGCGTGGCCTGGCTCCACAGAAAGGTGATGGATGCTAACAGCTTTAGCAGGCGATGACGTCCTCTCGCCGACAGCCGTATGCGCACAGGTGGCCTTTCAGGTAAGTACAATGTCCAATGTTAACGCTGATGTCCGCTTTCCAGGATCCCATCAGCTGGGAACTGCAGCATCATCTGCTACTCCTGGCAGTGAAGCAGTTTTTCGACTTGAATGTAGCGGCTAAGCCTAACACTTAAAGCCACTGAGGGGCTGCATAGACAGGCTAAAAAGTAATCGACGCGCTGGCTACTGCACTATTATAATTTGTGTCTAATGAAACAAACATCTTCCGGTTTTGCTTTTTCCTTTGATGCGTTCTTTATTTCTCACCGTTTCAATGATCTTCAATATTATGCAAGTATTCATTGCCAGTGTATATAAAGTCCATTCAGCTGTCACATACAACAAACAAAACATGACAGAGCCCGAAGCGGTCGAAAAACTGTGTGCTCATCCGTCCAGCAACACCTGACACCTGACAGAAAGTTCCTACCTATAAAGAAATGTACACCCAAAACCATGAGGACACCTACTGGCCCAATTTGGTACGTGGCCACACATTACATAGAAATGGCTCCTACAGTTATATTACACTTAGTTTGAATAAAATCATCAGGGGTTATTAAATATAGTTTGAAGTATTTCTCTTCGGTGTTGCACTTTCTAGGCCGCGTACTCGTCTCACAGCCAGCTGTACATAGAGAACAATGTTATTAGTCCAGCTCAGAGGGCGGCCCGTTTGGTCAAAATAATGTTGTAGCTCGATGTCTACCTTACTACGGTAGGAAAGAGGAGACATACTGTATATTCTGAAACCACCTGATGCTCTACCACCTCATTTACTCACGGTCACATTCATAAATCCAAGTCATCTGCCAGTTAGACCCCCTACCTACCCACCTGGTAAAAATCTGCCTACCTGCCCTGTCCGCGTTAATAACTGACATCATTCATTCCTCACTGACTTCTGGTGTTGTTCCATCATCACTAAAGACTGCTGCAATAACACCAACACTCAAGAAACCTGGCGCCGATCCGAACAACTTCCGTCCACTCTCAAACTTGCCATTTCTCTCCAAAATACTAGAAAAAACAGTTGCAATTCAGGTCCACATCCATCTGTCTGACAACAACCTCTATGAATAATTTCAGTCAGGCTTCCGTCCCCTCCAAAGCACTGAGACAGCCCTAGTGAAAACGACCTCCTGATGGCATCTGACTCTGGACTTCTCTCCATTCTGGTTCTCCTCGACCTGAGTGCAGCTTTTGACACACGTTTCCCGTGACATCCTCCTGGACAGATTAGTCTCCATTGGAATCACTGACATCCCGCTGGCTTGGTTCACATCATATCTCTCTGGCCGCACACAGTTTGTTCAAATCAAGAACCTGAGATCCGGCTGCTCGCCAGTCTCTGTTAGGGAATTTTCCATCATTAATATGCACTGGGTCAAACTAGGCTTTGCGGTCATAAGCAAGGCCTCACCAAATGATAGGGTTTAGACACTGTCTCTGTGTGTCTGCTCCTTTTGGGGAAAACAGGAGCCATTTCTGATAGGGTTGCTATAGCAGCCGAGGTCAGATATGTGTTTGACTGTTTTCCCTGGATGGGGTAGAAGGCAGCTGCAGTCAAGAGTTTTGATATAGTGTTGGATGTAGGACAAAGGTCCTGAGTGTTGTCTAAGCAATGTTTTGTCTATAGACCAGTACACTAAATTCTGTATATTGTAGATGTGTTGGATCTGTCCATATTTGGGCATGACTCAACCTTGGGCATTATCTGTGTGGTTTAAAGTCTATCCCGGAGGAGAGAAGCTTCAGAATATGAAGGAAGCGTCAGTAGCATGTAATGTGTACTGATCATTCGCTCATTTCTCCTTGGCCAAGTAAATAAACCTTTTTCAATACAAGACATCCTGGACTCCTGTCTACTCCCTCCATTGTTATATGGGCTGCATAATTAAAATCTCTATCAAACTGGCGTCACCGGAACAGGATCTCAACATAACAACGACTGGGTAAGTGCAAATTTTATGAATTTATGCCTTACCATGTCGTTGTTTGACGAGATCAAAATAAAAGAACCTTTTTGATTTTAATTTTGCAAATTGACAAAAGTAAGAAAGCCCATCAATTGGCACTGATCACAGACGAAATATCCATTTGACTAAAACATGGATACTGTATCAGAATCAGTGTGATTGACAACGATTGGTTGTAATAGCAGAGTGTGTGGTGTTGGAGGGTCAGGAGGGGTGGGAGTTTTCAACCCCTCGTAGGGCCACATAGTGGCTGTTTTTGGTTTCTGGGCCAGCTTCGGGCTGAGCTCGACACAGAGGGACCCGCATGAGATTTAAGCTGTAAGAAAAGACGTTTTCGGGGATAGTAATTGGCTCTACCTCGCTTAAATCAAGATTGCGGACTATCTGCTCTGTGTCCTTTGGGAAACATGGCTCGGTTTGAGCCTTGGCGCCGGTAATTTGTGTATACACGTATATTCTAAGCTTCAAACCAACACTGCTGCTATTGTAAAAGAGGAGTTGGAGTCCTAGATGCTGTTGAAATCGTATGTTTTATCTGATGTTGTAAAGTGATAAAAAAATGGGCAATGATACGTCCAGCGCATGTGGTAGTTTGGAGTCTAAAACCATACAAATTGATTCAACAAAATTTAGAAGACAGAGAGACTGTCAAACAGTAAGAAACACCAGTGAAAATGTGGAACAGACAAATACATCACCCAGAGTTACTAGACAGAGACAACAGGCTGACACAGGGTCAGGTTTCCTTAATGCTCCTAAAATAATGATTGGGGAGACAGCTGTTTGCAAACCATGGACACCTGCTGAAATTTTGGATTTAGCCAGAAAGTCTCCAAATCCAATAGCACAGGCTGAGAAGTACTGGCTGTGGTTGTCTCAAACATGTAAGGTGTATAACGGTCTGATACCTGATGTCCAAATGTTGCTTGAATTTACATATGGCACTCATTGGCCTCTGTGTAAGTATGAATTTGTTTTCCCTGATGCAACGGAGGATGGCCAGTGGCCGCAAGTCAGACCTATGAGTGTTTGGATGAACAATGAAGCTAAAACAGCAATAACAAAATGTGCTAAAACGCAGTGTGATTTCTCAGAAGTGGTTGACTGTGTTCAAGGTCTTAATGAGGGTGTGCCTGAATTTCTTCAGCGATTTATGCAAGTGTGGGATAATAATGCTGGAATGAAACGAGAGGAGAATGCTCTCTTTGCCATTCACATTTTGCTGCAAAATATGAAACCACAAATTTCCACAGCATACAAACTGTCAGCCCCAGATTGGCAAAGAATAGGTTGGAAAACAACAAAAGGCAAGCTGATGGATATGTACAGGAGTGGTATTTTCACTACTGAAAAATCCACTTCTAGGTCTAAACAGATGGTGCAACAGGCACCGTATCAGAGTGGAGAGCAGCCCACACACAGAAAGTACAACAAAAAGAAATCAAATTGTCGCAGATGTGGAAGAAAGGGACACTGGGCCAAAGAGTGTCAGAGTAATCCCATAAATCCAAACCAGCTTTGCCTCACATACGAACCCCAACAGGCCCAATATTCTCAACAGCCGAACCCTTACTCTCCTCCTCCCCATCCTCCTCCTCCTAACACACACACACCTCAGCCGGCTGCGCACACATCGCAGACATATTACAATCAAGCATAGGGAGGCCATGGAGAGATAGGATCAGCACAACCAATTCACATTCAAGCTGCAACTATTCAAATTTCCAAAAATCCCTCTGAGGATCCAATGATGTCAGTTCAAGTTAATGGTAATAATGTTGATATTTTGGTGGACAGTGGAGCAACTATCTCCACAGTAAAATCTTCTGAGCATGTGTGCACTCCGACCTCTAGATTTATCACAACAGTCGGAGTCTCTGGCATTCCTAATGAAGAGCCATTATCACATCAAGCTGAGATAAGCGTAGAAGGCACAAATGTACAGCACTCTTTTCTGATATCTGAAAAGAGCCCAATTAACCTCATGGGGCGAGATTTGCTTTGTAAGCTCCATGCAACAATTCACTGCACCCCTGAAGGGCTGTTTTTAACTCTACCTGATCACAGAGCAGCCCAAGCATTTCAGTTTTTGCAATCCACTGTTGATTGTTTGTACTGTTGGACATTGCCAAATTTTAACATGTCTTCTATGTTCACAGTGCCCAACATTCAGAAAATTGCCACAACATCACCAGCATGTGCATCATTGATGTCTGCCATGAGGCCTCTCCTGACGTGTCATTGCACGGCAGCCTTTAACCCTTTGGAACAGTATAAGGTATTGGCTAATGATTTCCTAAACAAACAAGAGGGGTTGGAGAGTGAGCAATGTTTGTTTGTTGGTCCGCAGGGGTGCGCTATTCCAATCCGACTGTCTGATACACAACATACACTGTATGATGTTAAAGATTCATTTCCACACATCACTGTAGCTGTTGCGCCCGGAAAAGAGGCAAACCATCTTGGTAAAATGGTGGCTCGATGCCAAGCACTGAGAGGAGCTGTAACAGCCTCTCAAAACCAAACAATAATAAACTTGGGCGAGGAACTGTATTTGTTATCATTAAGTGAGAACACTCAGTTACCAGAGAGCACATTTGTTTTGTTTCAGCCACCTCACCCTGCAGAATATGGGCCTCCATCAGAATTATCAGAGGTTCCCTCATATTTATGGGCAAAACATAAAAATCATGTAGGTTTTGTGAATTCGGCTCCACCTCATAAAGTCACACTCAAACCAAATGTCACATTGCCGGCTATCAGACAGTACAACTTGCCTCATAGAGCCATTACTGGAATTGAAACAGTTATTCAATCTCTATTGGATCAAAATGTACTGGTGCAAACTTCCAGTCCATGCAATACACCCATTTTGCCCATCCCAAAACCAAATCGTCCAGATGAATGGAGATTTGTGCAAGATTTGCAGGCTATTAATAATATTGTCGTGCCCACAGCTCCCATTGTGCCAGACACTAATTCGATTTTAGCCTCGTTACCATCCAATTCAACCCACTACACAGTCATTGATCTATGTTCAGCTTTTTTCTCTATACCATTGCATCCAGATAGCCAGTATCTGTTTGCATTCACGTTCAAAGGCAAACAGTATACATGGCGGCGTTGCCACAGGGTTATGTTGAGAGTCCAACAGTGTACGCAGCAGCGGTAAAAAGAGACCTTGATGACCTCCACTTCCCAGGGGGTTCAACACTTCTGCAGTACGCAGATGATCTTTTGATAGCCTCTCCATCCGAGGAAACTTGTCGAACTAATTCAATTCAATCTTGCTCCTGCAGAGGTTAGCTGAGTGTGGACATAGAGCATCACTGCCCAAACTGCAATTTTGCCGTTCTGAGGTCACATATTTGGGTCACCTCCTGAAGGATGGACAGCGCCTCCTATCACCAGAAAGGGTGAAACTGCTGGTCAACATGCCTCCCCCCAGAACTAAGAAGGGCATGCTTTCATTCTTAGGGATGGCGAACTATTGCAGACACTGGATTTATGAGTATGCGGCTATGGACTCTGTATTGCGAGCAGCCACACTGCAGTCAGCTCCCACTGCAGTTCAATGGACTGATGACATGCAAAAAGCTTTTCAGAACTCTCACCATGGCTCCAGCATTAGGATTGCCGGACTATCATCAGCCGTTCCATCTACACGTACATGAGAGAGAAGGCTTTGCTACAGGCATTCTAGTACAAAAACATGGGTCTCACTACCGTCCTGTTGCGTACTATTCGTCTCGACTGACCCCTGTAGTCCTTGGTATGCCGGGTTGCCTGAGAGCGGTGGCTGCAGTTGCTATTCTGCTTGATAAATCCGCTCCCATTGTACTGGCTCATGACTGTGTCGTGCACGTTCCGCATGCAGTATTACACATTTTAAACACATCAGCTACTCAACACATGACAGCAGCTAGACGTTCAGGTTATGAGGCAACTATCCTTTCCAGCCCACACATAACTTTAAAGCGCTCACCCCCCCTAAATCCAGCCACTCTCCTTCCACTGATTGACACAACTGAAATTGAGCATGATTGCATTGCTACTATTGATATGTGTACATCACCAAGGCCAGACCTATTGCAGACACCAATACCTAACTCTGAGATGATTCTTTACACTGATGGGTCAGCTAGCAGACCATCTGACAATGTTCACCTAGCGGGCTATGCAGTAGTAAATGATTGGGAGGTTTTAGAAGCACAAGCTCTGCCTCCTGGCACTTCAGCGCAGGCAGCAGAACTATATGCCCTCACTAGGGCCTGTATTATCGCTTCTGGTAAAACTGCCACCATCTACACTGATTCACGATATGTTTTTGGTGTAGCTCATGATTTCGGTCAATTATGGAAAATGAGAGGGTTTGTGTCATCGTCTGGCAGGCCATTACAACATCATGCGTTGGTAAATGACCTGCTAGACGCCATTATGCGCCCGTTCCAGCTTGCAATTGTGAAATGTGCTGCTCACAGTCAGGAAAATGATCCTGTTTCACGAGGAAATGCAATGGCTGATTTCGCAGCCAAACAAGCAGCAACTTCCTCTTCCTCCATGGTACGTCAGTGTGCCTCCACACAGCCTGTCCATCCATTTTCACTACCCTCCGTTAATGATGTTGTGATGTTGCAAAATCACGCTGATGATAGGGAGCGTAGTCTTTGGTTGAGAAAAGGTTGTACAGTTGATGCGGAGTCTAGCTTGTGGCTCCACCCTGATGGTCGACCAGTTTGTCCTCGAGCTCTCCTACATGTTCTGGCACGTGTTACACACGGACCAGCACATGTCGGAAGAGGGGTGATCAATGATGTTATTCGCTCACAATGGTTTGCACCGGGTATCACACAGGTCTCACAAACTCTTGTTGAAAGTTGCTTGATATGCCAACAGACCAGAAAACAGAACAGCACTGTGCGACATGACCATTTAGAACCCCCATCAGGTCCATTTGTAAATATGCAAATAGATTTTGCACATATGCCCAGTTGTCAAGGCTACAAGTATTTGTTAGTCATAACTGATCGATTTTCAAAGTGGGTTGAATGCTTCCCAACCAGGAAAGAAGATGCCAGAACTGTTGTGAAGTGTCTTCTAAGGGAGTAATCCCAAGATTCGGGGTGCCACAGGGAATAGATAGTGACAGAGGTCCAGCTTTTGTATCACACATCACAAAGGGACTGTCAGCTATTTTAGGATTCAAGTGGCAGTTACATGTTCCTTATCACCCACAAAGTTCAGGACAAGTTGAAAGGATGAATGCAACTATCAAAGAAAGACTGACTAAAACGGTAATGGCGACGGGTCTGAAATGGCCTGACGCCCTACCTCTGGTGTTGTATTCAATTCGAAGTGCACCAAACGCAACCACAGGACTTAGTCCTCATGAAGTGTTGATGGGGAGGCCAATGTCCACAGGGACAAGCCCCCCTTTAACTCCACACAAAACTACCTTGCTCTGGACGGATGAGTTCATGACTGATTATGTGAAAAAACTAACAGAGATTTTGAGAAAATATCATTTGCAGGTATCCAAGAGGCTCCCCAAACCATCAGAGGAACCAATTCATCCTTTTAAGGAGGGTGACTATGTACTAATCAAATCTCTGGAAAAAGTGTCTTTGTCTCCTAGGTGGAAAGGACCGTACCAGGTGCTGCTGACAACCAGGACAGCTTTGAGGTTGAAGGAAAGGCAGAATGGATTCATGCCACAAGGTGCAGACTTGCCCCCCCAGCTGCCGGAGAGGATGTGCAGGTCAATTGCAGGTAATCAGACGATTACTCATATTTTCACTCCTGCTAGGTGAACTGGGCCAAGTTACAGGTCTGAAAGTTTCAGCAGATGGAGAGCAGGGAGGCTTCTCTGCTCATGATACAGTCGTAGTTACAGAGTCCTCAAAGAGGGGGTGCCCTCTGCGGGAGAGCCCTGGAGAAACAAACCAGGTAATAGACTCTGAAGGCAAGGACGGAGTAATTCATTTTTTGAAGCTCAGTAGCAACAAAAATGCACATGAAACTGAAAAACAAGGTGATGATGTTGCTAAAATGGAGCCAGAAAATACTGGAGGTGCAGCACCTTCAGCTCTGTCTCGTACAAAACGAACTGTGAACTCTGTTGTTTTTGAGTGTCCCACTGACAGATGTGAAGAAAATGATTGCTATGTTGCAAGACCTGACATCTTTATGAAGAGAAAGTGGACGTGGGCCACCTATGATAAGAGGTTGGTGGAGACGGAGTTAATTAAGCCAGGAAGGATGAAGGTAAAATTTACACTCGAAGTTCCTCAACTTGTACCTCTGGAATTATGGTGTTTCACTAAACAACAACTGGATTCTTCCCCTGACTGTAAACTATGGGATATTAGTTATCCAGAAAGAAAGGGAAAACCTAAATTTTGTAATGTTGATGCAAGGTATGAAGATGAATTTGCTTCTCCCTATTTCCTTTTTGCAGCGGCCAAAGACCATGATGATGCTAAAACTGAACAGATTGTGCAAGACTTGACTAAAGACAAATCTCAACAGCCTGTTGAGCCAAAAGTAAATTCGGCTATTAGTCTTATGATTGATTATGCACGTGATCGTACGTGATGCTTAGTCCAATTCCATTCACCAAAGCTGACTATGAAAAGTCCAATTGGAATGATTTGAGTTCGAGACTTAATGATGATGCAGATGATTGTTACACCCCCACCTATCCAATTGACTCTGTTAAATCCGCAGAACATGCTGACATTGCACGACATGTTGCACAAAGTATCAATGACCAATATTTGCCAGCAGGGTTTAACCACACGACCCTCCTCCGTATTATCCACATTCAAATGTATGTGAAACTTGGTTTTGAGTATAGAGTCCAAGTTAGTCTGACCCAAACAAATTGTTCGGAACCTCCTGAAGGCAAGGTGTGTGTTCCTCAACCGTACACCTCCACTATTTTGGCTGAAGCTCTAGTCTATGTGCAACCATGGACTGGAAGTATGTCAATAGGGTTAGTTAAAGTACAGGTGCGGAACTGCACAGAGCCTCAGCAAAGTGAGCAGACACCCCTGAGGGACTGTTCAGTTTATTTGCCCCCTGTGCCCACTCATGCACTGCAAAATGTTCCATTGTGTTTCCGAGGAGTAGGGTCAGGGCAGGAGGAGTTAGGACAGAGCAGTTGTAATACGGTAGTAAATGTCACTCTAAAGCAGTCTCCCCTGCCTGAGAGAGTGTATTTAATTTGCGGTGACAAAGCTTATTCCTGCATGCCGTACAAAGAATCAAAAGGTATTTGCTATTTAGCTTATTTGATTCCCCTGATCAGGAAAGTAGATGCCTCAGAAATAGCTTCACTGTATCCTCCATTGCATAGATACAGGAGAGAGTTAAAATCCTCCCAACGTGTCATCAGTGTTCTTTTACCCTGGTATGGTGTTTATGTGTCACAACAGGAACTTGCATCTTTATCTAAAGTCTTAGAAAGTCACCTGAATGCCTCCAGTAGAGCTATGCTGGCTGAACATAAGGAGTTACAGGAAGTCAAAACAGTAGTTCTGCAGAACAGAATGGCTCTTGACCTCCTGCTTGCATCACAAGGTGGCACCTGTAAAGTTATAGGCTCTGAATGTTGTTCTTACATTTCTGATGCAACAGCTGAAGTGATGGATATGGCACATGAAACTGCATTAGGTATAAAGGAATTACATGTTAACCATGGGTTTAATTTTGGAGATTTTTCAGGTATCTTCGGGCCATGGGGGTCCAACCTGATCAAGCTTTTGACTACACTGCTGGTCATCATTCTCCTCCTCATCCTCCTCTGTGCCTGTATGAGTTGGCTGATTAAGCTGATGGTGAAGAAGACCACTAAATCCGTCATTCAAGCACCCCAGGTGTGTACAACTGTTGACACAAATGTTAACAATAATGTGACAATGAGATATTATGATTATCGAGGCTTTGAGGAGTGGATACAGCGTCTTGGGCTGGATGACCTCTCCCTGGAGGATGATGACGAGGAGGAGGAGACCTCAGGTCTGTAAGCAAAAGTATTTAGTTTAATGAATCAGGGAGTCAGATAGTGGGAGGTGTGATGTGTCTGAGTGTTAAACTGGGGCAGATGCGTATCACCTGCTGTCTGCGGATGAAACTCAGAGGCTTCTGGGTGTTCATGTACTCCTTGTTTTATTTTCGTTTCAGGTTTTTATTGTTTTAACGATTCCAGATTTTATTGTGTGTTCCAAATTTCAAAATATCTATTAGTCACTTTAATCATTTTTGTTTAATGAAGTACAGTTAAACATTTCTCTAGTTTGAATAAGCAGAGTCATTTCTTTGTTTAGTTTATAGAGAATGTTGTATGTGATTTTGATTTCATAAATGTGTATTTGAATGCAATGAAAAAGAGAAAACTGCAACTGATGAAGAGGATGAGATGGATGAAGGATTCAAGGCCACCATGCTTCGAAAGTGCTAGTAACCTCTCCATGGTGGTGACCCTCGACTGTACGTTAAGTACATGGGTTGAAGACTCGTCAGTGCATAAATTAAATGTGTGACAATGATTAAAATTGTTAATGTGATTTAACTTTTCCTTTTCAGGGATGAAATGAGTATTTTGTTGTATTGCTGTAATCACATGTGTATGTATGTACCACCTTTTAAAGTGTAAGGTTTCCTAATGGGATAAGATAGAGTAAACGCATAGGTCTTGTTACCTCCATACCATCGAGGCGTGGCCTTAAGCACCTTGCTAGTCTAGGAGTAGTTAGCACAGGGTTCTTGTTTGCTTTTTCAGGATCTTTAGGGAAATATAGCTTCTGTGAGATAGGTGCATATGACTCATGACGTCTGTCCTGAGCTCCTTTTAATACTTCAGTATTATAGGGGTTCTTCATTCCTTTGAGGGTGAGCTTCACAACTGCCCTTGTTGGCCGGAAGGCAGAACTCATGTGTCATGTGACAGAATAGGCATGTGGTACATAAGAGGGGAATTGTTATGATTTGCATGAAATGTTTTTCAATGATTTTCATGAAATGTTTTAAATTCATTTTATTTTCCCTAGGGACATTAATTGTAACGGAATGATGTTACTGTGTGAGTTTATGTTTTCAATACTATTTGATTGTCTTATGTGACTTTTGTGGATTTGTACGGTAGATGCTGCTTCTGTTCTGAGGTACTCCGTGGGTAGTCTTGCCACTGTAATGTCTAGAGTATGGGTAGTCAGTATTGATCTCCTGATCAATAAGAGGGGATTGTTAGGGAATTTTCCATCATTAATATGCACTGGGTCAAACTAGGCTTTGCGGTCATAAGCAAGGCCTCACCAAATGATAGGGTTTAGACACTGTCTCTGTGTGTCTGCTCCTTTTGGGGAAAACAGGAGCCATTTCTGATAGGGTTGCTATAGCAGCCGAGGTCAGATATGTGTTTGACTGTTTTCCCTGGATGGGGTAGAAGGCAGCTGCAGTCAAGAGTTTTGATATAGTGTTGGATGTAGGACAAAGGTCCTGAGTGTTGTCTAAGCAATGTTTTGTCTATAGACCAGTACACTAAATTCTGTATATTGTAGATGTGTTGGATCTGTCCATATTTGGGCATGACTCAACCTTGGGCATTATCTGTGTGGTTTAAAGTCTATCCCGGAGGAGAGAAGCTTCAGAATATGAAGGAAGCGTCAGTAGCATGTAATGTGTACTGATCATTCGCTCATTTCTCCTTGGCCAAGTAAATAAACCTTTTTCAATACAAGACATCCTGGACTCCTGTCTACTCCCTCCATTGTTATATGGGCTGCATAATTAAAATCTCTATCAGTCTCTAGTGCTGTTCCCCAGGGCTCTGTCCTTGGCCCTCTCCTGTTCATTATTTATCTTCTGCCTGTTGGTCACATACTCAGGAAATTTGACATACAATACCACTGTTACACTGATGATACCCAACTCTATCTTTCCACTAAGCCTACCTCCACTCTGCTACCCACAGCTCTATCCGACTGCTTACTGGAAATTAAATCATGGCTCTCACTCAATTTTCTTAAACTTTACGGTGAAAAAACAGAGGTCCTCCTCATCGGTACCAGATCAACCTTGGAAACACTCAACACTTTCTCCATGTCCATCAACAATTCCACTGTTCCTCCATCCCCTCAGATAAAGAGCCTGGGTGTCATCCTGGACAGCACATTATCTTTTGAAGCCCACATCAATTACGTTACTCGGTCTGCATACTTCCATCTATGCAACATCAATCATCTCCGTCCCTCACTTTCACCAACCTGCACCGCTATCCTGGTAAACACCCTGATCACATCCCGTCTGGACTACTGTAACTCTCTCCTCTTTGGTCTTCTGCGGAAATCTCTCCACAAACTCCAAGTGGTACAGAATGCAGCCGCTTGTATCATAACCAGAACTCCCTCTTTTGAACACATCACTCCTGCCCTGCAGCAACTTCACTGGCTCCCTATCAAATCCTGCATTGACTTTAAGATTCTACTCCTCACATTCAAGATCCTTCACAACCTGGCACCATCATATCTCTCTGAACTTATCCACATCTACACACTTTCTCAAACTCTCCGATCCTCCTCTGCCAACCAGCTCTTTGCCCCATCTGCCAACTTAACCACCATGGGGTCAAGAGCTTTCAGCCGATCTGCCCCCTGCCTATCGAATTCTCTCCCACCAGACATTCGCACTTCAGGCTCTGTCTCTCACTAACTATACAATCTTCATTCTTGTTTATTTATTGTACTAATGCACTTTGTAGTCACGTTCATATTTATTCTTTATCCTTGCACTAAATGTCACCTGATTTATATTGTTTGAAGTACTGTTGTTGTGTTATATGTGCCTTGTAAGGTGACCTTGAGTGCTTTGAAAGGCACCGTTAAATAAAATGCATTATTATTATTATTATTATTTGTGATTTAACCAGTTTTTGATAATGAGTTATTGACGTTTTGTCTATTTGCATGTTTTATTTTAAGGTGTAACAGGTTCGCCCTTGTTGGCCACTGTAGCTTACAGTTAAACTGCACTGAGACAGAGCATGGTACAGTCTGAAGTAGGCATGGGCCGGTATGAGATTCTGGCGGTATGATAACCATAAGAAAAAATATCACGGTTTGACGGTATGGCGGTATTACGGTTACACCTATAAAATATTGCTAAAAGTAAGAAAAATAAAGACAGTCATGTTAATTTAATATGAATATACACTGTAATGACAGTGTGAGGTGTGATACTCGTATGCTGCAGCTGCACCACCTGAGGGATTTCTGACCAGCACTTTCTGTCTTTGACCAGACAAAAAACAGCTCATACCTTAGGAACGGTATGACAGAAAATTTGGCGGCTTCAGTTATTGTGGTTTTTCAAATCGCGGTATACCTTGAACACGGTTATCATCCCATGCATAGTCTGAAGGTGCAGTGAAGGAACAAATATATATTAAGCTGTGAACATTAAAGTTGTTTTACTGAACAGGATAAGAAACTGAATCATTAGAGTCTATGTTTGTGGTTAGTTTCCTCTCTGTTAGTTCTTTGGTCAAGTTGCTGCACGGCTAAGTTTGAAAACCACAAAGACACGCAGAACATGAAGGGCAGGAAACCACTGAAAGCATCTAAGACAAAAATAGGTGTCACTAAGTTTTCACAGAAAGGGGAAACTGTCATAGTTGTAACAACTAAAACAGTCGTCCAGCTCTACAGTACAACGTGCAGAAATCACCAAACTGATTAAAAACATCATGATAAGATGAAATTCTCAGTGCATTGCTGTACCAGCATAGAACTATGAATATATTCATATGCATGAATAAAAATATATGATTCTTACAATCTATGGAGGGAGGGAGGACAAACCATATCAGCCAGGCCCCACCCCCACCACTCATGACGCAGACACAGCTCAACATCTTGTCACAGTGTTTTTATCATTTTTACTTAATTCAAACCTAGAAAAGTGCTGATCTGAGATGTTTTTGACTTTTTAAAAAATATTCTACAATGTAAATGTAGATATACAGTACCTGACACAGAGAGAAGGAAGACAACAAATCCACTCGCTGCTGCTGTTAAACTCATAGCTGCTCCTCTCATCTCTCTGTGAGGCTTCAGAGACAATAAAATACATCAAATAATGTAAACAACATGTAATAGTCATATCAGTAAACTGTTCTACTTACAGCAGAGAAGGGCGTTGTCTGTTAAGATGCTCGTCGCCTGTGATCTGTGAGCAGAAGTCAGATGTCAAGACGCTAAATGAAGTTATTTCCTTCCTGTGTGTTAGTGTTATGAATATGTAGGAGGAGCCAAATGACAGTAAACTATGAAATTAAAAACACCTTTTACTGTTTTCCAAAGACTTAATATAATCTATGTTAGAAAAAGTAAGAGATCAGTGTTCTGGCCTGTTAGTAATTTAAAGAGAGAAGATGAATAACAAGATTTTTATTATCTTAATCTTTAAGCGTGGGAACAGTTTAGTGTCTAAAAATAAAATGACGTATGTGACAGTTGGTTTGATGCAACTCTTCACACTTTTAGTGCATGTTGAGACACTGAATACACCAACATGAGAACAATGACACAGTTTAACTGAACAGGACAAAAGGCTGAATATTGAGGGTACAGATGAAAAACATTTTCTTAGTTCTGTCAGATAGATTGTGTACTGATATGTTCTTTATTTAAATAGAAAAACATTAAAAGTGACATAAATACCTCATAAAAAAACACCAAACTCTCAGAATGTGACAGCTAAATGAATCCAAAACTATCTGCAGGGCTAGACACCACAGGAGGTCAGTGATGAAATATGTGTTTTGTTATTTAGGTGAACTGAGCCTTTAAAGGTATAGTAAACGGTAATAATCGAATACGCTTTTTTGTCGAAGTCATTGAATCTCTCCTCACTATCCACAAGCTGTCCAGCCAATCAGAGACATGGAGCGTTCGTGCTGGTTCACGGGTCAGATGGAGGGAGGAGGTCAGGTAATGGAGGCAGTCAGAGATAGAAACAGTGAATCTGTTACGGGCATTGTGGAGAAGGAGAGGTGACCCAGAAACATCCAGAGAGGAGAAGTTTAGAAGAACAAAAAATATAAAAAGAAGCACTTTGACCAGACAAAGACTTGTGTCACATCGGTGTGGTTTTCTAACCGCGGAGGGACCAGCGAGTGAAGGCGGACGCTGCTGTGCTTGTGCCGGACAGGTGAGTAACATCAGCTCTTCAGTGCTTCACATAAACTGTAACGTTACCTACCTGGACATTCAGCTCACTGTCTAGTTAGTCAGGATATGCTGTCGTTGTGATGTTAGCTGTAAAGTAGCAGAGTTGAGTACAGCTGTTTGACCGCTTTGCATGTTAGCTTCGCAGCCATGAAGACTAAACACAGGCTGGCTATCACAGTAAGATAGGAGTGATACACGCGCCAAAATGCTGTTATCCTTAGCTTCAACTCTGGTCACTCAACCTGAACAGCTAACTCCTGCTAGTTTTTACTCCGTTGTGTTTTGTTACATCAACAGATTGATACACAGATAAATAGATTTACCTTATTGATCCCAAATTTGGAAAATCTTGATTTAGAGCAGCAGGTTATCCAGACATTGCAGAGAAAAAGAAAACACACAGTAAATGAATGATGTCATCTCCAGAAACCTCCCAGCCTCTCATCCTGTAGCCCTGCTCCTCAGACCTGGACCCTGCTCATCTGACCTGGACCCTGCTCGTCAGACCTGAACCATGCTCATCCGACCTGGACCCAGCTTCTGCTCCTCAGACCTGGACCCTGCTCTGCTCCCAACAGCATTCCCCCCTGCTTGGCCCGGCTCATAATCCAGCCTGCCCTGTTTTGTCTTCAGTTTTTTCCCAGCTCAACATCCCATTTCTATTCCCCTCAATAAATGTCTTTTCCTTTAGTCGTGCCTCCTCTCCTCTCTGTGTCACACTTACAGTAACTAGCTTCAGCTAACAACTGAGTATCGAATTATGTTAGACTTTCTACAATTTACAAATATGTTTGTGTACATTTTTCTTATTTCTACTGATATCCTGATTCTGCCTCATACTGATATATATATAAAAAAATAATACATACATTTCCAGGTGATGAAGACAGTAGGTTGAACATCATGCATGGGTTCTTCATCAGACAGCGTGCAGCAGCTGATGAGACTGCTCAAGGTCCAGGTCCTGAATTATCTCCTGAAATGAGAAAATTGTTAACATTTCATTAGTGGTCATAAATAAGGTTTTATTATGACCAGATGCAGTTTTCACATTATAGAGCCAGTGTCAGTTCAGAGCTAATGCTGTTACACTGATGTAATCTGGCCTTATTTCACAGGATAGGGGTATTTATGGAGGGAATTTATGAAATAATACAAGGAAGCAAAGTAACATACTTACTCAGCTGTAAGTCTGTGAGTCTGCAGTGTCTGCTCACCTGTAGCTCTCCGGGTTTCAGGCTCATTGAACTGGTTGAACTCTGACCTCTGACCCCTCCTCTGCCAGGAACAGAGCTACGCCATGATAGTAATGACACATAAATAACATCAGACAAACTTGATATAAATGTTATTTACTACAGGAGACATATATCATCTTATTTCTCTCTAAATAACACTCCACTGTGTGACGTTACTCCTCCCGTACGGTATATCTGCTCTTTTCTCTTCTTACACAATAACAGGATGAAACTAACTGATATTAATAATATAAATAATGTCAGAGTAGGCTGCTGTATGAAGCTTTCTTCCTCGATCTTTTAATACTCTCAATAAACCGCATCGCTAACCTGACATGTATCACTGATGGTAGAGTAGAGGTTAGTTACTCAGTTAACATCATTTATACATAGACTAAGTTACTCCTCCGCTTTTACTTTGGCTTATTTGGTCTCAACACCTTTTTAAATACTGTCAGACTTATTATCAAACTTGCTACTAAAACACATGCTACCTGTACTATCAGCTTCCCAAACTAGAAGCTAACTTACAGTACGGGAGCAGACGCTTCAGACTGCCTTTGCCATGACGATGCGCGTTCATGAACGTTGGGGTTGGAGCACGGAGGAGCATGAAGGGAGGGGTAGGTTTTGTTTTTGTTTTCACTAAAATATCAACAACTTTTCTCCTCCTTTTCTCCCACATCATCGCTTACTATAACTTTAAAGCAGACAGTGGAGGGAGACCTCAGTGATGAAGCCTGAATCTGCAACACTGAAGCTTCACCACTAGATGGCGGTGAAACATCAGAGATACTGAATCACAACCCTGAGACAACATTTTACCATCCATCGCTGATTGTTTACATTTAAATTCACTTTCAGTACTTTTCACTTTTTATGATTGAGTTGCATCTTAATATGTTTACACTTGACATTAAATTCATTAATCATTACAGTTAGAGGTTCAGTTTCAGAAGCATTGATTGTTCACATTGGTGACCTTGTTGTACAGTAGTTGAACAAACTCTCACAGTCGAGGTGTCTAAGTATGAAAATGATTCAGTCAGTGATCTACAGCTGTCACTAACAAATATGGACTGTTATACTGAAAAGGCTTCATACTCAGTAAACTGCCACATATTCTGCTTCACTGAGTGACCCCAAAGAGTTTAAATGCACTGAAAAGAAGATAAACAGCTAACATGACAATTAAGGTCTTCAATACAAACTGTCATTTTAGCAACATCCCAAATCATAATAAACTATTACACTGTGACAAGTTTCATCCTAAAATAAAAGGGAAAGTGAGAAATAAATCAGCACAAAAGAACAGATTTAAAGAAAAGATTAACATTTTATTTGTCTTCATATCTGGTAAATACATTCAGATCCTGAAAAATAAACATAAAAACTATTTAAACCTGAAACTTTCTGCACACTGTCGCCCTCTGCAGCAGTGAGAGGGAATTTCATACTAGACTACAAAGCTCAATTCTTGATTAAAACTTTATGATAAAAAAAAAACGACCACAGCACAAAGGTCGAAGTTAGACACTGAAAATTATTATTCTGTTATTCGGTTTTAATGACACCCTAATATCCACTCTATATGACTAACTCAGACTGCTGAAGCTGAATATAAACTTCACATCTACTTTTAAATGATTTTGTGGACACACTGGATGTTGTCCTCCATCACTTCCACTGAAAACACATTTGCAGGAGATCTTTTAATCTACTGGGATCTCAATGAAACGTTCAATCACGCTTTATTTGAGTAGCACATTTCATACAGGTTGGTGCAATTCAAAGTGCTTCACAGATGACTGACAAACTGATAATAAGGCAGAACAAATGTAACCAGTAAAGAGTAAAATCAATTTGATGTATAACAGAAGTACAGATCCTGAATGAAATAAAATATATCATAATAAGCAAAATAAAACTAGATGAAACATGGATTTAAGTTAATGTTCAGTGGCATCAGCAGTAAACCTTTGCATTGACATCTTTATATAATTATATTGTCAATGTAAATGTTTACTTCTTTCTTACATTGTTGTGAAGCATCCACAAAGAAATGAAGGAATACAGAAACTATGTCTGAATGGAAATTTACATCAACAGTAAATTAACAAGCTAAACTGTCAATTTAAAATACTCTATTGTATTGTAATATCAGATATGAGATTGCTGATGTGTTCATGAGGTTTTGTTGACTGTGCTGTACAGTGCAGATGGACCTTCCCCATTTTACGGACCTCTGGCTCTGAGAGGGAAATAAAAGATGAATCAGGTGAATCTGAAGATTTTGTATTAAATTATACAAACAGTCATAACAACAACGTAACAGACAAATGTAACAAATGAAAAACTGAATACAACTGTTGCTACTGTGTTCCTGTGTGAAGAGCTGCTCACCTCGGGGCATTACCAGCTCTGTTAAAGTTAACAGCAGCGTACTCTGTAACCTCTTGTTCCTCCATGTGTCTGTGGAGCTGATCTGATCTGATGTTGGAGTAGAGAGGATCTGCCTGGTTGTTGGAGAACTGCACGCTGGCATACAGAAGGTTATCTTGCTCTGGCTGTGTCTGGAGGATGATAGAAATTAGCAAAGTGTTTGTTTCTGTGAAGATGGATTGTAAAGAAAGAACATGAAGAGCTTCACAGTCAGATGAGTTTTCTAGTGTCACTTTAAGATAGTGAGTGTGGAAGTGTGAAACCAGGATAGAATAGTATAACTCTCCCTCCTCACCCTCTCTCTGTCGTCTGGTCTCTCCTCAGCCTCAGACGATTGATTGGAGGCTCTCTTTTTCCTGATGAGGAGAATTAATTAAAAACACAAATGACTGAGTTTTGAACAAGGATTCAGTGAAACAGAACTGCTTACCTCATCCATAGGAAGACAGAGAGGATTATGATAGACAGGAGAACAGCAGCTGTTACTCCAGCAGCGATTGGTTTTCCTGTTCCTGGGGAACAGTGATGAAAAGAAAACAGTTAATCAGGGTGTTACAGCATGTTTGGGTCCGATGTTTCAGTCAATTTATGTATATTCAGTTCTCTTCATTTTAAACTGCAACAGCTCTTTTCAGATGAGAATATATTTTATATATTTTTATTGTACATTATTTATGATTGCTTGACTTGTGGTACTTGCATTCTCTTGTAACTTGTATAGTTTGATTGTTGCATACCACAACATCAAGGGAAATTTCTTCTTCAATAATAATAACAATAATAATAATAATATTAATACACAGAAAACCCATCCAGGCCTGCAGCTCATGTGCGCATGCTGTATTATGACCTCGGTTTGTTTCCAGCTTTAAACAGCTGGACTACCTGGCAGCTCGCAGGCTGGCTCGACTGAAACTGTTGTTATAGGCTGACACAGACATGGTTATAATATATTGGTCATCATTCATAAAAGATGACATCAACCAAAACCTTAGACTTTCAGATTTTATCATCCTGCTCCACTATGGAGTCTGAGAGGAGAACTGATGGCATTAAGTGTCCGCAAAGCTTAAACTTTTGGATTAAGACAGCTGTAACTAACTGTACTGATGATGGAGGTCACACTTCTACAGAGCTTAACTAAATGTGGTGGTCCAGTACTGTGATTTACAGTCTCACTTTCATCTGTAACTAATATGAAAAACCATGTTTAAATCAAATCACTGGAAAACAAATTCTTGTCCATGTTCATTTGAATTAAAAACACTGGTGATAGTTTAAGCAACTGCAGTGAGCAAACTCTCCTCTCTTCCCGCAGCTTCTTCAGCACAGCTGGTGCTGTGTGATGCATTGCTGAGTGAGCATTGAACCATAAATGCCATTGGCCCAGTAGAGGGAGCTGTAAACACATCATTCACAAGATCATGTGTTTTTTTCAGTGAAATCTCAAACTTCTTCAACACCAGCTGGACATTTAACTTCTCCTTCACTTTGTCTGTTGTGTCTGAATACTCTTGAGCACATCTCAACTTCTTCCTCTAAATGAAAAGATGCAGCCACTCAATATTTGGACATGGTGTGTAATGAGTCTGACTGCAGTGTGTGTGTGTGTGTGTGTGTGTGTGTGTGTGTGTGTGTGTGTGTGTGTGTGTGTGTCTGTATGTCTGTGTGTGTGTGTGTGTGTGTGTAAAACTTACCTTTCACAACAGTCAGATGTAAGGTGGAGTTATGACTTCCTATTTTGTTCTGGGCTTCACAGTAATAATTCCCACTGTGTTCAGGTCTGACATCAGTGATGGTGAAGATCAGTCCTGATGCTTTTGGTGAGTCTTCATTCTCCTTGTACCAGGTGTAATTAGCTGCTGGGTTAGCATCACTGCTACAGGTCAGATTCACTGAACTGCCCTCCACTATCTCAGCAGAGGGACTCACTGACACAGAGGGAAGCTTTGGAGTATCTGGAGGAGATATATCAATATGAATTAATCATAAAATGAGGAATGGTTGTATTAGTTCAAAGTGATGTTATTGAAGCTGATCAGTGAACTACAGCAGCAGACTGAAAGTGGCACAGGAAGAGCTGAAGAAAGACATGATCAGACCAATCAAAATCAATCTGTATGTTGCTAATCTGTTTTACTCACATTTCACATCAATAGAGATGTATTCAGTCCACGGCTGGTTCACAGCTGTACAGTAATACTCTCCAGAGTCAGAGGACTGGATGGAGCTGAAGACAAACTGTCGTTCTTTACTGAGAGGTTGAAGGTCTGGATTTACATTCTTCTTGTACCAGGTGTATTTAGCTGCTGGGTTAGCATCACTGCTACAGGTCAGAGTCACTGAACTGCCCTCAATGATTTCACCAGAGGGACTCACTGACACAGAGGGAAGCTTTGAAACATCTAGAGGAGAAAACATAGTTGGTCAACAGTGGAATAACTGACACAATGTAAGAAGCAAATGTTTGACACAAGGTGAGGAGTGAAAGTTGATTCCCTCGTTGCTGCTCATATTAAAATCAACTGTCTGTTACCTTGGATACATTTTGACATTGTGTTAGTGACATAGTTAGGTAAACTCACACACTGAAGGAGAGCGGTAATCCTCATGTCCTTTCAAAGCACAGGAGATGTTGTCACCAGGATTAAACTGCCCTGAATAAACAGAAGTTTCCTCCTTCATCATTTTCTGTCCGTTCATGAACCAGACGTAAGAAATACGACCTGCTGGACTGCAGCTGCTGAGACATTTCAGCTCTGCCTCCATATGAGACTGATGGACTGTTATTGTGACCAACTGCACCTGGAGAGCTGCATATGTGAGGAAGGACCCAAAATGTAATTTGTTACCAGTAAAATACACAAACATACAGTCAAAATAACCTTTGTAGTTCTGCTGGGTGAAATAATTTGTGATCATCAATCAAAAGTGTAAATGGAGGAAAGTACTCAATATAATCAAATCAGTTTTATGTGAAACTCTTCAACAATAACTATTCACCACTTTCACTCATCATCAGTTTGTGTTCATCAGTACCTGTGACAGTCAGAGTTGTTCCAGGTAAACTACTCCTCCATTCAAAGCTTTGTGTTTTGAATGTGAAGTGATACTGGGCTGAATCGCTCTCTCTCAGGTCAGAGATTCTCAGAGTGGAGCGTCCGCTCTCTGTTTTAAGGAGCTGAACACGACCTGCATACTGGGAGTCTTTACTAAGGTCCTCAGGCTGTGAGGGATTCTGCCACTGATGACTACGATCAGGACTGAACCAGAATGATGATGTGATAGATTCATAACTGCTGTATGTGCAGGAAATGTTCACTGATGAGCCTCTGGAGGCACAGATGTTTCTGTCAGTGTAAATCACTTTGTTGCAGGATTGACCACGGACACCTGTAAGATACAATTAATTTAAAACAACACAATTATTAAAGTATTATTGTAACTGTTGTTATAATAATAATGTTATAAAAAGCTCAACAGGAAATCTTGTTTTTCACATGATTCATTCTGGTTCATCCAAATCACAAAACACGTTTTCTCTCTTGTTTGTGGTGTCTATCCATGAAGATATCTGTCTTTTAATTTGTCATGTTTTGAGACGTTGTCACCTCAACACAATAAAGTTAAACAGAGTTTAGTTTCTACATAAAAATCATGTTTAAAAAAACAGAGAACAGTTTTGGTTACTCTGAATAATCCACAGACCTATCTGTCAACAGTTTCTATTGGAACTACTTTCTACTCAAGAAGTATTAAAAAATGTCCACAGCAAAGTCTCTAGATTATCCAAAGTAACAGAGACGATGTTTCTGGTTAGACACATACATCTATAGTTTAAATATAAGCTTTCAAAGCTTTAAGCAATATAAACAATATTCCATTCACTTTCATTGTGTTGGGATGGCAGCAGACTTTTCCAGGAGTGACATCTCAAAATTTAGCCACATGAAACTGAAACTATTTGCATGATTAAAAAACAGCAAGTCAGAAAATATGTTTTTAGTATTTTGAGTGAACTGACTCTTTAAATGTAAACTCTTATTTTAAATTTATTTTGCAGTCAACACAGTAAATAAGATATAAAAGTGTAACATGTCTAAAATCTCATGGAGCTGTGGTTTGATGTTGATCCACTTCTATACAATGTTTGAATAACATGCTGCCCCAGAAACATGAACATACAATGTATAGTACAATAGTTTAAAGGCTCCACTAGATGTGGTTATGTTAGTGGGAGACTGTGTTGTAAACTCACACACTGAAGGAGCAGGATGATGCTCAAATCCTTTTAATGCACAGGAATAGCTGTCTCGAGGAGAAAAGTTCCCTTCATAAGTAGAAGATGTTTTATCCTGAATTTTTTGTCCATTCTTGTACCAGATGAAGGAAGAACGATCAGGTAGACGACAACTGCTGTGACACTTCAGCTCTGCCTGGGTATGGTACTCATAGTCTGTTGATCTAATCACCTGCACTTGTAGATTTGGATCTGTGAGGAAAAAAAGAGACACATCATTTCTACATCACAAATAATGAACACAAAGGCAGACAGTTAAAATGACAATTCATATAAGTTACCAACTAAACTGGATCATTTAACACAAACCTAGAATAAATTAGTACACAAAATGATGAAAACCATTTAATCGAAATTGATATCAAATAAAATTAATCTCCATTAATTTAGCCAGTTGCCCCATTCATTTGTAATCAGCTTGTTTAAATGTACTGTGTCAGTGTTTGTGTTCATCAGTACCTGTGAAAGTCAGAGTTGTTCCAGGTAAACTACTCCTCCATTCAAAGCTTCTTGTTTTGAATGTGAAGTGATACTGGGCTGAATCGCTCTCTCTCAGGTCAGAGATTCTCAGAGTGGAGCGTCCGCTCTCTGTTTGAAGGACCTGAACACGACCTGCATACTGGGAGTCTTTACTAAGGTCCTCAGGCTGTGAGGGATTCTGCCACTGACGACTACGATCAGGACTGAACCAGAAAGATGATGTGATAGATTCATAACTGTTGTATGTGCAGGAAATGTCCACTGATGAGCCTCTGGAGGCACAGATGCTTCTGTCAGTGTAAATCACTCTGTTGCAGTATTGACCACGGACACCTGAAAGATAAAGTTAATTTAAAACAACACTATTATTAAAGTACTATTGTACCTATTCTTATAATAATAATCCTTTAAAAAGATATCTGTGTTTTCATTTTTCAGATTTTCAGATGCCGTCAACTCAACACAATAAAGTTAAACAGAGTTTAGTTTATGTGCATGATAACAAAAAAGAGTCAGGAAATGTGTATTTTGAGTTAACTGACTCTTTAAATATAAACTCTTATTTTACATTTATTTTGCAGTCAACACAGTAAATAAGATATAAAAGTGTAACATGTCTGAAATATCATGGAGCTGTGGTTTGATGTTGATGCCACTTCTATACAATGTTTGAATAACATGCTGCCCCAGAAACATGAACATACAATGTATAGTACAATAGTTTAAAGGCTCCACTAGATGTGGTTATGTTAGTGGGAGACTGTGTTGTAAACTCACACACTGAAGGAGCAGGATGATGCTCAAATCCTTCTAATGCACAGGAAGAGCTGTCTGCAGGATAAAAGTTCCCTTCATAAGTAGAAGATGTTTGATCCTGAATTTTCTGTCCATTCTTGTACCAGATGAAAGAAGAACGATCAGGTAGACGACAGCTGCTGTGACACTTCAGCTCTGCTGAGGAAGGATTGATTGTTGATGGGATCACCTGAACCTGGAGATCTGGATCTGTGAAGAAAGAAAAGAAATATAATTTATGTTCATACACACACACAAACATTCACAGTAACATTTCATGATATTAATAATTTGAAATTCAATTATATCTTCCAATGAAAATGTTACCTGTTACAGTCAAAGTGACTCCAGGTAAACCAGCATATTTCTTTCCTTGGTTTGTTGTGAACCTGAACATGTACTTAACTGAGTCTCTCTTTCTCAGGTCTGTGATTCTCAGAGTGCAGTCGTTCTTATCACAGTGATACTGAACACGACCTGTGTACTCTGAGTCTGTTCTCAGATCCACAGCTTCATTTAGTTCATTAATCCATTTAATATACCAGAATGTTTTATCAACTGCAGTATCAACATTATTTACTCTGGATGGGTATCTGTAGGTGCAGTTTATGTCCACTGTTGATCCTTTTAAGGCACAGATGTGAGTAGAAGTGTAAGTCACTCCCCAGCCATTCTGACCCTGTACCACTGTAACACAGAGCACATCAGAAACCACACTCAGATTTATAACAAGTTAAGAATCAGTGAATAAGACAAAGTGGATCATGGCACCAATATGATTTTATCTTCAGTCGTTGTCATTCAGAGCTCCTCATCAAGCATCAATCTAACTAGAACTGAACTGGAATACAGTATTTTATCAGTTGATTATCATATTTTATCATTTGTTACTGCTGAGTGTTTCAGCTTTAGTCCATTTATTCTGAAAGTTTTATTTTGTTGTTTCTTTGTTTGTTGTTTAGAAGAAGCTAAAACTGAACACCTGAAGTGTGTCTATTAAATGTCTTATATTCATTTTCAACACCTTATAGTTCCCGTCTTGAATGAAGACAATGTGAACACAAAATACTAACATATTTATGAAGATTGATGAAAAAAATATCTTCATCAATTTGACAAAATACCACAACACAACACATTATATACAACTGCAATGTTTCCAGATGACACTTAAGAGTGATGAGCACGTCAATAACTCATTATCGAAAAGTTGTTGAAACACAAATGTCTCCTCTCTCCTACCGTAGAACATTCAGCCGTCCTCCGAGCTGGACTAATAACATTGTTCTCTATGTACAGCTGGCTGTGAGACGAGTGCGCAGGGACCGTCTAGAAAGAAGAGAAATACTTCAAACTATATTTAATAGTTTTAACTTTTACATCTTGCAGTGTGATATAAATAATTTGACAAACCAATCGTCTGCTGTTGGTTATATTACACTTAGTTTGAATAAAATCGTCATGGGTTATTAAATATAGTTTAAGTATTTCTCTTCGGTGTTGCACTTTCTAGACGCCCCTGTGCACTCGTCTCACTGTCAGCTGTACATCATTAGAACGTCTGTGTTTGTGGTTAAGTTTCCTCTCTGTTTGCGCTTAGGTCAAGTTGCTGCTCAGCTAAGTGTGAAAACGAGAAAGACATGCAGAACATGAAGTGTGAGAAACGCTTGAAAGCATCTAAGATAAAAATAGGTGTCAATAAGTCTTCACAGAAAGGGGAAACTGTCATAGTTGTTACAACTAAAACAGTCGTCCAGCTCTACAGTACAGAGTGCAGAAATCACCAAAACATTAAAAACATCATGGTAAGATGAAATTCTCAGTGCATTGCTGTACCATCATAGAACTATGAATATATTCATATGCATGAATAAAAATATATGATTCTTACAATCTATGGAGGGAGGGAGGACAAACCATATCAGCCAGGCCCCACACCCACCACTCATGACGCAGACACAGCTCAACATCTTATTACAGTGTTTTTACCATTTTGCTTTCATTCAAACCTAGAAAAGTGCTGATCTGGGATGTTTTTGACTTTCTTAAAATGACTTCATGCTGCTCTGATTAAGTGTGCTAAATGTCCTACAATGTAAATGTAGATATACAGTACCTGACACAGAGAGAAGGAAGACAACAAATCCACTTGCTGCTGCTGTTAAACTCATAGCTGCTCCTCTCATCTCTCTGTGAGGCTTCAGAGACAATAAAATACATCAAATAATGTAAACAACATGTAATAGTCATATCAGTAAACTGTTCTACTTACAGCAGAGAAGGACGTTGTCTGTTAAGATGCTCGTCGCCTGTGATCTGTGAGCAGAAGTCAGAAATCAAGACGCTAAATGAAGTTATTTCCTTCCTCTTTCTTACTGTTATGAATATGCATGAGGAGCCAAATGACAGTAAACCATCAAGTTAAAAACACCTTTTACTGTTTTCCAAAGAGTTAATATAATCAATGTTACAGAGAATTAGAGACCAGTGTAAATTACTCTGAAAATGGTCTGTAAATAATTATTTCAAAACCTTATTTTTCTTTTAGTTCCCTTATCCACTTCCTGTGCCCTTCTGTTTTGGATCTTTTATTTTGAAGGCGTCATGAGCAAAACAGGAAGTGGACGCAACTGTTGTCTTGGAGACGCTGCCTTGACAGCGCAAAGGGCCCTTCAATTAACGGTGTTAAGGAAAGATTAAGTTATTATTCATGATAAAGTGTCACATCTGTGATAAAGAGACCTAGCAGGAAAGAGAATAAGATATTGTTTGTTTTGCTGTGTTTTATTGATAGTGTGTATATATGTAACGGAGTAGATTTGTGCTTGGTAAATTATGGCAAAAAGGTGCAACACTGCCATCTATTGGCGCAGTGGTTGGTGTGGGAACTGCACAGAGAAAAGAGGACTTCACTGAGGTAAAATGTCCTCTTGCATGGTCCGGGATGATTAATGATTTTGTTAAAGGTTTCAGATGTTGATATTTCATATTTTGCTGTGTAATGTATTCATTGAGATTTGTGCTAACTGTTTTGAGCACTTACTGTGATTTGTTAAGACATAAAGCTACTTTTTAGAGACTTGTAATGATGCTAAACTATCTTAAATGTTTACCCCGATTTCACGTGTTGTTCAGATTATCCTGAGGCCGATGTTAATTCTTTATTGATCCCAAATTTGGAAAATCTTGATTAAGAGCAGCAGGTTATCCAGGCATTGCAGAGGAAAAGAAAACACACAGTAAATGAATGATGTCAGCTCCAGAGACCTCCCGGCCTCTTATCCTGTAGCCCTGCTCATCAGACCTGGACCCTGCTCATCAGACCTGGATCCTGCTCCTCAGACCTGGACTGTTAGCAGGAGTACTACTAACACACAGCAGGAGTCCAACAGTTACAACACAGAAGTAGACCAGGCGATTTCCCTCTTCAGCCTCAGGGCATATTTATTTTATAGAGAACAAATAAACTGCTCTTCCATCAGCAGGACAGACAGAGAGTCAGGCAAGAGAATGATCAAGTCCAGAACATTCATATATATAGGGGGTGTGACGTCACCAATCATATTTCACATATCATATCAAATCGATAACACCCCCTTGTGGTGTGGAACAGGTAAGTACAGAATACATCTTATGTCAATCATACATACATATTATGTTAACACTCCCACTTATGAGTGACTCGTATTCCGTACAGCTTTTAACAATCACAATAAACACAGAATTAAATCAAAAGATTTATAGTACACACAGTACTTAAAATATATACAATTGATCAGACGCTTACACCAAACATGACTCCTGAAAATGTCATCAATTTACCCTTTGAGACAGGCTTGGTCATAGCATCTGCTATCATCATATCAATAGGACAGTAAACAAGTGTCATCCTTCCTTCTTTAATGGTTGACCTTATGAAGTGATACTTGATGTCCACATGTTTGCACCTTTGTCTGCACACAGGATTCTTCACAAGTGCAATGGTGCCCTGGTTATCCTCATGAACAACAGTTGGAATATATTCATAGGAATCCATACCCTTCAGTAATTGCAGGAGTGTCAAAAGTATATACACTCCTGTATAGTAAGAGCTAAAGCCATGTATTCGGCTTCACATGTCGATAACGCTACTGTGGGTTGCTTTTTACTTTTCCAAGATACCAGTGAGCTCTCCTTGCTCATGTTCACACAGTAGCCAGACGTGCTCCGTCTGTCGCTTGTGTCTCCGCCCCAATCTGCATCACTGTATGCCCGTAGGCCTAAACCATCGCTGCTTTTCCTAAAAGTCAGCTGCTTGTCAGTAGTACCTCTAAGATAACGTAGTACATGTTTCACTGTAATCCAGTTTTCCTCTGTGGGGTTTGCAAAATGTTGTGATAGCTTGCCTACCACAAAACATAGATCAGGTCGTGTACAAGTAGCTAAGTAGATGAGACTACCTACAGCTTCCCTGTATTTCCTAACATCAGTCATCTTCGGTGCATCATCAGTGTAATCAACCTTTTGTTCACACGGTGTGTCACGTGTTCTGCACTCCTGCATATCGAATCGGTCGAGAATCTTTTCAGCATATCTCTGTTGTGACATTGTTACACTATCATCAGATTGAGTGAAGTCTATGCCTAGAAAATGCTTCAACCTGCCTAAGTCCTTCATCTTAAACCTGTTGGAGAGCATTGCCTTCACTTGCTCTAGACTAGTCATGTTGTTCGTTGCGATGATCAGATCATCCACCCATATGACTATGATCACCTTCCCTGCCTGCTTACACTCCTTTGTGTATACACAATGGTCCGCTGGGTTCTGTGTAAAGTCGTCATTGATCAAACATGTGTGTAGCATTTCGTTCCAGTTACGGCCCGATTGCTTCAGACCATAAATAGATTTCTCTAGTTTACACACTAGGTTTTCTCCCACTTTTTCGTAACCGTCAGGTTGGTCCATGTAAATGTCTCGGTCTATGGGTGCGTGTAGATACGCTGTCTTCACATCCATTTGGTGTAGTACCAAGTTCTCTTGGGCTGCCTTTTGCATGACTACACGCACACTGGTCATATTAGCCGTGGGGGAAAATGTCTCACCATAGTCTATCCCTTCTCTCTGGCTATATCCCTTCGCTACAAATCTGGCCTTGTACTGCTCGTGCCCATCACCACCCTCCTTGATAGAGTATACCCACCTACCTCCCACTGTCTTTCTGCCCTCTGGCAATTTGGTCAGGGTAAAGGTCTGGTTCTCCTCTAGTGACTGCATCTCCTCGTCCATTGCCATCTTCCATTTACCTGCCTGTGGTGATGCCATAGCCTGATTAAAGGTCAGTGGCACACCACACACTGCTCGGTAGCAATAGTCAACACTGGTGAGTGTACTATCATCGTCACCACTATCTTCCTGAGTAGCGTAATCACAAAGATAACTTGGGGGCTTACGCTCTCTAGTGGGGTATCTCCCACTGCTTGGGGCCTGTGGCGTCACCCTGTGGTGCTCCTCGCCATCATCTCCTGGGGATTGTGGACTGTCAGTCTGTACGTCTGTGCTCTGAGCACTGGGGTGTGATGCGTCTGTCTTGTCACTATGCACAATGGGGTCAAGTCCTAAGTCCTGAGTCTGAGTTTCACTGTCACATGTGGTCTTTGTGATAAATTTAACCAGTCTGTGTTTCTGCACTTTCCCCTTGGTGGGGTAGTAAACTAGGTAGGCTGGGCTGCCCTTGTCGTGCCCTACGAAGAGCCCCTTCTCACACCTCGGATCTAGTTTACCCTTGTGTTGTTGTTGGTACGCATAACACTCTGACCCGAATTTGTGCATCTGGGCTAGATCACACTTCTTCCCTGTCAGTGCTGTGTACGGTGTTGTGCCGATGTGCTTGTTAAAGCATCGGTTCCTCGTGTAGGCTGCTTCCTGTACGGCATAATGCCATAGGCTCTTAGGTAAGTTACTGTCAATTAGTTTACACCTAGCCATCTCCATGAGAGTGCGCCCTTCCCTCTCAGCTATCCCGTTCTGGTGTGGGGAGTAAGGGCAGGACGTCTCGTGTCTGATTTTGTTCTTTCTCAGTAGTGTTTTAAACTCTCTGCTGGTAAACTCGGTCCCATTGTCTGACCGGATGCATTTCACACTACCATAAGGCGCTACGTCTGCCAGGAATTTTTCAGTAGCCTGTACGGCATCACTCTTTGCTTTGAGAAAGTATGTGAAAACTACTCCTGTGCACACATCTGTGAATGATTGCATGTACCTGTAACCATCAATGGAACCATTGGTCACTGGACCAGCTAAATCAGTATTCACCAGCTCAAGTGGTGTTTTCACCTTGTCAGTTGCATTTCTGTTTCTCGTCTGAGTAAACTTCCCCTCTATGCACACATGACATTCTTTCTCAGGCTTACGCTTTGCACC
Organism: Scomber japonicus; assembly: GCF_027409825.1. Lineage (NCBI taxonomy): Eukaryota > Metazoa > Chordata > Actinopteri > Scombriformes > Scombridae > Scomber > Scomber japonicus. Next base: position 5,967,665 of record NC_070579.1, read on the forward strand.
TTTAATGTACATGCCTACTGTTACATCCTGCAGTTTCAGTATGTCATCATAGTTACAATGCCCCATAATCTCGTGCCAGGTTTGGATATCATGGCTAACATTGCACCCATCACTGTCATCACACTCAGTTTGCAAGTAGTACATTCTGTCACACACTTGAATGTTAAACCTTGCACCATCAGGCGCCACAAGAACATTGTTACCTTCCTCGAAGAGTACCTTGGCACCGTGTGCAGTGGCACACTTCACGGAGAAGAGTTCTTGTGGGAATGAAGGAATGTACAGGGCGTTCCTAAGAGTCACTGTACACCTTCGTCCGTCGCCGTCGGTGAGACACACCTGTGCGTCTCCTCTGCCTTCTGCCAACCCGAATGTCCGCCTCCCGTCGGCCAGCTCCATGCTGTGGCTCTCCGGCTTGAATGAGCTGTCGAAGGACTTGAACCGGCTTCTGTCGTTCAGCATGTGGGATGTCGCGCCTGTGTCGACGATCAGCCCTTTTCCCTCGATCTGCCGCTGCTGCGCTGGCTTGCAGGTGTCCTCGGTCTCTGCCCGGAATGTGAAGTCACCGTCTCTCGCGGGTCCCCGCCCCTCGATCCGTCGTCCACCACTCGCTGCACGACCGCCACTGCTACCACCGCCGCCTCTGCTGCTGCCACCACCGCTGCTACCACCACCGTGATCTTCAGCGCGAGCACACTTGGACCTTTGCGCACGCTCTTTCTTCCTGCAGGCATTGTCGCTGTGGCTTGTGCTTTTGCAGGAACTGCACCAAACTTTCCTTGTGCATTCATCTTTTCGATGTCCCCTTTCTCCGCACCGCCAACACGCCATGTCAGTTGAAGATCCGCCGTTCTTTTTCTTCAGTGCTGCGCGAGCCTTCAGCACCCTTTCTCCCGCCAACTCGGCTACTGGCTCAGCATCCTCCGACGCCTCGAAGTTTCGCAGCTTCGCCTTGAACTCCGCCAGTTTCATCTCCACTGAACCATGGGTTACCATCAGCGTAAACGGCTTGTAATTTTCTGGAAGTCCCCTCATAATCATTGCCATCATAAGTCCCTCACTCGGTGCCTCGCCTGCACCTCTGAGCGCCGTTATGATCTGCTCAGCCCGGATAATGTACTCAGTTACAGTCTCTGTATCCGCTTTCTTCAGCGAGGTTAATGTAATGTACATCGAAACAATCCGTGGCCTACCTTTGCCAATGTAGTGCTCTCTCAGCACTTGCAGACTCTCACATCCGTTGTTTTTACAGTCTCTGAAAATCAGTCCCAAACTGACGTTATCCAGCAATGGCGCCAACTCGCAGTAAGCATCAGCATTCAGCGCCTCATCCGTGGCTCGTTCCTCAGCCGTTAGCGGTCCACCAGGCTCCTTCAGAATCGTCTCTTTTAAACCGACCCGGTGCATACAGCACAGCATCCGCTCTTCCCAGAGTTCATATTCTTCGGCCCTACCGTCAAACGTCGGCCACTTTGTCTTTTGGCTCGCCATTTTCCTCAGCTTTAGCTTAGCTCCCCGGTTTTACCGCGTTAAACTAGCTACCACACTTTTAGCTAACTAGCTACCGTGTTCGTCGCCACACTTTCCGTTGTTGCAACTATTGTCGTCGTTACTGGGCCCATAAACTGTTAGCAGGAGTACTACTAACACACAGCAGGAGTCCAACAGTTACAACACAGAAGTAGACCAGGCGATTTCCCTCTTCAGCCTCAGGGCATATTTATTTTATAGAGAACAAATAAACTGCTCTTCCATCAGCAGGACAGACAGAGAGTCAGGCAAGAGAATGATCAAGTCCAGAACATTCATATATATAGGGGGTGTGACGTCACCAATCATATTTCACATATCATATCAAATCGATAACACCCCCTTGTGGTGTGGAACAGGTAAGTACAGAATACATCTTATGTCAATCATACATACATATTATGTTAACATGGACCCTGCTCTGCTCCCAACAGCATTCACACCTGCTTGGCCCGGCTCATAATCCAGCCTGCCCTGTTTTGTCTTCAGCCTTTTCCCCAGTTCAACATCCCATTTCTATTCCCCTCAATAAATGTCTTTTCCTTCAGTCGTGCCTCCTCTCCTCTCTGTGTTACACTTACAGTAACTAGCTTCAACTAACAACTGAGTATCGAATTATGTAAGACTTTCTACAATTTACAAATATGTTTGTGTACATTTTTCTTATTTCTAGTGATATCCTGATTCTGCTTTATACTGATATATGTATATATATAAAAAATAATACATACATTTCCAGGTGATGAACACAGTAGGTTGAACATCATGCTTGGGTTCCTCATCAGACAGCATGTAGTAGCTGATGAGACTGCTCAAGGTCCAGGTCCTGAATTCTCCTGAAATGAGAAAATTGTTAACGTTTCATTAGTGGTCATAAATAAGATTTTATTATGATCAGATGCAGTTTTCACATTATAGAGCCAGAGTTAATCCAGAGCTAATGCTGTTACACTGATGTAATCTGGCTTTATTTCACAGGATAGGGGTATTTATGGAGGGAATTTATGAAATAATACAAGAAAGCAAAGCAACATACTTACTCAGCTGTAAGTCTGTGAGCCTGCAGTATCTGCTCACCTGTAGCTCTCATGGTTTCAGGCTCATTGCACTGGTTGAACTCTGACCTCTGACCCCTCCTCCGCCAGGAACAGAGCTACACCATGATAGTAATGACACATAAATAACATCTGACAAACTTGGTATAAATGTTTACTACAGGAGATATATCATCTTATTTCCCTCTAAATAACACTCCACTGTGTGACGTTACTCCTCCCGTATATCTGCTCTTTTCTCTTCTTACACAATAACAGGATGAAACTAACTGATATTAATAATATAAATAATGTCAGAGTAGGCTGCTGTATGAAGCTTTCTTCCTAGATCTTTTAATACTCTCAATAAACCGCATCGCTAACCTGACATGTATCACTGATAGTAGAGTAGAGGTTAGTTACTCAGTTAACATCATTTATACATAGACTAAGTTACTCCTCCGCTTTGACTTTGGCTTATTTGGTCTCGACACCTTTTTAAATACTGTCAGACTTATTATCAAACTTGCTACTAAAACACATGCTACCTGTACTACCAGCTTCCCAAACTGAAGCGAACTTACAGTACGGGAGCAGACGCTTCAGACTGCCGTTGCCATGACGATGCGCGTCCATGAATTTAGGGGTTGGAGCACAGAGGAGCATGAAGGGAGGGGTAGGTTTTGTTTTTGTTTTTGTTTTTACTCAAATATCAACAACTTTTCTCCTCCTTTTCTCCCACATCATCGCTTACTATACCTTTAAAGCAGACAGTGGAGGGAGACCTCAGTGATGAAGCCTGAATCTGTAACACTGAAGCTTCACCACTAGATGGCAGTGAAACATCAGAGATACTGAATCACAACCCTGAGACAACATTTTACCATCCATCACTGATTGTTTACACACATTTAAATTAACTGCACAGTATTTTTCACTTTTTATGATTGAGTTGCATCTTAATATGTTTACACTTGACATTACATTTATTAATCATTACAGTTAGAGGTTCAGTTTCAGAAGCATTGATTGTTCACATTGGTGACCTTGTTGTACAGTAGTTGAACAAACTCTCACAGTCGAGGTGTCTAAGTATGAAAATGATTCAGTCAGTGATCTACAGCTGTCACTAACAAATATGGATTGTTATCCTGAAAAGGCTTCATACTCAGTAAACTAATACATATTCTGCTTCACTGAGTGACCCCAAAGAGTTTAAATGCACTGAAAAGAAGATAAACTGCTAACATGACAATTAATGTCTTCTTCAATACAAACTGTGTCTGTGCATCTTCATTTTAGCAACATCCCAAATAAAATTCTAAAATAAAAGGGAAAGTGAGAAATAAATCAGCACAAAAGAACAGATTTAAAGAAAAGTATTTAAATTTTATTTGTCTTCATATCTGGTAAATACATTCAGATCCTGAAAAATAAACATAAAAAGTATTTAAAGCTGGAACTTTCTGCACACTGTCGCCCTCTGCAGCAGTGAGAGGGAACTGAAATCATGTTTCCAACTACAGAGATGTTATGGAAGCTGTCTGTTTATTGTATATCAGCCACTGTAATACCTGAGATAATGTGACATTAAGCAAAGTGATAAAACTGAGATTATGTTTGATGTGAGAAAATATACAGTAAACTGCACAAGAAGCCAATCAGGATTCCTCAAAAGTGATTAATTACAGTATGTGCACATTTAAAATAACAGTTTGCATTGCAGCTCTAATCCTAAATATCTGTAATATAACTAAAATAAGCTTGCATTAGTTCAGACAGAACACTCAGTAAATTATAAATCAGTTGAGTCACACACACCACCTGATATTCAACTGATCTAAACAATCAATCATGTTTGACACGTCGACATGATTCAGTTCAAGCTGCCATCAGCACATTCTTCTCAAAGCTTCTGCTACATGCTGTTACTGACTGTCTGTGCTGCTCACTTCTACCTGCTGCTGCTGCTGAAAACTGAACATGAAAACATCCACATGGTCCTCTACAGCCTCTCTCTCTCTCCACTCTCATATTTCACTGTTGTACTACTTTCTGTTTCCATCAGGTGAGTCCAGCCTCTGGTTCAACTGCATCAGAACAAAATCACATGACATTTAGATGAGGTACATCTAATAAATTTAACTATGAATCTGATGTCAGCCTGTTTTTTTACCTTTCAGGAGGCTCCAACCTGACTGGATTTTACTCCAGGTTTTCGTAGACCTCTTCATCGTCTGTCTCTGCTGCAGTGACGACCTGCAAGTCTGAGACATTCTCATATACAGGACAAGAGTCCAGCTGATGGAGAGAGATGACAATATGAGACTCAATGAGCCTCATTCATGCAATTTGTGTGCAATTCTGTTCTGATCTTTGAACACGCCTAAAACATTACTGGTTTCTACATAGGAAGTTGTTCTTTGAAATTAAATTAAATTTATGATTTAAATTTATGATTTCACTCTCACCTCTATAGTCACTACACGTTCATTCAGTTCAGTGGAGGAGCTCAGAGTTTTCTTCTTCCTGGATTGAATCCAAAAAAATCAAGAAATGTTCAACAAAATCAAATTCATGGCTTAAAGACTTGTTTTAAGGAAATAAATGAAGGTAAGTTTTCGTCATGGATTTACCTTATCCAGAGAATCCAGAGAAGCAGAGGAGGTAAGAGAAACACAGGAATCAGCATCAGAATCAAGTTGGTGATCATTGATTTCCCTAAAATTGAGAACAACAGAAAGGAGATATGGTTTATTAATAAATGGTGTGTGTGTGTGTGTGTGTGTGTGTGTGTGTGTGTGTGTGTGTGTGTGTGTGTGTAACTTACCTTTCACAACAGTCAGATGTAAGGTGGAGTTATGACGTCCTCTTCTGTTCTGGGCTTCACAGGAATAATTCCCACTGTGTTCAGGTCTGACATCAGTGATGGTGAAGATCTGTCCTGATGCTTTTGGTGGGTCTTCATTCTCCTTGTACCAGGTGTAATTAGCTGCTGGGTTAGCATCACTGCTACAGGTCAGATTCACTGAACTGCCCTCCACTATCTCAGCAGAGGGACTCACTGACACAGAGGGAAGCTTTGGAGCATCTAGAGGAAAACATTTATTTATCTCATTAATATTATTATGAATAATGTTAGAGGTTACTTTCTGTTGTGTACATGTATTAAGCAGGAGGCGTCAAAGTTTTATATAACAAACTAATTTTAGTCATTCCCTCTGGGATAATAATGATGTCAGTCTACTGCATGTTGAAAAATGTTCTTGCCATCACACTGTTAGTTAACCTGACTGTTGTTGCTGTGCATGGTCACATGACCAGCCTTGTCTTTGCTTTCCTAGAATCTAGCTATCATGAAACGTGAAGCAATTTGTGAATCAATGTTTGGCCTAAAAGATATTTTGTACTTACACTGGACATCAATGAATAGAAATGAAGATTTATTCAGTCCATATTCATTCTCAGACTTGCAGTAGTAGATCCCTCTGTCCTCAGAGCTGATGGAGGTGAAATGAAAATGACCTTCTGACCTTTGAAGCAGTGTTTGGTTGTTCTTGTACCAGATGTAATTAGCTGCTGGGTTAGCATCACTGCTACAAGTCAGAGTCACTGAACTACCCTCCACTATCTCAGCAGAGGGACTCACTGACACAGAGGGAAGCTTTGGAGCATCTGGAGGAAATATATCAATATGAATTAACAATAAAATGTGGAAGGGTTGCATTAGTTCAACATGTTGTATTGGAGCTGCTCAGTGAACTACAGCAGCAGACTGAATGTGAAATAGGCAGAGCTGAAGAAAGAAGACATGATCAAATCAATCTGTACTCACATTTCACATCAATAAAGATGTATTCAGTCCACGGCAGGCTCACACCTGTACAGTAATACTCTCCAGAGTCAGAGGACTGGATGGAGCTGAAGACAAGCTGTCGTTCTTTACTGAGAGGTTGAAGGTCTGGATTTACATTCTTCTTGTACCAGGTGTAAATAGCTGCAGGGTTAGCATCACTGCTACAGGTCAGAGTCACTGAACTGCCCTCAATGATTTCACCAGAGGGACTCACTGACACAGAGGGAAGCTTTGGAGCATCTGGAGGAGAAAACATAGTTGGTCAACAGTGGAATAACAGACACAATGTAAGAAGCAAATGTTTGACACAAAGTGAGGAGTGAAAGTTGATTCCCCCGTTGCTGCTCATATTAAAATCAACTGTCTGTTACATTGGATACATTTTGACATTGTGTTAGTGAAATAGTTAGGTAACTCACACACTGAAGGAGAGCGGTAATCCTCATGTCCTTTCAAAGCACAGGAGATGTTGTCACCAGGATTAAACTGCCCTGAATAAACAGAAGTTTCCTCCTCCATCATTTTCTGTCCATTCTTGAACCAGACGTAAGAAATACGACCTGCTGGATTGCAGCTGCTGAGACATTTCAGCTCTGCCTCCATATGAGACTGATGGACTGTTATTGTGGTCACTTGCACCTGGAGAGCTGCATATGTGAGGAAGGATCCAAAATGTCATTTGTTACCAGTAAAATACACAAACACACAGTCAATATAACCTTTGTAGTTCTGCTGGGTGAAATAATTTGTGATCATCAATCAAAAGTGTAAATGGAGGAAAGTACTCAAATCAGTTTTATGTGAAACTCTTCAACAATAACTTTTCACCACTTTCACTCATCATCAGTTTGTGTTCATCAGTACCTGTGACAGTCAGAGTTGTTCCAGCTAAACTACTCCCCCATTCAAAGCTTTCTGTTTTGAATGTGAAGTGATACTGGGCTGAATCGCTCTCTCTCAGGTCAGAGATTCTCAGAGTGGAGCGTCCGCTCTCTGTTTCAAGGACCTGAACACGACCTGCATACTGGGAGTCTTTACTAAGGTCCTCAGGCTGTGAGGGATTCTGCCACTGATGACTACGATCAGGACTGAACCAGAATGATGATGTGATATATCCATAACTGCTGTATGTCCAAGAAATGTCCACTAATGAGCCTCTGGAGGCACAGATGCTTCTGTCAGTGTAAATCACTCTGTTACAGTATTGACCACGGACACCTGAAAGATACAATTAATTTAAAACAACACTATTATTAAAGTACTATTGTAACTATTGTTATAATAATAATCCTATAAAATGCTCAACAGGAATAAACAATATTCCATTCACTTTTCCAGGATTTAAATCTTAAAATTTAGTCACATGAAACTGTAACTATTTACATGTTTAAAAAAGGAGCAAATCAGAAAATATGTTTTTAGTATTTTGAGTGAACTGACTCTTTAAATATAAACTCTTATTTTACATTCATTTAGCAGTCAACACAGTAAATAACATATAAAAGTGTAACATGTCTAAAATCTCATGGAGCTGTGGTTTGATGTTGATCCACTTCTATACAATGTTTGAATAACATGCTGCCCCAGAAACATGAACATACAATGTATAGTACAATAGTTTAAAGGCTCCACTAGATGTGGTTATGTTAGTGGGAGACTGTGTTGTAAACTCACACACTGAAGGAGCAGGATGACGCTCAGATCCTTTTAATGCACAGGAATAGCTGTCTGCAGGAGAAAAGTCCGCTTCATAAGTAGAAGATGTTTGATCCTGAATTTTCTGTCCATTGTTGTACCAGATGAAGGAAGAACGATCAGGTAGACGACAGCTGCTGTGACACTTCAGCTCTGCCCGGGTATAATACTGATGGTATGTTGAACTAATCACCTGCACTTGTAGATTTGGCTCTGTGACGAAAAAAAGAGTTAAATCATTTGTAAATCACAAATAATGAACACAAAGGTAGACAGTTAAAAAGACAATTAATATAAGTTACCAACTAAACTGGATCATTTACTGAAGACCTAGAATAAATTAGTACACAAAGTGATGAAAACCACTAAATGGAAACTGAAATTAAATTAAAAAGAATCTACATTAGTTAAAACAGTTGCCCCATTCATTTGTAATCAGCTTGTTTAAATGTACTGTGTCAGTATTTGTGTTCATCAGTACCTGTGAAAGTCAGAGTTGTTCCAGGTAAACTACTCCTCCATTCAAAGTTTCTTGTTTTGAATGTGAAGTGATACTGGGCTGAATCTCTCTCTCTCAGGTCAGAGATTCTCAGAGTGGAGCGTCCTCTCTCTGTTTTAAGGACCTCAACACGACCTGCATACTGGGAGTCTTTACTAAGGTCCTCAGGCTGTGAGGGATTCTGCCACTGATGACTACGATCAGGACTGAACCAGAATGATGATGTGATAGATCCATAACTGCTGTATGTGCAGGAAATGTCCACTGATGAGCCTCTGGAGTCACAGATGCTTCTGTCAGTGTAAATCACTCTGTTACAGGATTGACCACGGACACCTGAAAGATACAATTAAGGGTTAGGGTTACACATGTAACTATTTGCATGTTAAAAAAAGATTAGTATTTTGAGTGACCTGACTCTTTAAATGTAAACTCTTATTTTACATTTATTTTGCAGTCAACACAGTAAATAAGATATAAAAGTGCAACATGTCTAAAATCTCATGGAGCTGTGGTTTGATGTAGATCCACTTCTATACAATGTTTGAATAACATGCTGCCCCAGAAACATGAACATACAATGTATAGTACAATAGTTTAAAGGCTCCACTAGATGTGGTTATGTTAGTGGGAGACTGTGTTGTAAACTCACACACTGAAGGAGCAGGATGATGCTCAAATCCTTTTAATGCACAGGAAGAGCTGTCTACAGGAGAAAAGTTCCCTTCATAAGTAGAAGATGTTTGATCCTGAATTTTCTGTCCATTCTTGTACCAGATGAAGGAAGAACGATCAGGTAGACGACAACTGCTGTGACACTTCAGCTCTGCTGAGGAAGGATTGATTGTTGATGGGATCACCTTCACCTGGAGATCTGGATCTGTGAAGAAAGAACAGAAATGTAATTTATGTTCATATACACACAAACATTCACAGTAACATTTCATGATATTAATAATTTGAAACGTGATTATATCTTCCAATGAAAATGTTACCTGTTACATTCAAAGTGACTCCAGGGAAACCAGAATATTTCCCTCCTGGTTGGTTTGTTATGAACCTGAACTTGTACTCAGCTGAGTCTCTCTCTCTCAGGTCTGTGATTCTCAGAGTGCAGTCGTTCTTATCACAGTGATACTGCACACGACCTGCGTACTCTGAGACTGTTTTCAGATCCACAGGTTCATTATTACACCCTTTAGTAAACCAGAATGTGTCATCAACTGCAGTATCAACATTATCTATCCTGGATGGGTATCTGTAGGTGCAGTGTATGTCCACTGTTGATCCTTTTAAGGCACAGATGTGAGTAGAAGTGTAAGTCACTCCCCAGTCATTCTGACCCTGTACCACTGTAACACAGAGCACATCAGAAACCACAATCAGATTTATAACAAGTTAAGAATCAGTGAATAAGACAAAGTGGATCATGGCACCAATATCATTTTATCTGCGGTCATTGTCATTCAAAGCTCCTCATTGTGCATCAATCTAACTAGAACTGAACTGGAATACAGTATTTTATCAGTTGATTATTATATTTTATCATTTGTTATTGCTGAGTGTTTCAGCTTTAGTCCATTAATTCTGCACGTTTGTAATGTTGTTTTCCTTGTTTGTTGTTTAGAAGAAGCTAAATCTGAACACCTGAAGTGTGTCTCTTATACATCTTATATTCACCATTGACATCATTTCCCCTCATGTTCATTTCAAAAACTTTATAAGTCCCGTCATGATTAATTGTTTCTGGTGCTGCACTTTCTAGACGGTCCCTGCGTACTCGTCTCACAGCCAGCTGTTTACAATTAAATTGCACTGAGACAGAGCATGGTACAGTCTGAAGGTGCAGTGAAGGAACAAGAATATATTGAAGCTGTGAACATTAATGTTGTTTTACTGAACAGGATAAGAAGAAGAAACTGAATCATTAGAGAGTCTGTACTTGTCTTTAGTTTCCTCTCTGTTAGTTCTTTGGTCAAGTTGCTGCTCAGCTAAGTGTGAAAACGATAAAGACATGCAGAACATGAAGTGTGAGAAACGCCTGAAAGCATCTAAAAGACAATAGGTGTCAATTAGTTTTCACAGAAAGGGGAAACTGTTATAGTTGCAACAGCTAAAGCAATCGTCCAGCTCTGCAGTACGGAGTGCAGAAATCACCAAACATTAAAAACATCATGATAAGATGAAATTCTCAGTGCATTGCTGTACCATCATAGAACTATGAATATATTCATATGCATGTAGAAAAATATATGATTCTTACAATCTATGGAGGGAGGGAGGACAAACCATATCAGCCAGGCCCCACCCCCACCACTCATGACGCAGACACAGCTCAACATCTTATTACAGTGTTTTTACCATTTTGACTTCATTCAAACCTAGAAAAGTGCTGATCTGGGATGTTTTTGACTTTCCCAAAATGATTTCATGCTGCTCTGAATACGTGTGCTAAATGTCCTACAATGTAAATGTAGATATACAGTACCTGACACAGAGAGAAGGAAGACAACAAATCCACTTGCTGCTGCTGTTAAACTCATAGCTGCTCCTCTCATCTCTCTGTGAGGCTTCAGAGACAATAAAATACATCAAATAATGTAAACAACATGTAATAGTCATATCAGTAAACTGTTCTACTTACAGCAGAGAAGGACGTTGTCTGTTAAGATGCTCGTCGTCTGTGATCTGTGAGCAGAAGTCAGACATCAAGACGCTAAATGAAGTTATTTCCTTCCTCTTTCTTATTATTATGAATATGCATGAGGAGCCAAATGACAGTAAACCAACATTTTTACTGTTTTCCAAATACATTAAATGTTATAGAGAATAAGAGACCAGTGTTCTGTTAGTAATTTAAAGAGAGAAGATAAATAATAAAATTTCTATTATCTTAATCTTTAAGCGTGGACACAGTTCAGCCTGTAGAAAAAACAAACCACGTGACAGATGTGTGACAGTTGGTTTGATGCATCTCTTCACACTTTTAGTGCATGTTGAGACACTGAATACACCACCATGAGAACAGTGACACAGTTTAACTGAACAGGACAAAAGGCTGAATATTGAGGGTACAGATGAAAAATATTTTCTTGGTTCTGTCAGATAGATTGTGTACTGAGATGTTTTTTATTTAAATAGAAAAACATTAAAAGCGAAAAAACCACCAAACTCTCAGAATGTGACAGCAAAATGAATCCAAAACTATCTGCAGGGCTAGACACCACAGGAGGTCAGTGGTGAAATATGTTGTTTTGATATTCAGGTGAACTGAGCCTTTAAAGCAGACAGTGGAGGGGGACCTCAGTGATGAAGCCTGAATCTGCAACACTGAAACTTCACCACTAGATGGCAGTGAAACATCAGAGATACTGAATCACAACCCTGAGACAACATTTCACCATCCATCACTGATTGTTTACACACATTTAAAGTTACTTTCAGTACTTTTCACTTCTTATGACTGAGTTGCATCTTAATATGTTTACACTTGACATTAAATTCATTAATCATTACAGTTAGAGGTTCAGTTTCAGCTGCTGCTCAGCTAAGTGTGAAAACGAGAAAGAAATGCAGAACATGAAGTGTGAGAAACGTCTGAAAGCATCTAAGATAAAATAGGTGTCAATAAGTTTTCACAGAAAGGGGAAACTGTTATAGTTGTAACAACTAAAGCAGTCATCCAGCTCTGCAGTACAGAATGCAGAAATCACCAAACTGATTAAAAACACCAGGACGAGACGAAATTCTCAGTGCATTGCTGTACCATCATAGAACTATGAATACATTCATATGCATGAATAAAAATATATGATTCTTACAATCTATGGAGGGAGGGAGGACAAACCATATCAGCCAGGCCCCACCCCCACCACTCATGACGCAGACACAGCTCAACATCTTATTACAGTGTTTTTACCATTTTGACTTCATTCAAACCTAGAAAAGTGCTGATCTGGGATGTTTTTGACTTTCTTAAAATTACTTCATGCTGCTCTGATTAAGTGTGTTAAATGTCCTACAATGTAAATGTAGATATACAGTACCTGACACAGAGAGAAGGAAGACAACAAATCCACTTGCTGCTGCTGTTAAACTCATAGCTGCTCCTCTCATCTCTCTGTGAGGCTTCAGAGACAATAAAATACATCAAATAATGTAAACAACATGTAATAGTCATATCAGTAAACTGTTCTACTTACAGCAGAGAAGGACGTTGTCTGTTAAGATGCTCGTCGTCTGTGATCTGTGAGCAGAAGTCAGACATCAAGACGCTAAATGAAGTTATTTCCTTCCTCTTTCTTGTTATGAATATGCATGAGGAGCCAAATGACAGTAAACCAACATTTTTCTGTTTTCCAAAGACATTAAATGTTATAGAGAATAAGAGACCAGTGTTCTGTTAGTAATTTAAAGAGAGAAGGTAAATAATGAGATGTTTATTATCTTAATCTTTAAGAGTGGACACAGTTCAGCCTGTAGAAAAACAAACCACGTGACAGATGTGTGACAGTTGGTTTGATGCATCTCTTCACACTTTTAGTGCATGTTGAGACACTGAATACACCACCATGAGAACAGTGACACAGTTTAACTGAACAGGACAAAAGGCTGAATATTGAGGGTACAGATGAAAAATATTTTCTTGGTTCTGTCAGATAGATTGTGTACTGAGATGTTTTTTATTTAAATAGAAAAACATTAAAAGCGAAAAACCCACCAAACTCTCACAATGTGACAGCAAAATGAATCCAAAACTATCTGCAGGGCTAGACACCACAGGAGGTCAGTGATGAAACATGTGTTTTGTTATTTAGGTGAACTGAGCCTTTAAAGGTATAGTAAGCGATAATAATCCAATACACTTTTTGTCAAAATCATTGAATCTCTCCTCACTATCCGCAAGCTGTCCAGCCAATCAGAGACAAGGAGCGTTCATGCTGGTTCACGGGTCAGATGGAGGGAGGAGGTCAGGTAATGGAGGCAGTCAGAGATAGAAACAGTGAATCTGTTACGGGCATTGTGGAGAAGGAGAGGTGACCCAGAAACATCCAGAGAGGAGAAGGTTAGAAGAACAAAAAATATAAAAAGAAGCACTTTGACCAGACAAAGACTTGTGTCACATCGGTGTGGTTTTCTAACCGCGGAGGGACCAGCGAGTGAAGGTGGACGCTGCTGTGCTTGTGCCGGACAGGTGAGTAACATCAGCTCTTCAGTGCTTCACATAAACTGTAACGTTACCTACCTGGACATTCAGCTCACTGTCTAGTTAGTCAGGATATGCTGTTGTTGTGATGTTAGCTGTAAAGTAGCAGAGTTGAGTACAGCTGTTTGACCGCTTTGCATGTTAGCTTCGCAGCCATGAAGACTAAACACAGACTGGCTATCACAGTAAGATAGGAGTGATACACGCGCCAAAATGCTGTTATACTTAGCTTCAACTCTGGTCACTCAACCTGAACAGCTAACTCCTGCTAGTTTTTACTCTGTTGTGTTTTGTTACATCAACAGATTGATACACAGATAATAAATAGATTTAATTTATTGATCCCAAATTTGGAAAATCTTGATTTAGAGCAGCAGGTTATCCAGGCATTGCAGAGGAAAAGAAAACACACAGTAAATCAATGATGTCATCTCCAGAAACCTCCTAGCCTCTCATCCTGTAGCCCTGCTCCTCAGACCTGGACCCTTCTCATCAGACCTGGATCCTGCTCTTCAGACCTGGACCCTGCTCATCAGACCTGGACCCTGCCCCTCAGACCTGGACCCTGCTCATCAGACCTGGACCCTGCTCATCAGACCTGGACTCTGCCCCTCAGAACTGAACCCTGCTCCTCAGACCTGGACCCTGCTCATCAGACCTGGACCCTGCTCTGCTCCCAACAGCATTCCCCCCTGCTTGGCCCGGCTCATAATCCAGCCTGCCCTGTTTTGTCTTCAGTCTTTTCCCAGCTCAACATCCCATTTCTATTCCCCTCAATAAATGTCTTTTCCTTCAGTCGTGCCTCCTCTCCTCTCTGTGTCACACTTACAGTAACTAGCTTCAGCTAACAACTGAGTATCGAACTATGTAAGACTTTCTACAATTTACAAATATGTTTGTGTACATTTTTCTTATTTCTAGTGATATCCTGATTCTGCTTTATACTGATATATGTATATGAAAAAATAAAACATACATTTCCAGGTGATGAAGACAGTAGGTTGAACATCATGCTTGGGTTCCTCATCAGACAGCGTGCAGCAGCTGATGAGACTGCTCAAGGTCCAGGTTCTGAATTCTCCTGAAATGAGAAAATTGTTAACATTTCATTAGTATTCATAAATAAGATTTTATTATGATCAGATGCAGTTTTCACATTGTATGTAGAGCCAGAGTTAATCCAGAGCTAATGCTGTTACACTGATGTAATCTGGCTTTATTTCAAAGGATAGGGGTATTTATGGAGGCAAAGCAACATACTGCAGCGTCTGCTCACCTGTAGCTCTCCTGGTTTTAGGCTCTTTGAACTGGTTGAACTCTGACCTCTGACCCCTCCTCTGCCAGGAACAGAACTACACCATGATAGTAATGACACATAAATAACATCAGACAAACTTGGTATAAATGTTATTTACTACAGGAGACATATATAATCTTATTTCTCTCTAAATAACACTCCACTGTGTGACGTTACTCCTCCCGTATATCTGCTCTTTTCTCTTCTTACACAATAACAGGATGAAACTAACTGATATTAATAATATAAATAATGTCAGAGTAGGCTGCTGTATGAAGCTTTCTTCCTACATCTTTTAATACTGTCAATAAATCGCATCGCTAACCTGACATGTATCACTGATGGTCGAGTAGAGGTTAGTTACTCAGTTAACATCATTTATACATAGACTAAGTTACTCCTCCGCTTTAACTTTGGCTTATTTGCTCTCAACACCTTTTTAAATACTGTCAGACTTATTATCAAACTTGCTACTAAAACACATGCTACCTGTACTATCAGCTTCCCAAACTGAAGCTAATTTACAGTACGGGAGCAGACGCTTCAGACTGCCGTTGCCATGACAATGCGCGTCCATGAACTTTGAGGTTTGAGCACGGAGGAGCATGAAGGGAGGGGTAGGTTTTGATTTGGTTTTCACTCAAATATCAACAACTTTTCTCCTCCTTTTCTCCCACATCATCGCTTACTATACCTTTAAAGCAGACAGTGGAGGAAGACCTCAGTGATGAAGCCTGAATCTGCAACACTGAAGCTTCACCACTAGATGGCGGTGAAACATCAGAGATACTGAATCACAACCCTGAGACAACATTTTACCATCCATCGCTGATTGTTTACACACATTTAAAGTTACTTTCAGTACTTTTCACTTTTTATGATTGAGTTGCATCTTAATATGTTTACACTTGACATTAAATTCATTAATCATTACAGTTAGAGGTTCAGTTTCAGAAGCATTGATTGTTCACATTGGTGACCTTGTTGTACAGTAGTTGAACAAACTGTCACAGTCGAGGTGTCTAAGTATGAAAATGATTCAGTCAGTGATCTACAGCTGTCACTAACAAATATGGACTGTTATACTGAAAAGGCTTCATACTCAGTAAACTGCCACATATTCTGCTTCACTGAGTGACCCCAAAGAGTTTAAATGCACTGAAAAGAAGATAAACAGCTAACATGACAATTAATGTCTTCTTCAATACAAACTGTGTTTGTGCATCTTCATTTTAGCAACATCCCAAATAAAATTCTAAAATAAAAGGGAAAGTGAGAAATAAATCAGCACAAAAGAACAGATTTAAAGAAAAGATCTACATTTTATTTGTCTTCATATCTGGTAAATACATTCAGATCCTGAAAAATAAACATAAAAACAATTTAAAGCTGAAACTTTCTGCACACTGTCGCCCTCTGCAGCAGTGAGAGGGAACTGAAATCATGTTTCCAGCTACAGAGATGTTGTGGAAGCTGGCTGTTTATTGTATATCAGCCACTGCAATACCTGGATAATGTGACATTCAGCAAAGTGTGATAGAACTGAGATTATGTTTGATGTGTGAAAATATACAGTAAACTGCACAAGAAGCCAATCAGGATTCCTCAAAAGTGATTAATTACAGTATGTACACATTTAAAATAACAGTTTGCATTGCAGCTCTAATCCTAAATATCTGTAATATAACTAAAAATAAGCTTGCATTAGTTCAGACAGAACACTCAGTAAATTATAAATCAGTTGAGTCACACACACCACCTGATATTCAACTGATCTAAACAATCAATCATGTTTGACAGGTTGACATGAATCAGTTCAAGCTGCCATCAGCACATTCTTCTCAAAGCTTCTGCTACATGCTGTTACTGACTGTCTGTGCTGCTCACTTCTACCTGCTGCTGCTGCTGCTGAACATGAAAACGTCCACATGGTCCTCTACAGCCTCTCTCTCTTCACTCTCATATTTCACTGTTGTACTACTTTCTGTTTCCATCAGGTGAGTCCAGCCTCTGGTTCAACTGCATCAGAACAAAATCACATGACATTTAGATGAGGTACATCTAATAACTGTAACTATGAATCTGATGTCAGCCTGTTTTTTACCTTTCAGGAGGCTGCAACCTGACTGGATTTTACTTCAGGTCTTCCTGCTCCTCTGTGTCTTCTGTCTCTGCTGCAGTGACGACTTGCAAGTCTGAGACGTCCTCATATACAGGATAAGTGTCTAACTGATGGAGAGAGATGACAATATGAGTCTCAATGAGCCTCATTCATGCAATTTGCATAATTATAGAAATATATACAGTACTGTGCAAAAGAGAGAGGTTCCTGCTATTGCTCAAGGGTAAGGAGAGGTCTGAATCAGTTTTTAATACTGCTTACACATTTCCTGTATCTTTTGGTTGTATTCTAATAAAGAGACTGAGAAATAACTATATATGGTCATTATAGCATTGCTGAAACAACATATCTAATGGTGGCCTAAGACTGTGTGTCTTCAGCCCCCGTTATCTGTAAACAGCAGGAAAATCAGTCAAATTCAGTTTTTGCACAGTACTATATATTTAAAAAAATATATAATTATAATGTTTCAGACTAAATTCTGTTCTGATCTTTAAAATTCAATTCAATTCATGATTTCATGTTGATAATAAAATGTATTTTATTGCATTTATAACCCAAATGTTCAAAACTACATTTTAATGTAAGTTCTGTCAATAAGGTCTCTCTCACCTCTATAGTCTCTACAGGTTCATTCAGTTCAGTGGTGGAGCTCAGAGTTTTCTTCTTCCTGGATTGAATCCAATAAAAACAAAAAATATTTAACAAAATTAAATTCATGGTTTAAAGATTGAAGAAAATAAATGAAGGTATGTTTTCTTTGTTGTTTTACCTCATCCACAGAATCAAGAGAAGCACAGTAATCAGCATCAGGACCGCCAGAATCAACCTGATGATGTTCATTATGAATAATGATTTCCCTAAAAATTTAGACCAACAGAAATTAGATAAACCTCTTCAATAAGTGTGTGTGTGTGTGTGTGTGTGTGTGTGTGTGTGTGTGTGTGTGTGTGTGTGTGTGTGTGTGTGTGTGTGTGTGTAACTTACCTTTCACAACAGTCAGATGTAAGGTGGAGTTATGGCGTCCTATTCTGTTCTGGGCTTCACAGGAATAATTCCCACTGTGTTCAGGTCTGACATCAGTGATGGTGAAGATCTGTCCTGATGCTTTTGGTGAGTCTTCATTCTCCTTGTACCAGGTGTAATTAGCTGCTGGGTTAGCATCACTGCTACAGGTCAGATTCACTGAACTGCCCTCAATGATTTCACCAGAGGGACTCACTGACACAGAGGGAAGCTTTGGAGCATCTGGAGGAGAAAACATAGTTGGTCAACAGTGGAATAACTGACACAATGTAAGAAGCAAATGTTTGACACAAAGTGAGGAGTGAAAGTTGATTCCCTCGTTGCTGCTCATATTAAAATCAACTGTCTGTTACCTTGGATACATTTTGACATTGTGTTAGTGACATAGTTAGGTAAACTCACACACTGAAGGAGAGCGGTAATCCTCATGTCCTTTCAAAGCACAGGAGATGTTGTCACCAGGATTAAACTGCCCTGAATAAAGAGAAGTTTCCTCCTTCATCATTTTCTGTCCGTTCTTGAACCAGACGTAAGAAATTCGACCTGCTGGACTGCAGCTGCTGAGACATTTCAGCTCTGCCTCCATATGAGACCGATGGACTGTTATTGTGATCACCTGCACCTGGAGAGCTGCATATGTGAGAAAGGACAATATTGTTATTACTACATGTAGGAGCCATATATTGATTGTTTATTAGTTATTCTGTGTTTAATTAGCTTTGTCTTGTTGCCATGGTGATATGTAGTGTTTGGGGTCACGTGGGCACTGTAGCCACAGCCGGTAGGTTATATCAGTACCTGCTTCACCTGCACTGGGGATGGAGGCGAGTCTAGGTAGCCGTAATTTTTGTTGACCGCATTTCATTATCGCTGTTTTGTTTGTTTTGATACACGTTCGCCAAGTGTACACATATACCATCCTATGGGCGCGTGTAAAGCCGCTGTAGTACTCATTTCATTCATTAAAATCTCAGAAACTTCTTTTTGGACTCAGTGTGCTTCTCTGGAACAGCAGCAGCGTGTCATACAAATACAAGACCTATTCTGCCTCACTAGCGACTTTTAAAAGGAACTGGAAAGCCGCTACATTGTGTCAACAAAAAAGGCATCAATTAATAAAGCGATCGCTTGCAGCACAAAGCAATCTGCAGGACGCACAGCGCAGCGGACCTAAATAAAGTAAGACAAAACGCCACGTCATACATCTGTCAAGGAGGACAGGTAAGCTAAGCTCACCTGTGCATGTATGTGTGCGGAGAAGACATCCAGATTGCATCAAGTCGAAGTTTGGAAAAGTCGAATGAATGAATGCTGGTCGGATATGCGATGTCTGTGCATTGTTTGCTCTGTGCTCTGAATGACGTCTGCACTTTGATGCTGATATGCGAAGGTTTTTGATGTTACATGGAGGAACGCTGATGCTGCTTTGTTGAAATGAAATGTCCTGATTTGCTGTGCATTGTGGATGGATTTAAATGTCAAGGTTCATTGATCATTGAATGAAAAGTTACAAAATGAGTCAAATAAATGACGCAGCCTCGTGCTCTGACATGGAGTCTGGGAAACAAAGGGAGAGGAAACTCACTGAAAAAGGTTTGCTGAATAAAATTGAAAACCTGCAAAATAAACGCAAACGTGTTGTGGATAAAATCAAAGGTTTAATACCAGAAATGAAAGGGCTCATGAAACAAAGAGAAAATGTGTTGGATGTGAAGCAATGTTTGGAGAATTTAAATACACTGTGTGAAAATGCCACAGCCTCACACAATGAACTGTTGCATCTACTCCCTGAGGAGGAACTCATTCAACAAAAGGAATGGTTTTCAACCATTATGAATTACAGCAATACATTTCAAAGGGACACTCAAAGTTGGATTGTTGACATTGGACAAAAAATCTCTCCGGAGCAACAGGATTCAGCAGAAATTCAATTACACCAAAAGAACGAACCAAGTCAAATTGAGGATGACATTAATCCAAGTGACAGTGTTTCAAATAAGGGAAGCCACAAAACATCTCAGTCACAATGCTCTTCAACCTCTTCTGCACGTTTAAAGGCCGAAGCTGAGCTGGCAGCCTTAAGTATGAGGCACAAATTATTAAAGGAAAAGCATGCTTTGGAAG
Organism: Scomber japonicus; assembly: GCF_027409825.1. NCBI lineage: Eukaryota > Metazoa > Chordata > Actinopteri > Scombriformes > Scombridae > Scomber > Scomber japonicus. The sequence goes on from NC_070579.1 coordinate 5,988,054, forward strand.
AAGAGGAGCAACGCCTGCGCAAAAGGAGAGAAGAGCTCCAACTGAGCACTGAGATTGCTGAAAAAATGGCAAAACTTGAAGTTCTCAAAATACAAAGCACAACAAGTGGAAAACGGACATCAAAGGTCTCAGATGGAATGAAATCCTACTTGGAAAAAGCACAATCGCAGCAGTTATTTAATGTCAATGCAGATGAATTCATTCCAAAACAAATTAAAGCAAACACAAATCCAAATATTACCTCATATGAACAAAACCAAATGCAATTTCATATGAACCCCCCAATCAACATACAGGAATCATATAAACAACAAGGAGTTAACATGGAGGGTCTAGAATCCAAAGATGAAGTTCTTGGCATCATGAGGAAACAAAATGAAATAACAACATTGCTAATACAACAGCAAAGCCTCTCAGCTCTACCTAAGAGAGAGATCCCAATTTATGACGGTGATCCATTGAAATACCACACATTCATCAGAGCCTTTGAGAATGGAGTCGAGAGGAACACAACTAATAGCTGTGATCGCCTATATTTTTTGGAACAACACACAAAGGGCCATGCTAAGGAGCTTGTCAGAAGCTGTCAACATATACATCCAGAACGTGGATATACAAAAGCCAAAGCTTTATTAAAGGAGCAGTTCGGGAACGAACAAAAGGTCGCCTCTGCTTACCTGGATAAAGCCCTCTCATGGCCTCCAATTAAAGCAGAGGAGGTGAAGGTTCTGCAGGACTACAGTCTCTTCCTTAGAGGCTGCTGTAATGCCATGGAGGACGTACAGTATCTTTCAGACATGGATATGCCTTCCAACATGTTGAGCATCATTAAAAAACTGCCCTACAAACTCAGGGATAGGTGGAGGAACCATGCCTGTGAGCTACAGGAACGACATAACCGGAGAGTTAAGTTCACAGATATTGCTAACTTTATTGAAAGACAGGTGAAAATTTTGACAGATCCTGTGTTCGGCAATATACAAGACTCTCAATCAATAATCATAAGTAACAGAACAAACAAATCCAAGTCACAGTTTCGTCCTGGACATAAGGGGAGCAGTTTCGCTACCAATGTAAGCCTGGTGGAGAACAAATATCAGTCTGCAAGGAAAGAAAAGGAAATCAAACAAACAGGAAGAAAGGCATGCATCTGCTGTGGAGGAGGACACACATTAGATGTATGTGTACAGATGGGAAAATTGGTTCACGAGAAGAAGATAGGCTTCTTGAAGGAAAATGGCATCTGTTTTGGTTGTTTGTGCACAGGGCACATCAGTAGAGATTGCCGTAAAAGGATTTCCTGTTCTAAGTGTAGCCTTAGACATCCCACTGTACTTCATAAGGAACCTGTTAAAGATTCTGAGCAGATGGAGAGGAGCCCAGGGCTTCACGTTGACAACACACTGGTGTCAAGTGGTCTTACAGGGGCTGGAGAGCAGGACTGCAAACTGCCCATTGTTCCGGTCCAGGTTAAATCTAAAAAAGGAACCAAAACTGTCATCACTTACGCTTTCTTAGACCAGGGGAGTACCGCAGTGTTTTGCACTGAGAGCTTAATGCACAAGCTCCACCTCACAGGGAGGAATGGACGCATTCTCCTTCGAACCATGGGCCAGGAGAAAGTCGTAAGCAGTAACATCGTGTCAGGATTGGAAGTTGCAGCACTGGAGGGGGACAATTTTCTGGAGCTTCCAAGAGTTTACACGCAAGAGTCCATGCCTGTGAACAGAGGAAATATTCCCACGGAAAGGGATATTGAACAATGGTCACATCTGAAACACATTCGCTTACCTCAGATTGATGCAGGAATTGAGCTACTTATAGGAACCAATGTTCCTAAAGCACTGGAACCACTGGAAGTGGTGTGTAGCGTAAATGAGGGACCATATGCGATCCGAACTTCGCTGGGCTGGACTGTTAATGGTCCACTGACAGGTAGCAGTGGAGAGACGGTCAACTGGGAGCATCCACAAATAACTGTCAACAGAGTTTCAGTCGTGAACCTGGATGACCTCTGGCAACAACAATTTAAGAATGATTTCCCTGAAAGCAGTATTGAGGAGCAACCAGGAATGTCAAGGGAGGATCAAAGGTTCTTGGAGTTTGTCAACAACTCTGTGAAACAGGTGGAAGGGCATTACCAGATCGCATTACCTTTAAGGAACAGGGACGTCAGCATGCCAAACAACAGGAGAGTTGTTGAACAGCGCCTGTGTTATTTGAAAAGGAGGTTTCAGAAGGACTCAATATTTCATACTGAGTATAACACCTTTATAACTGACCTTCTAGCTAAAGGCTATGCGGAAAAGGTGCCAGAAGAAGAGCTGGACCGTGGTGATGGGAAAGTATGGTACATACCACACCACGGAGTCTACCATCCCACTAAAAGAAAAATCAGAGTTGTGTTTGACTGTGGAGCAAGATATCAAGGAACATCATTAAATGCTCAGCTTCTACAGGGCCCTGATCTTACCAGTTCTCTGATTGGAGTGGTGACTCGGTTTAGGAAGGAATCGGTTGTGATCATGGCCGATATAGAAGCTATGTTCCACCAGGTTCAAGTTCCTCCTGAGGACAGAGACCTCCTAAGATTCCTCTGGTGGCCAAAGGGGGATACACAGCAGCTACCCATTGAGCATCGGATGAAGGTGCACTTGTTTGGGGCGACATCATCTCCCAGTTGTGCTAACTTCGCCCTCAGAAAGTGTGCAGAGGACCACGGGCATCACTACAGTAAGGAAACAGTGGATAAATTACTGCACTGTTTTTATGTGGATGATTGCCTCGTGTCAGTGGCCACAGAGAAGGAAGCAGTGATGCTTTACAGGAACCTTGTCTCTTTGTGTTCCAAGGGTGGATTTTCTCTCACAAAGTGGTTGAGTAACAGGAATGGAGTGCTGAAAGTCATCCCAGAGAATTACAGAACAAAAAGCATTGAAGGATTGGACATGGAACTGGATTCGCTACCTGTAGAGAGAGTGCTGGGTGTGGAATGGAGCATTAAATCAGACTCCTTCAAGTTCAAAATGGTACTTAAGGACAGACCACTAACCAGAAGAGGAATTCTCTCGACTGTCAGCTCCATCTACGATCCCCTTGGAATGCTGAGCCCTGTTGTTTTAACTGCGAAGAGGATCCTGAGAGACCTGTGTGAGAGAGGGATAGGTTGGGATGATATTGTGCCTGAGTCAGTCTCTAAAGAGTGGTTGGAGTGGTTGCAGCAGCTGCATCTGTTGGAAAGATTTGAGGTCAGCAGATGTATGAAGCCTCCAGGTTTTGGAGAAGTTACTTCAGCCCAGTTGCATCATTTCTGCGATGCCAGTGAGCATGGATATGGAACAGTGACTTACCTGTTGTCGAAAGCCAAGAATTCAGAAGTACACAGTGCTTTTGTGATGGGAAAGGCTCGGATAGCTCCTTTGAAATCTGTTACTATTCCCAGGATGGAGCTTATCGCTGCAACTATGGCCAGCCGCATCGACATGCTGTGGAGGAAAGAGTTACAGATGGATCTTTTGGACTCAGTATTCTGGACGGACAGCACATCTGTCCTGAAATACATCAGGAATGAGACTTCAAGGTTTAAAGTTTTTGTTGCAAACCGGGTCTCACAAATCTTCAAGGTTTCTTGTCCTACTCAATGGAGGTACGTGCACACCAGCAGCAATCCAGCAGACATAGCCTCCAGAGGTGTGAAAGTTGATGTGTTCGTTGCTGATGCTACATGGGTGTCAGGGCCTAACTTTCTTTTGCATCCTGAGAGTGAATGGCCTGTTGCTCGGGAAGACCTCTATCACCTTTCACTTGGCGACCCTGAAGTCAAAGGAGTGGTTGCAGTGAATGTTGTTCAGGTCAGGGAAGAACCTGTAACTCACCTGATGGAGTACTTTTCCTCCTGGATGAAGCTAAAGAAATCAGTGGCCTGGCTCTTGAGGATTAAAAGCTGGCTCATGTCCTGTGTAAAGAAGAGAAGACAGTTACATCTGACCTTTGCACAGTCTGACATCAACAAGGAACAGCAGGCATCATCTGTGGAACAGGAAATGAAAGAGTTCAAGAGGACAGCAGTGCATAGGAGCCTCACTGTGAAAGACCTGGAACAAGCTGATCTTGCCATCATCAAGTTCTGTCAGGGAAAGAGATTTCCTGAAGAGCTAACCAGTCTGGCAAAAGGGCAGCCGGTTAAAAGGTCCAGTCACCTCTATAAGCTCTGTCCACAGCTGCAAGATGGAGTCCTGAGAGTTGGTGGTCGTCTCAGTAGATTGTCTATGCCTGTGGAAGAGAAACATCCTATAATCCTGGCAAAGGATCTCCATATCTCAGAGCTCTTACTTAGACATGTACATCAGGAAGTGGGACATGGTGGCCGTAACCATATGCTGTCTAAGCTGAGAGAGAGATACTGGATAGTGGGTGTGAGTTCAGCCATCAGGAGAGTGCTATCCAAGTGTATCATCTGTCGCCGGCTGAATGCTCTGCCAGTTCACCAGCAGATGGCAGATTTGCCTCTTGAAAGAATTGTCCCAGATGAACCGCCATTCACCCGAGTGGGAGTGGACTGCTTTGGCCCATTCGAGGTTAAGAGTAGAAGGAGCATGGTAAAGAGGTATGGTGTTCTATTTACTTGCCTCGCTATCAGAGCAGTACATATCGAGGTTGCATCATCATTGGACACCAGCTCCTTTATTAATGCACTCAGGCGTTTCATTGCCAGGAGGGGACAAGTTCGGGAGATACGTTCTGACAATGGAACAAACTTTGTAGGAGCAGAGCGAGACCTGAGGAACACTATGGAACAATGGAATCAGGTGCAAATCCAGGATGTCATGCTGCAAAAGGGAATACAGTGGAACTTTAACCCACCTGCTGGTTCGCATCATGGAGGAGCTTGGGAACGGTTGATCCGGTCTGTGCGAAAGGTTCTCAATTCAACTTTGAGGGTACAAAACTTGGATGAGGAAAGCCTTCACACAGTGTTTTGTGAGATTGAAGCCATAATAAACAGCAGACCAATCACCAAAGCCTCCTTGGATCCAAATGACCTGGAAGCATTGACGCCCAACCACCTGCTACTGTTGAAAACCTCACCAGCATTGCCACCAGGAGTGTTCCTACACACAGATATTTATGCACATAGGAGGTGGAAACAAGTCCAGTATATGGCTGACCTGTTTTGGAGGAGATGGATAAAAGAGTACCTCCCTCAATTGCAGGAACGTCAGAGATGGACAGGAGTAAAGAGGAATCTTGTTGTGGGAGACCTGGTCATTATAATGGACAGCACAGCGCCTCGGAACTCTTGGCCTATGGGACGAGTGCTACAGACCTTCCCGGACCGAAGAGGATTCGTTCGTCAGGTGCGAATTAAAACCCGGAGCAGCTGCCTGGACCGGCCCATCACAAAGCTTTGCTTGTTGCATGAGGCTGACGCCATTTGAGGACACGATGGCTTCAGTTGTGATTCTTTTTTCTTTTTCTTTTTTTTCTTTTTTCTCTTCTCTCTCCTTTTTGACTGTTACTAGACTCTCTTTACTGAACTTTGGCAGTTTGACTTTGACCAATGAGACTGTGGACTGTGAGTCATATGATTCAAGAAGAAAGAAGAGTCGTGTGGATTAATTAATGGACATTAATTTTGAACTTTATTGTTGAAAGTCTTTTTTCATATGTTTATGTCTCCTACGTGATATTAGAGTAATTATTTACATTAACTCAATAATTAGGGGCTGGTGTGTAGGAGCCATATATTGATTGTTTATTAGTTATTCTGTGTTTAATTAGCTTTGTCTTGTTGCCATGGTGATATGTAGTGTTTGGGGTCACGTGGGCACTGTAGCCACAGCCGGTAGGTTATATCAGTACCTGCTTCACCTGCACTGGGGATGGAGGCGAGTCTAGGTAGCCGTAATTTTTGTTGACCGCATTTCATTATCGCTGTTTTGTTTGTTTTGATACACGTTCGCCAAGTGTACACATATACCATCCTATGGGCGCGTGTAAAGCCGCTGTAGTACTCATTTCATTCATTAAAATCTCAGAAACTTCTTTTTGGACTCAGTGTGCTTCTCTGGAACAGCAGCAGCGTGTCATACAAATACAAGACCTATTCTGCCTCACTAGCGACTTTTAAAAGGAACTGGAAAGCCGCTACACTACATCTAAATAATCATAGATGAACATGCACAGCAAGACATTCGTTACAATCTCTAGAAGTACTGTAGAGCTGTAATTCAAAATGTATGTTTGTAATGTGATGATTGTGAGCTCTGCCTCCATATGAGACTGATGGCCTGTTATTGTGATCACCTGCACCTGGAGAGCTGCATATGTGAGGAAGGACCCAAAATGTCATTTGTTACCAGTAAAATACACAAACATACAGTCAAAATAACCTTTGTAGTTCTGTTGGGTGAAATAATTTGTGATCATCAATCAAAAGTGTAAATGGAGGAAAGTACTCAATATAATCAAATCAGTTTTATGTGAAACTCTTCAACAATAACTATTCACCACTTTCACTCATCATCAGTTTATGTTCATCAGTACCTGTGACAGTCAGAGTTGTTCCAGGTAAACTACTCCTCCATTCAAAGCTTCTTATTTTGAATGTGAAGTGATACTGGGCTGAATCGCTCTCTCTCAGGTCAGAGATTCTCAGAATGGAGCGTCCGCTCTCTGTTTCAAGGAGCTGAACACGACCTGCATACTGGGAGTCTTTACTAAGGTCCTCAGGCTGTGAGGGATTCTGCCACTGATGACTACGATCAGGACTGAACCAGAATGATGATGTGACATCTCCATAGTATACTTTGTATGTGCAGGAAATGTCCACTGATGAGCCTCTGGAGGCACAGATGCTTCTGTCAGTGTGAATCACTCTGTTGCAGTATTGACCAAAGACACCTGAAAGATAAATTGATTTTATTAAAGTACTATTGTAACTATTGTTATAATAACAATCCTATACAAAGCTCAACAGGAAATCTTGTTTTTCACATGTTTAATTCTGGTTCATCCAAATCCATGAAGATATCTGTTGTTTCATTTTTAAGGTTTTGAACCGACGTCACCTCAACACAATAAAGTTAAAGAGTTTAGTTTAGTTAGATAAAAATCATGTTAAAAAGTAAAAATTATCCAAAGTAACAGAGACAATGTTTCTGGTTAGACACATACATCTATTGTTTAAATATAAGTTTTCAAAGTTTTAAGCAGTATAAACAATATTCCATTCACTTTCATTGTGTTGGGATGGCAGCAGACTTTCCCAGGATTGACATCTCAAAATTTAGATACATAAAACTGAAACTATTTACATGAATAAAAAGAGACAAAACAGAAAATATGTTTTTAGTATTTTGAGTGAACTGACTCTTTAAATGTAAACTCTTATTTTACATTTATTTTGCAGTCAACACAGTAAATAAGATATAACATGTCTAAAATCTCATGGAGCTGTGGTTTGATGTTGATCCACTTCTATACAATGTTTGAATAACATGCTGCCCCAGAAACATGAACATACAATGTATAGTACAATAGTTTAAAGGCTCCACTAGATGTGGTTATGTTAGTGGGAGACTGTGTTGTAAACTCACACACTGAAGGAGCAGGATGATGCTCAAATCCTTTTAATACACAGGAAGAGCTGTCTGCCGGATAAAAGTACCCTTCATAAGTAGAAGATGTTTGATCCTGAATTTTCTGTCCATTCTTGTACCAGATGAAGGAAGAACGATCAGGTAGACGACAGCTGCTGCTGTGACACTTCAGCTCTGCCTGGGTATAAGACTGATAGACTGTTGAACTAATCACCTGCACTTGTAGATTTGGCTCTGTGAGGAAAAAAAGAGAAAAATCATTTGTACATCACAAATAATAAAAACCAAGGCAGACAGTTAATATGACAATTCATATAAGTGACCAACTAAACTGGTAGATCATTCAATAATAATTAAACTGACTCTTTTCTGGATCTGTGAAGAAAGAAAAGAAATATAATTTATGTTCATACACACACAAACATTCACAGTAACATTTCATGATATTAATAATTTAAAATTATATTATATCTTCCAATTGAAATGTTACCTGTTACAGTCAAAGTGACTCCAGATGAACCCATATAACTCCCTCCTGGTTGGTTTGTTATAAACATGAACTTGTACTCAGCTGAGTCTTTCTCTCTCAGGTCTGTGATTCTCAGAGTGCAGTCGTTCTTATCACAGTGATACTGCACACGACCTGCGTACTCTGAGTCTGTTCTCAGATCCTCAGCATCGTTATTACTCCATTTAATATACCACAGTGTTTTATCAACTGCAGTATCAACATTATTTATCCTGGATGGGTATCTGTAGGTGCAGTTTATGTCCACTGTTGATCCTTTTAAGGCACAGATGTGAGTAGGAGTGTAAGTCACTCCCCAGCCCTTCTGACCCTGTACCACTGTAACACAGAGCACATCAGAAACCACAATCAGATTTATAACAAGTTAAGAATCAGTGAATAAGACAAAGTGGATCATGGCACCAATATGATTTTATCTGAAGTCGTTGTCATTCAAAGCTCCTCATCGTGCATCAATCTAACTAGAACTGAACTGGAATACAGTATTTTATCAGTTGATTATCATATTTTATAATTTGTTACTGCTGAGTGTTTCAGCTTTAGTCCATTTATTCTGCACGTTTTTACTGTTATTTTCCTTGTTTGTTGTTTAGAAGAAGCTCAAACTGAACACCTGAAGTGTGTCTCTTATACATATTCACCATTGACATCATTTTCCCTCATATTACTTTCAAACACTTTCTAATTCCCGTCTTGAATGAAGTCAATGTGAAAACAAAATACAAACATATTTATGAAGATTCACCAATTTGACAAAATACTACAACACAACATAACATACAACTGCAATGTTTCCAGAGGACACTTAAGAGTGATGAACACGTCAATAACTAAAAAGTGAGAACTTGTTAAAACACAAATGTCTCCTCTTTCCTACCGTAGTAAGGTAGACAACGAGCTACAACATTATTTTGACCAAACAAGCCGTCCTCCGAGCTGGACTAATAACTGGACTAGTAACATTGTTCTCTAACATTGTCGCAGGGACCGTCTAGAAAGTGCAACACCGAATTATTGAACAATAAGGTATTGTTTGTTTTGCAGTGTATTATTGATAGTTTGTATATAATTTACTCATCGGTACCAGATCAACCTTAGTAACACTCAACACTTTCTCCATCTCCATCAACCAGGGTGTCATCCTGGACAGCACATTATCTTTCGAAGCCCACATCAATAACGTTACTCGGTCTGCATACTTCCATCTACGCAACATCAATCGTCTTGGTCCCTCACTTTCACCAACCTGCACCGCTATCCTGGTAAACACCCTGATCATATCTCGTCTGGACTACTGCAACTCTTTCCTCTTTGGACTTCCGCGGAAATCTCTCCACAAATTTCAACTGGTCCAGAATGCAGCCGCTCGTATCATAACCAGAACTCCCTCTATTGAACACATCACTCCTGCCCTGCAGCAACTTCACTGGCTCCCTTTCAAATCCTGCACTGACTTTAAGATTCTACTCCTCACGTTCAAGATCCTTCCCAACCTGGCACCATCATATCTCTCTGAACGTATTCACATCTACACACCTTCTCAAACTCTCTGATCCTCCTCTGCCAACCAGCTCTTCGCCCCATCTGCCAACTTAACCACCATGGGGTCTGGAGCTTTCAGCCGATTTGCCCCCGCCTATGGAACTCTCTCCCAACAGACATTCACACTTCAGACTCTGTCTCCACCTTTAAATCCCGCCTGAAAACGCACCTATTCAGAGTGGCATACTTTGTCTCTCACTAACTATACAATCTTCATTCTTGTTTATTTATTGTACTAATGCACTTTGTAGTCACATTCATATTTATTCTTTACCCTTGCACTAAATGTCACCTGATTTATATTGTTTGAAGTACTGTTGTTGTGTTATATGTGCCTTGTAAGGTGACCTTGAGTGCTTTGAAAGACACCTTTAAATAAAATGCATTATTATTATTATTATTATTATTATTATTATTATTATTTGTGTTTTAACCAGTTTTTGATAATGAGTTATTAACGTTTTGTCTATTTTCATGTTTTATTTTAAGGTGTAACAGGTTTGCCCTTGTCAGCCACTGTAGCTTACAGTTAAACTGCACTGAGACAGAGCATGGTACAGTCTGAAGATGCAGTGAAGGAACTAAAATATATTGAAGCTGTGAACATTAATGTTGTTTTACTGAACAGGATGAGAAGAAGAAACTGAATCATTAAGAGTCTGTGTTTGTGGCTAGTTTCCTCTCTGTTAGTTCTTTGGTCAAGTTGCTGCTCAGCTAAGTGTGAAAACCACAAAGACATGTAGAACGTGAAGAGCGGGAAACCACTGAAAGCATCTAAGATAAAAATAGGTGTCACTAAGTTTTCACAGAAAGGGGAAACAGTCGTCCAGCTCTACAGTACAGAGTGCAGAAATCACCAAACTGATTAAAAACATCATGATAAGATGAAATTCTCAGTGCATTGCTGTACCATCATAGAACTATGAATATATTCATATGCATGTATAAAAATATATGATTCTTACAATCTCTGGAGGGAGGGAGGACACACCATATCAGCCAGGCCCCACCCCCACCACTCATGACGCAGACACAGCTCAACATCTTATTACAGTGTTTTTACCATTTTGACTTCATTCAAACCTAGAAAAGCGCTGATCTGGGATGTTTTTGACTTTCTTAAAATGACTTCATGCTGCTCTGAATAAGTGTGCTAAATGTCCTACAATGTAAATGTAGATATACAGTACCTGACACAGAGAGAAGGAAGACAACAAATCCACTCGCTGCTGCTGTTGAACTCATAGCTGCTCCTCTCATCTCTCTGTGAGGCTTCAGAGACAATAAAATACATCAAATAATGTAAACAACATGTAATAGTCATATCAGTAAACTGTTCTACTTACAGCAGAGAAGGACGTTGTCTGTTAAGATGCTCGTCGTCTGTGATCTGTGAGCAGAAGTCAGATATCAAGACGCTAAATGAAGTTATTTCCTTCCTGTTTGTTACTGTTATGAATATGTAGGAGGAGCCAAATGTGACAACCAAGTTTTACTGTTTTCTTGTTGTTATGAATATGCATGAGGAGGCAAATGACAGTAAACCAACATTTTTACTGTTTTCCAAAGACCTTAAATGTTAGAGAGAATAAGAGTGTTCTGTTAGTAATTTAAAGAGAGAAGATAAATAATGACATTTTTATAATCTTAATTTTTAAGCGTGGACACAGTTCAGTCTGCAGAATAAACAAACCACGTGACGGATGTGTGACAGTTGGTTTGATGCGTCTCTTCACACTTTTATGTTGAGACACTGAATACACCAACATGAGAACAAGGACGCAGTTTAACTGAACAGGACAAAAGGCTGAATATTGAGGGTACAGATGAAAAACATTTTCTTAGTTCTGTCAGATAGATTGTGTACTGAGATGTTCTTTATTTAAATAGAAAAACATTAAAAGTGACATAAATACCTCATTAAAAACCCACCAAACTCTCACAATGTGACAGCTAAATGAATCCAAAACTATCTGCAGGGCTAGACACCACAGGAGGTCAGTGATGAAATATGTTTTGCTATTTAGGTGAACTGAGCCTTTAAAGGTATAGTAAACGGTAATAATCCAATACACTTTTTGTCAAAATCATTGAATCTCTCCTCACTATCCACAAGCTGTCCAGCCAATCAGAGACAAGGAGCGTTCATGCTGGTTCACGGGTCAGATGGAGGGAGGAGGTCAGGTAATGGAGGCAGTCAGAGATAGAAACAGTGAATCTGTTACGGGCATTGTGGAGAAGGAGAGGTGACCCAGAAACATCCAGAGAGGAGAAGGTTAGAAGAACAAAAAATATAAAAAGAAGTACTTTGACCAGACAAAGACTTGTGTCACATCTGTGTGGTTTTCTAACCGCGGAGAGACCAGCGAGTGAAGGTGGACGCTGCTGTGCTTGTGCCGGACAGGTGAGTAACATCAGCTCTTCAGTGCTTCACATAAACTGTATAACGTTACCTACCTGGACATTCAGCTCACTGTCTAGTTAGTCAGGATATGCTGTTGTTGTGATGTTAGCTGTAAAGTAGCAGAGTTGAGTACAGCTGTTTGACCGCTTTGCATGTTAGCTTCGCAGCCATGAAGACTAAACACAGGCTGGCTATCACAGTAAGATAGGAGTGATACACGCGCCAAAATGCTGTTATCCTTAGCTTCAACTCTGGTCACTCAACCTGAACAGCTAACTCCTGCTAGTTTTTACTCTGTTGTGTTTTGTTACATCAACAGATTGATACACAGATAAATAGATTTACTTTATTGATCCCAAATTTGGAAAATCTTGATTTAGAGCAGCAGGTTATCCAGGCATTGCAGAGGAAAAGAAAACACACAGTAAATGAATGATGTCAGCTCCAGAAACCTCCCAGCCTCTCATCCTGTAGCCCTGCTCCTCAGACCTGGACCCTGCTCATCCGACCTGAACCCTGCTCCTCAGACCTGGACCCTGCTCTGCTCCCAACAGCATTCACTCCTGCTTGGCCCGGCTCATAATCCAGCCTGCCCAGCTCGTCTTTAGCCTTTTCCCAGTTCAACATCCCATTTCTATTCCCCTCAATAAATGTCTTTTCCTTCAGTCGTGCCTCCTCTCCTCTCTGTGTCACACTTACAGTAACTAGCTTCAACTAACAACTGAGTATCGAATTATGTAAGACTTTCTACAATTTACAAATATGTTTGTGTACATTTTTCTTATTTCTAGTGATATCCTGATTATGTTTTATACTGATATATGTATATATATATATATAAAAAATAAAACATACATTTCCAGATGATGAAGACAGTAGGTTGAACATCATGCTTGGGTTCCTCATCAGACAGCGAGCAGCAGCTGATGAGACTGCTCAAGGTCCAGGTCCTGAATTCTCCTGAAATGAGAAAATTGTTAACATTTCATTAGTGTTCATAAATCAGATTATATATTATGATCAGATGCAATTTTCACATTATAGAGCCAGAGTTAATCGAGAGGTAATGCTGTTACACTGATGTAATCTGGCCTTATTTCACAGGATAGAGGTATTTATGGAGGGAATTTATGAAATAATACAAGAAAGCAAAGCAACATACTTACTCAGCTGTAAGTCTGTGAGCCTGCAGCATCTACTCACCTGTAGCTCTCCTGGTTTCAGGCTCTTTGAACTGGTTGACCTCTGACCTCTGACCCCTTCTTCGCCAGGAACAGAGCTACACCATGATAGTAATGACACATAAATAACATCAGACAGACTTGGTATACATGTTATTTACTACAGGAGACATATACCACATTATTTCCCTCCAAATAACACTCCACTGTGTGACGTTACTCCTCCCGTATATCTGCTCTTTTCTCTTCTTACACAATAACAGGATGAAACTAACTGATATTAATAATATAAATAATGTCAGAGTAGGCTGCTGTATGAAGCTTTCTTCCTAGATCTTTTAATACTCTCAATAAACCGCATCGCTAACCTGACATGTATCACTGATGGTAGAGTAGAGGTTAGTTACTCAGTTAACATCATTTATACATAGACTAAGTTACTCCTCCGCTTTGACTTTGGCTTATTTGGTCTCAACACCTTTTTAAATACTGTCAGACTTATTATCAAACTTGCTACTAAAACACATGCTACCTGTACTATCAGCTTCCCAAACTGAAGCTAACTTGCAGTACGGGAACAGACGCTTCAGACTGCCGTTGCCATGACGATGCGCGTCCATGAACTTTGGGGTTAGAGCACGGAGGAGCATGAAGGGAGGGGTAGGTTTTGGTTTTGTTTTCACTCAAATATCAACAACTTTTCTCCTCCTTTTCTCCCACATCATCGCTTACTATACCTTTAAAGCAGACAGTGGAGGGAGACCTCAGTGATGAAGCCTGAATCTGCAACACTGAAGCTTCACCACTAGATGGCGGTGAAACATCAGAGATACTGAATCACAACCCTGAGACAACATTTTACCATCCATCGCTGATTGTTCACACACATTTAAATTTACTTTCAGTACTTTTCACTTCTTATGATTGAGTTGCATCTTAATATGTTTACACTTGATATTAAATTCATTAATCATTACAGTTAGAGGTTCAGTTTCAGAAGCATTGATTGTTCAAATCCAGGTTAAAAACATTTCTCTTCTCCTGTGCTTATGATTGAGCTCTTTTAACCCTCCTGTTGTGTTCGAGTCAAGGAAGGGAGGAAGAAGGAAGGAAAGGAGGGAGGAAGGGAGGAAGGAGGGAAGGAAGAAAGGGAGATGGAAGAAAGGAGGAAGAAAGGAAGGAAGAAGGAAGGAAGGAAAGGAGGGAGGAAGGAAGGAAGGAAAGGAGGAGGGAAAGAAGGGAAGGAAGGAAAGGAGGAAAGAAGGAGAGAAGGAAGGAAGGAAGGAAGGAAAGGAGGAAGGGAGGAAGGAAGGGAGGAAGGAAAGAAGGAAAGGAAGGAAAGGAGGAAAGAAGGAGGGAAGGAAGGAAGGAAAGGAGGAAGGAAGGAAAGGAGGAAGGAAAATAGGGAAGGAAGGAAAGAAGGAAGGAAGGAAGGAAGGAAAGGAGGAAGGGAGGAAGGAAGGGAGGAAGGAAGGTAAGGAGGGAGGAAGGAAGGAAGGAAAGGAGGAAGGAAAGAAGGGAAGGAAGGAAAGGAGGAAAGAAGGAGGGAAGGAAGGAAGGAAAGGAGGAAGGAAGGAAGGAAAGGAGGGAGGAAGGAAGGAAGGAAGGAAAGGAGGAAGGAAGGAAAGGAGGAAAGAAGGAGGGAAGAAGGGAAGGAAGGAAAGGAGGAAAGAAGGAGGGAAGGAAGGAAGGGAGGAAGGAAGGGAGGAAGGAAGGAAGGGAAGGCGGGAAGAAGGGAAGGAAGGAAAGGAGGAAAGAAGGAAGAAAGGAAAAGTCAAAACAGATGGGTCAATTTGACCCGGGAGCACAACAGGAGGGTTAAAGCACTTTACCTTTTAATCTTTAATTTGCAGTCTATGTCCTTTTAATGATTTTAAAGCTAATTTATTATTTTATGATGCAATCAATTTATTTATGTCTTTCTATTTTTCTGTACTTTGTTTTTATTATGGGGGGGGGGGGGTTAATTGTATGTTTTAAGTTTCTCAAATTACATGTTTTTCTGTTTTATGTAAAGCACATTGAGTTGCCATTGTGTATGAAATGCGCTATATAAATAAAACTGCCTTGCCTTGCCTTCACATTGGTGACCTTGTTGTACAGTAGTTGAACAAACTCTCACAGTCGAGGTGTCTAGGTATGAAAATGATTCAGTCAGTGATCTACAGCTGTCACTAACAAATATGGACTGTTATACTGAAAGGGCTTCATACTCAGTAAACTGCCACATATTCTGCTTCACTGAGTGACCCCAAAGAGTTTAAATGCACTGAAAAGAAGATAAACAGCTAACATGACAATTAATGTCTTCCTCAATACAAACTGTGTCTGTGCATCCTCATTTTAGCAACATCCCAAATAAAATTCTAAAATAAAAGGGAAAGTGATAAATAAATCAGCACAAAAGAACAGATTTAAAGAAAAGATTTAAATTTTATTGTCTTCATATCTGGTAAATACATTCAGATCCTGAAAAATAAACATAAAAACTATTTAAACCTGAAACTTTCTGCACACTGTCGCCCTCTGCAGCAGTGAGAGGGAACTGAAATCATGTTTCCAACTACAGAGATGTTGTGGAAGCTGGCTGTTTATTGTATATCAGCCACTGCAATACCTGGATAATGTGACATTCAGCAAAGTGTGATAGAACTGAGATTATGTTTGATGTGTGAAAATATACAGTAAACTGCACAAGAAGCTAATAAGGATTCCTCAAAAGTGATTAATTAACGTATGTACACATTTAAAATAACAGTTAGCATTGCATCTCTAATCCTAAATATCTGTAATATAACTAAAAATAAGCTTGCATTAGTTCAGACAGAACACTCAGTAAATTATAAATCAGTTGAGTCACACACACCACCTGATATTCAACTGATCTAAACAATCAGTCATGTTTGACACGTGGACATGATTCAGTTCAAGCTGCCATCAGCACATTCTTCTCAAAGCTTCTGCTACATGCTGTTACTGACTGTCTGTGCTGCTCACTTCTACCTGCTGCTGCTGCTGCTGAAAACTGAACATGAAAACGTCCACATGGTCCTCTACAGCCTCTCTCTCTCTCCACTCTCATATTTCACTGTTGTACTACTTTCTGTTTCCATCAGGTGAGTCCAACCTCTGGTTCAACTGCATCAGAACAAAATCACATGACATTTAGATGAGGTACATCTCATAACTGTAAGTATGAATCTGATGTCAGCCTGTTTTTTACCTTTCAGGAGGCTCCAACCTGACTGGATTTTACTTCAGGTTTTCGTAGACCTCCTCATCGTCTGTCTTTGCAGCAGTGACGACCTGCAAGTCTGAGACGTTCTCGTATACAGGACAAGAGTCCAACTGATGGAGAGAGAGGATAATATGAGACTCAACGAGCCTCATTCATGCAATTTGCATACGGTTAGAACTAAAAAAGAAATTATAATTATAATGCTTCAGACTAAATTCTGTTCTGATCTTTGAAGCCTAAAACATTACTGGTTTCTACATAGGAAGTTGCTCTTTAAAATTAAATTCACTTTATGATTTCATGTTGATAATAAAATATGTTCTAGTGCATTTATATGTCAAATTGATTTATAAGTCAAATAATCATAACTGTATTTTAATGTAAGTTCTGTCAATAAGGTCTCTCTCTCACCTCTATAGTCTCTACAGGTTCATTTAGTTCAGTGGCGGAGCTCAGAGTTTTCTTCTTCCTGGATTGAATCCAACAAAAACAAGACATGTTTAATACATTACATTCATGGCTTAAAGACTTGTTTTAAGGAAAGAAATGAAGGTAAGTTTTCTTCATGGATTTACCTTATCCAGAGAATCAAGAGAAGCACAGGAGGCAAGAGAAACACAGGAATCAGCATCAGAATCAAGTTGATAATGTTCATTGATTTCCCTAAAATTGAGACCAACAGAAAGGAGATATGGCTAATTAATAAATAAAGTGTGTGTGTGTGTGTGTGTGTGTGTGTGTGTGTGTGTGTGTGCTTCTGCGTGTGCGTGTGTAACTTACCTTTCACAATGGTCAGATGTAAGGTGGAGTTATGACTTCCTATTTTGTTCTGGGCTTCACAGTAATAATTCCCACTGTGTTGAAGTCTGACATCAGTGATGGTGAAGATCTGTCCTGATGCTTTTGGTGAGTCTTCATTCTCCTTGTACCAGGTGTAATTAGCTGCTGGGTTAGCATCACTGCTACAGGTCAGAGTCACTGAACTGCCCTCAATGATTTCACCAGAGGGACTCACTGACACAGAGGGAAGCTTTGGACCATCTGGAGGAGAAAACATAGTTGGTCAACAGTGGAATAACTGACACAATGTAAGAAGCAAATGTTTGACACAAAGTGAGGAGTGACAGTTGATTCACTCGTTGCTGCTCATATTAAAATCAACTGTCTGTTACCTTGGATACATTTTGACATTGTGTTAGTGACATAGTTAGGTAAACTCACACACTGAAGGAGAGCGGTAATCCTCATGTCCTTTCAAAGCACAGGAGATGTTGTCACCAGGATTAAACTGCCCTGAATAAAGAGAAGTTTCCTCCTTCATCATTTTCTGTCCGTTCTTGAACCAGACGTAAGAAATACGACCTGCTGGACTGCAGCTGCTGAGACATTTCAGCTCTGCCTCCATATGAGACTGATGGACTGTTATTGTGATCACCTGCACCTGGAGAGCTGCATATGTGAGGAAGGACCCAAAATGTCATTTGTTATCAGTAAAATACACAAACACACAGTCAACATAACCTTTGTAGTTCTGCTGAGTGAAATAATTTGTGATCATCAATCAAAAGTGTAAATGGAGGAAAGTACTCAATATAATCAAATCAGTTTTATGTGAAACTCTTCAACAATAACTATTCACCACTTTCACTCATCATCAGTTTGTGTTCATCAGTACCTGTGACAGTCAGAGTTGTTCCAGGTAAACTACTCCTCCATTCAAAGCTTTGTGTTTTGAATGTGAAGTGATACTGGGCTGAATCGCTCTCTCTCAGGTCAGAGATTCTCAGAGTGGAGCGTCCTCTCTCTGTTTTAAGGAGCTGAACACGACCTGCATACTGGGAGTCTTTACTAAGGTCCTCAGGCTGTGAGGGATTCTGCCACTGACGACTATAATCAGGACTGAACCAGAATGATGATGTGATAGATTCATAACTACTGTATGTGCAGGAAATGTCCACTGATGAACCTCTGAAGGCACAGATGCTTCTGTCAGTGTAAATCACTCTATTGCAGTATTGACTACGGACACCTGAAAGATAAAATTAATTTAGAAACATGCAACAACTCAGACCTATCTGTCAACAGTTTCCATTGGAACTACTTTCTACTCAAGAAGTATTAAAAAATGTCCACAGCAAAGTCTGTAGATTATCCAAAGTAACAGAGACACTGTTTCTGGTTAGACACATACATCTATAGTTTAAATATAAGCTTTCAAAGTTTTAAGCAGTATAAACAATATTCCATTCACTTTCATTGTGTTGGGATGACAGCAGACTTTTCCAGGATTGACATCTCAAAATTTAGGCCCATACAACTGTAACTATTTGCATGGTTAAAAAAAGGGCAAATGAGAAAATGTTTTTAGTATTTTGAATGAACTGACTCTTTAAATGTGAGCTCTTATTTTTTTGTATTTACAGTCAACACAGTAAATAAGATATAAAAGTGTAACATGTCTAAAATCTCATGGAGCTGAGGTTTGATGTTGATCCACTTCTATACAATGTTTGAATAACATGCTGCCCCAGAAACATGAACATACAATGTATAGTACAATAGTTTAAAGGCTCCACTAGATGTGGTTATGTTAGTGGGAGACTGTGTTGTAAACTCACACACTGAAGGAGCAGGATGATGCTCAAATCCTTTTAATGCACAGGAATAGCTGTCTGCAGGAGAAAAGTCCCCTTCATAAGTAGAAGATGTTTGATCCTGAATTTTCTGTCCATTCTTGTACCAGATGAAGGAAGAACGATCAGGTAGACGACAGCTGCTGTGACACTTCAGCTCTGCTGAGGAAGGATTGATTGTTGATGGGATCACCTTCACCTGGAGATCTGGATCTGTGAAGAAAGAACAGAAATATAATTTATGTTCATACACACACAAACATTCACAGTAATATTACATGATATTAATAATTTCAAATTCAATTATATCTTCCAATGAAAATATTACCTACGACAGTCAAAGTGACTCCAGGTACACCAATATATTTCCCCCCTGGTTGGTTTGTTATGAACCTGAACTTGTACTCAGCTGAGTCTCTCTCTCTCAGGTCTGTGATTCTCAGAGTGCAGTCGTTCTTATCACAGTGATACTGCACACGGCCTGCGTACTCTGAGACTGTTCTCAGATCCACAGCTTCATAATTACTCCTCTTAGTAAACCAGAATGTTTCATCAACTGCAGTATCAACATTATTTATCCTGGATGGGTATCTGTAGGTGCAGTGTATGTCCACTGTTGATCCTTTTAAGGCACAGATGTGAGTAGAAGTGTAAGTCACTCCCCAGTCATTCTGACCCTGTACCACTGTAACACAGAGCACATCAGAAACCACAATCAGATTTATAACAAGTTAAGAATCAGTGAATAAGACAAAGTGGATCATGGCACCAATATGATTTTATCTGCAGTCGTTGTCATTTAAAGCTCCTCATTGTGCATCAATCTAACTAGAACTGAACTGGAATACAGTATTTTATCAGTTGATTATCATATTTGATCATTTGTTACTGCTGAGTGTTTCAGCTTTAGTCCATTTATTCTGCACATTTGTAATGTTGTTTTCCTTGTTTGTTGTTTAGAAGAAGCTAAAACTGAACACCTGAAGTGTGTCTCTTATACATCTTATATTCACCATTGACATAATTTTCCCTCATATTCATTTTCGACAGTTTATAATTCCTGTCTTGAATGAAGACAATGTGAACACAAAATACAAACATATTTATGAATGTTGATGGAAAAAATATCTTCATCAATTTGACAAAATACTACAACACAACACATTACATACAACTCGAGTGTTTCCAGATGACACTTAAGAGAGATGAACACGTCAATAACTAAAAAGTGAAAAGTAGTTAAAACACAAATGTCTCCTCTTTCCTACCGTAGTAAGGTAGACAACGTGCTTCAACATTATTTTGACCTAACGAGCCGTCCTCCGAGCTGGACTAATAACATTGTTCTCTATGTACAGCTGGCTGTGAGACGAGTGCGCAGGAACCGTCTAGAAAGAAGAGAAATACTTCAAACTATATTTAATAGTTTTAACTTTTACATCTTGCAGTGTGATATAAATAATTTGACAAACCAATCGTCTGCTGTTGGTTATATTACACTTAGTTTGAATAAAATCGTTAGAGGTTATTAAATATAGTTTAAGTATTTCTCTTCGGTGTTGCACTTTCTAGACGGCCCCTGCGCACTCGTCTCACAGTCAGCTGTACATCATTAGAAAGTCTGTGTTTGTGGTTAAGTTTCCTCTCTGTTTGCGCTTTGGTCAAGTTGCTGCTCAGCTAAGTGTGAAAACGAGAAAGACATGCAGAACATGAAGTGTGAGAAACGCCTGAAAGCATCTAAAAGACAATAGGTGTCAATTAGTTTTCACAGAAAGGGGAAACAGTCATAGTTGTAACAGTTGTCCAGCTCTACAGTACAGAGTGCAGAAATCACTAAAACATTAAAAACATCATGATAAGATGAAATTCTCAGTGCATTGCTGTACCATCATATAACTATGAATACATTCATATGCATGAATAAAAATATATGATTCTTACAATCTATGGAGGGAGGGAGGACAAACCATATCAGCCAGGCCCCACCCCCACGACGCAGACACAGCTCAACATCTTATTACAGTGTTTTTACCATTTTGACTTCATTCAAACCTAGAAAAGTGCTGATCTGGGATGTTTTTGACTTTCTTAAAATGACTTCATGCTGCTCTGAATAAGTGTGCTAAATCCCCTACAATGTAAATGTAGATGTACAGTACCTGACACAGAGAGAAAGAAGACAACAAATCCACTTGCTGCTGCTGTTAAACTCATAGCTGCTCCTCTCATCTCTCTGTGAGGCTTCAGAGACAATAAAATACATTAAATAATGTAAACAACATGTAATAGTCATATCAGTAAACTGTTCTACTTACAGCAGAGAAGGACGTTGTCTGTTAAGATGCTCGTCGCCTGTGATCTGTGAGCAGAAGTCAGATACCAGGGTGTTAAATGAAGTTATTTCCTTCCTGTGTGTTAGTGTTATGAATATGTAGGAGGAGCCAAATGACAGTAAACTATGAAATTAAAAACACCTTTTACTGTTTTCCAAAGACTTAATATAATCTATGTTAGAAAGAATAAGAGATCAGTGTTCTGGCCTGTTAGTAATTTAAAGAGAGAAGATTTATGACATGAGATTTTTATTATCTTAATCTTTAAGCGTGGGAACAGTTTAGTGTCTAAAAATAAAATGATGTATGTGAGAGTCGCATGTTGAGACACTGAATACACCAACATGAGAACAATGACACAGTTTAACTGAGCAGGACAAAAGGCTGAATATTGAGGGTACAGATGAAAAATATTTTGAGCTCGTCAGATAGATTGTGTACTGAGATGTTCTTTATTTAAATAGAAAAACATTAAAAGTGACATAAATACCTCATAAAAAAAACACCAAACTCTCAGAATGTGACAGCTAAATGAATCCAAAACTATCTGCAGGGCGAGACACCACAGGAGGTCAGTGATGAAATATGTGTTTTGTCATTTAGGTGAACTGAGCCTTTAAAGGTATAGTAAGCGATAATAATCCAATACACTTTTTGTCAAAATCATCGAATCTCTCCTCACTATCCGCAAGCTGTCCATCCAATCAGAGACAAGGAGTGTTCATGCTGGTTCACGGGTCAGATGGAGGGAGGAGGTCAGGTAATGGAGGCAGTCAGAGATAGAAACAGTGAATCTGTTACGGGCATTGTGGAGAAGGAGAGGTGACCCAGAAACATCCAGAGAGGAGAAGCTTAGAAGAACAAAAAATATAAAAAGAAGCACTTTGACCACCAGACAAAGACTTGTGTCAGATCGGTGTGGTTTTCTAACCGCTGAGGGACCAGCGAGTGAAGGTGGACGCTGCTGTGCTTGTGCCGGACAGGTGAGTAACATCAGCTCTTCAGTGCTTCATATAAACTGTAACGTTACCTACCTGGACATTCAGCTCATTGTCTAGTTAGTCAGGATATGCTGTCGTTGTGATGTTAGCTGTAAAGTAGCAGAGTTGAGTACAGCTGTTTCACCGGTTTGCATGTTAGCTTCGCAGCCATGAAGACTAAACACAGGCTGGCTATCACAGTAAGATAGGAGTGATACACGCGCCAAAATGCTGTTATACTTAACTTCAACTCTGGTCACTCAACCTGAACAGCTAACTCCTGCTAGTTTTTACTCTGTTGTGTTTTGTTACATCAACAGATTGATACACAGATAAATAGATTTACTTTATTGATCCCAAATTTGGAAAATCTTGATTTAGAGCAGCAGGTTATCCAGGCATTGCAGAGGAAAAGAAAACACACAGTAAATCAATGATGTCATCTCTAGAAACCTCCCAGCCTCTCATCCTGTAGCCCTGCTCCTCAGACCTGGACCCTGCTCATTAGATCTGGACCTTGTTCATTAGACCTGAACCCTGCTCATCCAACCTGGACCCTGCTCCTCAGACCTGGACCCTGCTCTGCTCCCAACAGCATTCACACCTGCTTGGCCCGGCTCATAATCCAGCCTGCCCTGTTTTGTCTTCAGTCTTTTCCCAGCTCGACATCCCATTTCTATTCCCCTCAATTAATGTCTTTTCCTTCAGTCGTGCCTCCTCTCCTCTCTGTGTCACACTTACAGTAACTAGCTTCAACTAACAACTGAGTATCGAATTATGTAAGACTTTCTACAATTTACAAATATGTTTGTGTACATTTTTCTTATT
The DNA here is from genome assembly GCF_027409825.1 of Scomber japonicus. Taxonomy (NCBI): domain Eukaryota; kingdom Metazoa; phylum Chordata; class Actinopteri; order Scombriformes; family Scombridae; genus Scomber; species Scomber japonicus. Next base: position 6,011,323 of record NC_070579.1, read on the forward strand.
TCTAGTGATATCCTGATTCTACTTTATACTGATATATGTATATAAAATAAAACATACATTTCCAGGTGATGAAGACAGTAGGTTGAACATCATGCTTGGGTTCCTCATCAGACAGCGTGCAGCAGCTGATGAGACTGCTCAAGGTCCAGGTCCTGAATTCTCCTGAAATGAGAAAATTGTTAACATTTCATTAGTGTTCATAAATAAGATTTTATTATGATCAGATGCAGTTTTCACATTATAGAGCCAGAGTTAATCCAGAGCTAATGCTGTTACACTGATGTAATCTGGCCTTATTTCACAGGATAGGGGTATTTATGGAGGGAATTTATGAAATAATACAAGCAAGCAAAGCAACATACTTACTCAGCTGTAAGTCTGTGAGCCTGCAGTGTCTGCTCACCTGTAGCTCTCCTGGTTTCAGGCTCATTGAACTGGTTGAACTCTGACCTCTGACCCCTCCTTCGCCAGGAACAGAGCTGCACCATGATGGTAATGACACATAAATAACATCAGACAAACTTGGTATACATGTTATTTACTACAGGAGACATATACCACATTATTTCCCTCTAAATAACACTCCACTGTGTGACGTTACTCCTCCCGTATATCTGCTCTTTTCTCTTCTTACACAAAAACAGAGTGAAACTAACTGAATAATATAAATAATGTCAGAGTAGGCTGCTGTATGAAGCTTTCTTCCTAGATCTTTTAATATTCTCAATAAACCGCATCGCTAACCTGACATGCATCACTGATGGTAGAGTAGAGGTTAGTTACTCAGTTAACATCATTTATACATAGACTAAGTTACTCCTCCGCTTTGATTTTGGCTTATTTGGTATCGACACCTTTTTAAATACTATCAGGCTTATTATCAAACTTGCTACTAAAACACATGCTACCTGTACTATCAGCTTCCCAAACTGAAGCTAACTTACATTACGGGAGCAGACGTTTCAGACTGCCGTTGCCATGACGATGCGCGTCCATGAACTTTGAGGTTGGAGCACGGAGGAGCATGAAGGGAGGGGTAGGTTTTGTTTTGGTTTTCACTCAAATATCAACAACTTTTCTCCTCCTTTTCTCCCACATCATCGCTTACTATACCTTTAAAGCAGACAGTGGAGGGAGACCTCAATGATGAAGCCTGAATCTGCAACACTGAAGCTTCACCACTAGATGGCAGTGGAACATCAGAGATACTGAATCACAACCCTGAGACAACATTTTACCATCAATCACTGATTGTTTACACACATTTAAATTAACTGCACAGTATTTTTCACTTTTTATGATAGAGTTGCATCTTAATATGTTTACACTTGACATTAAATTCATTAATCATTACAGTTAGAGGTTCAGTTTCAGAAGCATTGATTGTTCACATTGGTGAACTTGTTGTACAGTAGTTGAACAAACTCTCACAGTCGAGGTGTCTAAGTATGAAAATGATTCAGTCAGTGATCTTCAGCTGTCACTAAGAAATATGGACTGTTACACTGAAAAGGCTTCATACTCAGTAAACTGCCACATATTCTGCTTCACTGAGTGACCCCAAAGAGTTTAAATGCAGTGATATGACGATAGCATGACAATTAATGTTAATGTCATGTGTCATCAGCATAATGCTGACACTGAGGTAAGGTTTACTGTGTGTGTGATGAGTTTGACATCCACATTTTAAACCCTCTTCTGTGTTTATGTGTGCCAGTGTCTGTCTGTGTGTCAGTGTCATTTATGTTCAATGAAAAAACTACTAACACCGGTGTTACAGGGAGTGGAAGAAGAGAAAGGTCACTGATTGATGACTGACTACTGATGGTCATTTTACCGTTTTTTAAACAGTTATTGTGGTAAACAGACATGGAGGAACTTCTATAGGGATCCTTTCCATGTTGTGAGCCAATGATAATTACATTTATGAGCCTGTCACTGGAGAAAACAAACGCTTTATTTAGACATAGCATGTACGCCTCAGAGCTATCGGACCTTATGGTGACAACATGGCGTCTATTGTTGAGTTGTCTCTACTTACTGGAATTTTTTCCCGCCGGACTTTTGTGTGGTTTCGTCTGCATCATGTTTCCTCCAGTCAGCAGGCAGCAGGCTAACTTACTACCGAGTCAAAGTAGCTGAGGGCAGCAGTAAAAATTCACTCCGTGTCAGATTTACTTCAACACAAGGTGGAGGTGGTTTACACAAGCTTACAGCTCCTCCTAGTGGCTGAAAGTGAGAATTGCTCTCCAGCAGCTGTAAATGAACCCTTCATACTAGACTACACAGCTTAACTCTTGATTTAAGTTTTTCAATAACAAAAACGCCCACAACAGCACAAAGGTCGAAGTTAGACCCCGCGATTGATTATTCTGTTATGCGGTTTTAATGACACATCCCTAATATCCACTTGATATGACTAACTCAGACTGCTGAAGCTGAATATAAGCTTCACATCTACTTTTAAATGACTGTACTGTATGGACAAACTGTGGATGATGTCCTCCATCACTTCCACTGAAAGCACATTTGAAGGAGATCTTTTAAGCTACTGGGATCTCAATGAAACGTTCAATCACTCTTTATTTGAGTAGCACATTTCATACAGGTTGGTGCAATTCAAAGTGCTTCACAGATGACTGACAAGCTGATAATAAGGCAGAACAAATGTAGACAGTGAAATAATAAAATCAATTTAAGACTAATTTATACCAGAAATACAGATTGTGAATGTAATAAAAGATATTAAAGCTATCATAATAAGTGAAAAAAATAGATAATATATATATTTTTTAAAAGACAAAATGCATAATAAGCAATAAAATAATAAAAATGTACAATATTAATACAATGAAATATGTGGATTTAAGTTAATGTTCAGTGGCATCAGCAGTAATCTTTTGCATTGACATCTTTATATAATTATGTTGTAAAGTAAATATTTACTTCTTACTTAAAATGTTTTTGAAGCATCCACAAAGAAATTAAGAAATACAGAAACTATGTCTGAATGGAAATTTACATCAACAGTTAAACAGCTAAACTGTTAATTAATCTAAAATATACAATTGTCTTGATGATGCATTCTTGGACAAGTCCGTCCTGAGATATATTTATGTATATGTATTTTAAAATGACCTGCAAAAAAAACTGAAAGGGAAAAAAAAACATTCAAATATCAGATATGAGATTGCTGATGTGTTCATGAGGTTTTGTTGACTGTGCTGTACAGTGCAGCTGGATCTTCCCCAGTTTCCTGACCTCTGGTTCTGAGAGGGGAAATTAAAACAATGAATCAGGTGAATCTGAAGATTTTGTATGAAATTACACAAACAGTCATAAAAAAGAGGTAACAGGCAAAAAATAAAACTGTGAATAGAACTGTGTTCTGTGTGAAGAGCTGCTCACCTCGGGGCATTACCAGCTCTGTTAAAGTTAACAGCAGCGTACTCGGTAACCTCTTGTTCCATGTGTCTGTGGAGCTGAGCTGATCTGATGTTGGAGTAGAGAGGATCTGCCTGGTTGTTGGAGAACTGCACGCTGGCATACAGAAGGTTATCTTGCTCTGGCTGTGTCTGGAGGGTGATAGAAATGAGGAAAGTGTTGGTTTCTGTGAAGATGGATTGTTAAGAAACAACATGAAGAGCTTCACAGTCAGATGAGTTTTCTAGTGTCACTTTAAGATAGTGAGTGTGGAAGTGTGAAACCAGGATAGAATAGTATAACTCTCCCTCCTCACCCTCTCTCTGTCGTCTGGTCTCTCCTCAGCCTCAGACGATTGATTGGAGGCTCTCTTTTTCCTGGTGAGGAGAATTAATTAAAACACAAATGACTGAATTTTGAACAATGATTCAGTGAAACAGAACTGCTTACCTCATCCATAGGAAGACAGAGAGGATTATGATAGACAGGAGAACAGCAGCTGTTACTCCAGCAATGATTAGTTTTCCTGTTCCTGGGGAAGAGTGATGAAAAGAAAACAGTTAATCAGCGTGTTACAGCATGTTTGGGTCCAATGTTTCAGTCAATATATGTATATTCAGTTCTCTTCATTTTAAACTGCAACAGCTCTTTTCAGATGAGAATATATTTTATATATTTTTATTGTACATTATTTATGATTGCTTGACTTGTGGTACTCGCATTCTCTTGTAACTTGTATAGTTTGATTGTTGCGTACCACAACATCAAGGGAAATTTCTTGTGTATGCAAATCTACTTGGCAATAATAACAATAATAATAATAATGATAATAATAATATGGATAAACAGAAAACCCATCCAGGCCTGCAGCTCATGTGTGCATGCTGTATTATGACGTGGTTTGTTTACTACCTGGCAGCTCGTAGGCTGGCTCGACTGAAACTGTTGTTATACTGATATACTATAAGCTAACATCAACCAAAACCGTAGACTTTCAGATTTTATCATCCTGCTCCACTATGGAGTCTGAGAGGAGAATTGATTGCGTTAAGTGTCCGCAAAGCTTAAATATTTGGATTAAGACAGCTGTAACTAACTGTACTGATGATGGAGGTCACACTTCTATAGAGCTTAACTAAATGTGGTGGTCCAGTACTGTGATTTACAGTCTCACTTTCATCTGTAACTAATATGAAAAACCATGTTTAAATCAAATCACTGGAAAACAAATTCTTCTTCTTTAAATATATATTTTGGTCAATTAAAAAATATGAATAAAATTATGCTTTTCTGCACTTTTGCAGCGTTTACTCTCGAGATGTTCTTCTTGAGACTTTTTGTCAGGTTTCCTGACGCAACTTCTGAAACTGGAGTGGTGGTAAGATTATTTATTTATTTATGTTAATTGTAAAACAATTGACGGAAAGATATATTTGTAAAATAAGCCTTGTGGCACATGAGGGATATTAGTCTGTATGTTATACAGTTGGTTTGACATCATTCACTCAAACGGTTGAAGTGCATAATTGGTTTGTATTTTGAAAGTCAAATGAATGTTAAATATTAAACTAACTTAATGTCGCTTGAAAATCTGTACTTTTCGTATAGGATGTCATTGGAGACATCTAAAGGATTGCATCTCCCTAAAAACTCTTTCTCTCCTAAGCGCTCCTCTGACGATCCGTGCACCAATGTCGACACCAATGTCGACAGCATCTTCTAATGGGCGGGCCATTTTCCAAGAGAACTGATTGGTCAGGAGATGGTGCTTTTATACTCATTGATCTCTTATCCAGAACATAACCTGCTCCGGAGCAGGTTAGTCGTTCAGCTTAAGTTACCATGGTGATTTACTCCGGTAAGAAGTGAACCAGTGACGTAGGACGGAAACATCGATACGAGAAAATCCAGCTTTGTAGTACAGGCCTCAGGTCACATTTCAACCTCTTCCTCACAACAAAATAAGCAGCAGCTCAATATTTAGACTCTCTTGAATAAATCTCACCTTGGCTGTTTGTATTCATTAGCACAGTTTTCTCTCCACCAGTTAGATATAAAAAACCTGCTTTACCTCAGTCTAACCAGAGGTCACATAATCCTTTGAAATATAACTTGTAAATAGGAAACACATTGACAAGTAAATTCAGAGTTGTCCTTTGCTTAGATATTATCAATATCAACCTTAACATGTTTCCTTGAATCTGATTCTGGGGCCATATCAGATGATGTGTGTAGGTGAAAAGAAAAACTTACTTGTCACAACAATCAGATGTAAGGTGGAGTTATGACGTCCTCTTCTGTTCTGGGCTTCACAGGAATAATTCCCACTGTGTTCAGTTCTGACATCAGTGATGGTGAAGATCTGTCCTGATGCTTTTGGTGAGTCTTCATTCTCCTTGTACCAGGTGTAATTAGCTGCTGGGTTAGCATCACTGCTACAGGTCAGAGTCACTGAACTGCCCTCCACTATCTCAGTAGAGGGACTCACTGACACAGAGGGAAGCTTTGGAGCATCTGGAGGAGATATATCAATATGAATTAACAATAAAATATGGAAGGCATTAGTTCAATATCTTGTATTGACGCTGCTCAGCGAACTACAGCAGCAGACTGAATGTGAAGCAGGAAGAGCTGAAGAAAGAAGATATGATCAGACATATTTGCATTCTTTTTTAAGAACGGTTGACAAGACCAACAGCTTTAGGATTCTTCATAAATCTGTTTTACTCACATTTCACATCAATAAAGATGTATTCAGATGTCCTCTTCCCCAGCTGGTTCTCAGCTGTACAGTAATACTCTCCAGAGTCAGAGGACTGGATGGAGCTGAAGACAAGCTGTGGTTCTTTACTGAGAGGTTGAAGGTCTGGATTTACATTCTTCTTGTACCAGGTGTATTTAGCTGCTGGGTCAGCATCACTGCTACAGGTCAGACTAACTGAACTGCCCTCAATGATTTCACCAGAGGGACTCACTGACACAGAGGGAAGCTTTGGAGCATCTGGAGGAGAAAACATAGTTGGTCAACAGTGGAATAACTGACACAATGTAAGAAGCAAATGTTTGACACAAAGTGAGGAGTGAAAGTTGATTCCCTCGTTGCTGCTCATATTAAAATCAACTGTCTGTTACCTTGGAAACATTTTGACATTGTGTTAGTGACATAGTTAGGTAAACTCACACACTGAAGGAGAGCGGTAATCCTCATGTCCTTTCAAAGCACAGGAATAGCTGTCTGGAGAAAAGTTCCCTTCATACGTAGAAGATGTTTCATCCTGAATTTTCTGTCCATTCTTGTACCAGATGAAGGAAGACCTATCAGGTAGACGACAGCTGCTGTGACACTTCAGCTCTGCTGAGGAAGGATTGATTGTTGATGGGATCACCTGAACCTGGAGATCTGGATATGTGAAGAAAAAGAAAAAAATAATTTATGTTCAGAAACACAAACATTCACAGTAACATTTCATGATTAATAATTTGAAATTCAATTATATCTTCGAATGAAAATGTTACCTGTGACAGTCAAAGTGACTCCAGGTAAACCAAAATATTTCTTTCCTTGGTTTGTTGCAAACATGAACTTGTACTCAGCTGAGTCTCTCTCTGTCAGGTTTGTGATTCTCAGAGTGCAGTCGTTCTTTCACAGTGATACTGCACACGACCTGCGTACTCTGAGTCTGTTCTCAGATCCACAAAGTTTTTAGTAAACCACAGTGTTTCATCAACTGTAGTATCAACATTATTTTCTCTGGATGGGTAACTGTAGGTGCAGTTTATGTCCACTGTTGATCCTTTTAAGGCACAGATCTCAGTAGAAGTGTAAGTCACTTCCCAGCCATCCTGACCCTGTACCACTGTAACACAGAGCACATCAGAAACCACAATCAGATTTATAACAAGTTAAGAATCGGTGAATAAGACAAAGTGGATAAATGCAACATCGAAAAATAAATACTAAACTAGATTTAATAATCCCTAAACATTTTATCTACAGGAAATGTAAAAAAGTTCAGCTATTAAATATCGTTTGAAGTATTTTTTTTCAGTGTTGCACTTTCTAGACGGTCCCTGCGCACTCGTCTCACAGCCAGCTGTACATAGAGAACAATGTTATTAGTCCAGCTCGGAGGCCGGCTCGTTTGGTCAAAATAATGTTGTAGCTCGTTGTCTACCTTGCTACGGTAGGAAAGAGGAGACATTTGTGGTGTTTAAATGCTGAGCAAATCAATTCTGTTTTCGTATTTTCCTTTGTTTTGTCTATTTGCATGTATTATTTTAAGGTGTAACAGGATCGCTCTTGTCGGCCACTGTAGCTTACAGTTAAACTGCACTGAGACAGAGCATGGTACAGTCTGAAGGTGCAGTGAAGGAACAAGAATATATTGAAGCTGTGAACATGAATGTGGTTTTACTGAACAGGGCAAGAAGAAGAAATTGAATCATTAAAGAGTCTGTGCTTGTGGTTAATTTCCTCTCTGTTAGTTCCTTGGTCAAGTTGCTGCTCAGATAAGTGTGAAAACGAGAAAGAAATGCAGAACATGAAGTGTGAGAAACGTCTGAAAGCTGGTAAAATAAAATAGGTGTCAATAAGTTTTCACAGGGTAGTGACAGCTAAAACATGTGTGCAGCTCTACAGTAAAGAGTGCAGAAATCACCAAACTGATTAATCATGATAAGATGAAATTCTCAGTGCATTGCTGTACCATCATATAACTATGAATATATTCATATGCATGAATAAAAATATATGATTCTTACAATCTATGGAGGGAGGGAGAACAAACCATATCAGCCATGCCCCACCCCCACCACTCATGACGCAGACACAGCTCAACATCTTATTACAGTGTTTTTAACATTTTGACTTCATTCAAACCTAGAAAAGTGCTGATCTGGGATGTTTTTGACTTTCTTAAAATGACCTCATGCTGCTCTGAATAAATGTGCTAAATGTCCTACAATGTAAATGTAGATATACAGTACCTGACACAGAGAGAAGGAAGACAACAAATCCACTCGCTGCTGCTGTTAAACTCATAGCTGCTCCTCTCATCTCTCTGTGAGGCTTCAGAGACAATAAAATACATCAAATAATGTAAACAACATGTAATAGTCATATCAGTAAACTGTTCTACTTACAGCAGAGAAGGGCGTTGTCTGTTAAGATGCTCGTCGCCTGTGATCTGTGAGCAGAAGTCAGATATCAAGACGCTAAATGAAGTTATTTCCTTCCTCTTTCTTACTGTTATGAATATGCATGAGGAGCCAAATGACAGTAAACCATCAAGTTAAAAACACCTTTTACTGTTTTCCAAAGAGTTAATATAATCAATGTTAGAGAGAATTAGAGACCAGTGTAACATCAATCATCTCCGTCCCTCACTTTCACCAACCTGCACCGCTATCCTGGTAAACACCCTGATCACATCCCGTCTGGACTACTGTAACTCTCTCTTCTTGGGTCTTCCGCGGAAATCTCTTCATAAACTTCAACTGGTCCAGAATGCGGCCGCTCGTATCATAACCAGAACTCCCTTTATTGAACACATCACTCCTGCTCTGCAGCAACTTCTCTGGCTCCCTTTCAAATCCTGCATTGACTTTAAGATTCTACTCCTCACATTCAAGATCCTTCACAACCTGGCACCATCACTCCCCCCAACCCTAACCCTAACCCTGACGCTTCACAACCTGGCACCATCACTCCCCCCAACCCTAACCCTAACCCTGACGCTTCTTCACAACCTGGCATCATCACCCCCCCCCCCCCCCCCCCCCAATCCTAACCCTAACCCTGACGCTTCACAACCTGGCACCATCACCCCCCCGCCCAACCCTAAACCCTAACACTTCCCAACCTGGCACCATCATATCTCTCTGAACTTACTCACATCTACACACCTTCTCCAACTCTCCGATCCTCCTCTGCCAACCAGCTCTTCGCCCCATCTGCCAACTTATCCACCATAGGGTCAAGAGCTTTCAACCGATCTGCCCCCCCGCCTATGGAACTCTCTCCCACCAGACATTCTATGGAACTCTCTCCCACCAGAGATTCTATGGAACCCTCTCCCACCAGACATTCTATGGAACTCTCTCCTACCAGACATTCTATGGAACTCTCTCCCACCAGACATTCTATGGAACTCTCTCCTACCAGACATTCTATGGAACTCTCTCCTACCAGACATTCTATGGAACTCTCTCCTACCAGACATCCTATGGAACTCTCTCCTACCAGACATCCTATGGAACTCTCTCCTACCAGACATTCTATGGAACTCTCTCCTACCAGACATCCTATGGAACTCTCTCCTACCAGACATCCTATGGAACTCTCTCCTACCAGACATTCTATGGAACTCTCTCCTACCAGACATTCTATGGAACTCTCTCCTACCAGACATCCTATGGAACTCTCTCCTACCAGACATCCTATGGAACTCTCTCCTACCAGACATTCTATGGAACTCTCTCCTACCAGACATCCTATGGAACTCTCTCCTACCAGACATCCTATGGAACTCTCTCCTACCAGACATCCTATGGAACTCTCTCCCACCCCACCAGACATTCTATGGAACTCTCTCCTACCAGACATTCTATGGAACTCTCTCCTACCAGACATCCTATGGAACTCTCTCCCACCCCACCAGACATTCTATGGAACTCTCTCCTACCAGACATCCTATGGAACTCTCTCCTACCAGACATTCTATGGAACTCTCTCCTACCAGACATCCTATGGAACTCTCTCCCACCAGACATTCTATGGAACTCTCTCCCACCAGACATCCTATGGAACTCTCTCCTACCAGACATTCTATGGAACTCTCTCCTACCAGACATCCTATGGAACTCTCTCCCACCCCACCAGACATTCTATGGAACTCTCTCCTACCAGACATCCTATGGAACTCTCTCCTACCAGACATTCTATGGAACTCTCTCCTACCAGACATTCTATGGAACTCTCTCCTACCAGACGTCCTATGGAACTCTCTCCTACCAGACGTTCTATAGAACTCTCTCCTACCAGACATCCTATGGAACTCTCTCCTACCAGACGTTCTATGGAACTCTCTCCCACCAGACATTCAAACTTCAGACTCTGTCTCCCCCTTTAAATCCCACCTGAAAACGCACCTATTCAGAGTGGCATACTCTGTCTCTCACTAACTATGCAATCGTCATTCTTGTTTATTTATTGTACTAATGCACTTTGTAGTCACATTCATATTTATTCTTTATCCTTGCACTAAATGTCACATGATTTATATTGTTTGAAGTACTGTTGTTGTGTTATATGTGCCTTGTAAGGTGACCTTGAGTGCTTTGAAAGGCGCCTTTAAATAAAATGCATTATTATTATTATTATTATTATTATTATTATTATTATTATTTGTGTTTTAACCAGTTTTTGATAATGAGTTATTGACGTTTTGTCTATTTGCATGTTTTATGTTAAGGTGTAACAGGTTCGCCCTTGTTGGCCACTGTAGCTTTATTGCACTGAGACAGAGCATGGTACAGACTGAAGGTGCAGTGAAGGAACAAGAATATATTGAAGCTGTGAACATTAATGTTGTTTTACTGAACAGGATGAGAAGAAGAAACTAAATCATTAGAGTCTGTGTTTGTGGTTAGTTTCCTCTCTTTTAGTTCTTTGGTCAAGTTGCTGCTCAGCCAAGTGCGAAAACCCCAAAGACATGCAGAACATGAAGTGTGAGAAACCACTGAAAGCATCTAAGATAAAAATAGGTGTCACTAGAAAGGGAAACTGTTGTGGTTGTAACAGCTTAAACAGTTGTCCAGCTCTACAGTACAGAGTGCAGAAATCACCAAACTGATTAAAAACATCAAGATAAGATGAAATTCTCAGTGCATTGCTGTACCATCATAGAACTATGAATATATTCATATGCATGAATAAAAATATATGATTATACAATCTATGGAGGGAGGACAAACCATATCAGCCAGGCCCCACCCCCACCACTCATGACGCAGACACAGCTCAACTATTTACTACAGTGTTTTTACCATTTTGCCTTCATTCAAACCTAGAAAAGTGCTGATCTGGGATACTTTGACTTTCTTAAAATTACTTCATGCTGCTCTGATTAAGTGTGCTACATGTACATATATGTACATATACAGTACTTGACACAGAGAGAAGGAAGACAACAAATCCACTTGCTGCTGCGGTTAAACTCATAGCTGCTCCTCTCATCTCTCTGTGAGGCTTCAGAGACAATAAAATACATCAAATAATGTAAACAACATGTAATAGTCATATCAGTAAACTGTTCTACTTACAGCAGAGAAGGGCGTTGTCTGTTAAGATGCTCGTCGCCTGTGATCTGTGAGCAGAAGTCAGATATCAAGACGTTAAATGAAGTTATTTCCTTCCTCTTTCTTACTGTTATGAATATGCATGAGGAGCCAAATGACAGTAAACCATCAAGTTAAAAACACCTTTTACTGTTTTCCAAAGAGTTAATATAATCAATGTTAGAGAGAATTAGAGACCAGTGTAACATCAATCATCTCCGTCGCTCACTTTCACCAACCTGCACCGCTATCCTGGTAAACACCCTGATCACATCCCGTCTGGACTACTGTAACTCTCTCTTCTTGGGTCTTCCGCGGAAATCTCTTCATAAACTTCAACTGGTCCAGAATGCGGCCGCTCGTATCATAACCAGAACTCCCTTTATTGAACACATCACTCCTGCTCTGCAGCAACTTCTCTGGCTCCCTTTCAAATCCTGCATTGACTTTAAGATTCTACTCCTCACATTCAAGATCCTTCACAACCTGGCACCATCACTCCCCCCAACCCTAACCCTAACCCTGACGCTTCACAACCTGGCACCATCACTCCCCCCAACCCTAACCCTAACCCTGACGCTTCTTCACAACCTGGCATCATCACCCCCCCCCCCCCCCCCCCCCAATCCTAACCCTAACCCTGACGCTTCACAACCTGGCACCATCACCCCCCCGCCCAACCCTAAACCCTAACACTTCCCAACCTGGCACCATCATATCTCTCTGAACTTACTCACATCTACACACCTTCTCCAACTCTCCGATCCTCCTCTGCCAACCAGCTCTTCGCCCCATCTGCCAACTTATCCACCATAGGGTCAAGAGCTTTCAACCGATCTGCCCCCCCGCCTATGGAACTCTCTCCCACCAGACATTCTATGGAACTCTCTCCCACCAGAGATTCTATGGAACCCTCTCCCACCAGACATTCTATGGAACTCTCTCCTACCAGACATTCTATGGAACTCTCTCCCACCAGACATTCTATGGAACTCTCTCCTACCAGACATTCTATGGAACTCTCTCCTACCAGACATTCTATGGAACTCTCTCCTACCAGACATCCTATGGAACTCTCTCCTACCAGACATCCTATGGAACTCTCTCCTACCAGACATCCTATGGAACTCTCTCCCACCCCACCAGACATTCTATGGAACTCTCTCCTACCAGACATTCTATGGAACTCTCTCCTACCAGACATCCTATGGAACTCTCTCCCACCCCACCAGACATTCTATGGAACTCTCTCCTACCAGACATCCTATGGAACTCTCTCCTACCAGACATTCTATGGAACTCTCTCCTACCAGACATCCTATGGAACTCTCTCCCACCAGACATTCTATGGAACTCTCTCCCACCAGACATCCTATGGAACTCTCTCCTACCAGACATTCTATGGAACTCTCTCCTACCAGACATCCTATGGAACTCTCTCCCACCCCACCAGACATTCTATGGAACTCTCTCCTACCAGACATCCTATGGAACTCTCTCCTACCAGACATTCTATGGAACTCTCTCCTACCAGACATTCTATGGAACTCTCTCCTACCAGACGTCCTATGGAACTCTCTCCTACCAGACGTTCTATAGAACTCTCTCCTACCAGACATCCTATGGAACTCTCTCCTACCAGACGTTCTATGGAACTCTCTCCCACCAGACATTCAAACTTCAGACTCTGTCTCCCCCTTTAAATCCCACCTGAAAACGCACCTATTCAGAGTGGCATACTCTGTCTCTCACTAACTATGCAATCGTCATTCTTGTTTATTTATTGTACTAATGCACTTTGTAGTCACATTCATATTTATTCTTTATCCTTGCACTAAATGTCACATGATTTATATTGTTTGAAGTACTGTTGTTGTGTTATATGTGCCTTGTAAGGTGACCTTGAGTGCTTTGAAAGGCGCCTTTAAATAAAATGCATTATTATTATTATTATTATTATTATTATTATTATTATTATTATTTGTGTTTTAACCAGTTTTTGATAATGAGTTATTGACGTTTTGTCTATTTGCATGTTTTATGTTAAGGTGTAACAGGTTCGCCCTTGTTGGCCACTGTAGCTTTATTGCACTGAGACAGAGCATGGTACAGACTGAAGGTGCAGTGAAGGAACAAGAATATATTGAAGCTGTGAACATTAATGTTGTTTTACTGAACAGGATGAGAAGAAGAAACTAAATCATTAGAGTCTGTGTTTGTGGTTAGTTTCCTCTCTTTTAGTTCTTTGGTCAAGTTGCTGCTCAGCCAAGTGCGAAAACCCCAAAGACATGCAGAACATGAAGTGTGAGAAACCACTGAAAGCATCTAAGATAAAAATAGGTGTCACTAGAAAGGGAAACTGTTGTGGTTGTAACAGCTTAAACAGTTGTCCAGCTCTACAGTACAGAGTGCAGAAATCACCAAACTGATTAAAAACATCAAGATAAGATGAAATTCTCAGTGCATTGCTGTACCATCATAGAACTATGAATATATTCATATGCATGAATAAAAATATATGATTATACAATCTATGGAGGGAGGACAAACCATATCAGCCAGGCCCCACCCCCACCACTCATGACGCAGACACAGCTCAACTATTTACTACAGTGTTTTTACCATTTTGCCTTCATTCAAACCTAGAAAAGTGCTGATCTGGGATACTTTGACTTTCTTAAAATTACTTCATGCTGCTCTGATTAAGTGTGCTACATGTACATATATGTACATATACAGTACTTGACACAGAGAGAAGGAAGACAACAAATCCACTTGCTGCTGCGGTTAAACTCATAGCTGCTCCTCTCATCTCTCTGTGAGGCTTCAGAGACAATAAAATACATCAAATAATGTAAACAACATGTAATAGTCATATCAGTAAACTGTTCTACTTACAGCAGAGAAGGGCGTTGTCTGTTAAGATGCTCGTCGCCTGTGATCTGTGAGCAGAAGTCAGATATCAAGACGTTAAATGAAGTTATTTCCTTCCTCTTTCTTACTGTTATGAATATGCATGAGGAGCCAAATGACAGTAAACCATCAAGTTAAAAACACCTTTTACTGTTTTCCAAAGAGTTAATATAATCAATGTTAGAGAGAATTAGAGACCAGTGTAACATCAATCATCTCCGTCGCTCACTTTCACCAACCTGCACCGCTATCCTGGTAAACACCCTGATCACATCCCGTCTGGACTACTGTAACTCTCTCTTCTTGGGTCTTCCGCGGAAATCTCTTCATAAACTTCAACTGGTCCAGAATGCGGCCGCTCGTATCATAACCAGAACTCCCTTTATTGAACACATCACTCCTGCTCTGCAGCAACTTCTCTGGCTCCCTTTCAAATCCTGCATTGACTTTAAGATTCTACTCCTCACATTCAAGATCCTTCACAACCTGGCACCATCTCTCCCCCCAACCCTAACCCTAACCCTGACGCTTCACAACCTGGCACCATCACTCCCCCCAACCCTAACCCTAACCCTGACGCTTCACAACCTGGCACCATCACTCCCCCCAACCCTAACCCTAACCCTGACGCTTCACAACCTGGCATCATCACCCCCCCCCCCCCCCCCAATCCTAACCCTAACCCTGACGCTTCACAACCTGGCACCATCACCCCCCCGCCCAACCCTAAACCCTAACACTTCCCAACCTGGCACCATCATATCTCTCTGAACTTACTCACATCACAAAGAAATGTACTACAACCACATACTCGAATACAAGGATGCTCTTTCCTCAGCCAAGACCACATACTACAGAACCTTAATCAGGACAGCTGATGGGAACACTAGAGCCCTATTCTCAACTCTCAACAACATTCTGAAACCACCTGATGCTCTACCACCTCATCTACTCACAGTTACACAGTGTGATACCTTCATGACCTTCTTCAATGCCAAAATTGAAAATATCCACCGGACACTGACTGCTACTAAAAACTCTGCATCCTCTCTGCACTCTTGGCCTACATCTTCCTTCAGCTCTCCGCTCACCAGCTTCATACTGCCAACTGTCTCTGAAATAAGTGGTCTCATTCATAAAGCCAAGTCATCTACCTGCCAGTTAGACCCACTACCTACCCACCTGGTCAAAAGCTGCCTACCTGCCCTGACTGCGTTAATAACTGACATCATTCATTCCTCACTGACTTCTGGTGTTGTTCCATCATCACTAAAGACTGCTGCAATAACTCCTACACTCAAGAAACCTGGCGCCGATCCAAATGACTTGAACAACTTCCGTCCCATCTCTAACTTGCCATTTCTCTCCAAAATACTTGAAAGAACGGTTGCAGCTCAGATCCACACCCATCTGTCTGACAACAACCTTTATGAACAATTTCAGTCAGGCTTCCGTCCCCTCCACAGCACTGAGACAGCCCTAGTGAAAATCACCAACGACCTCCTGATGGCATCTGACTCTGGACTTCTATCCATTCTGGTTCTCCTCGACCTGAGTGCAGCCTTTGACACCGTTTCTCATGAAATCCTCCTGGACAGATTAGCCTCCATTGGAATCACTGACATCCCACTGGCTTGGTTCACATCATATCTCTCTGACCGCACTCAGTTTGTTCAAATCAAAAACCTGAGATCTGGCTCCTCTCCAGTCTCTAGTGGTGTTCCCCAGGGCTCTGTCCTTGGCCCCCTCCTGTTCATTATTTATCTTCTGCCTCTTGGTCACATTCTCAGGAAATTTGACATACAATTCCACTGTTACGCTGATGATACCCAACTCTATCTTTCCACTAAGCCTACTTCCACTCTGCCACCCACAGCTCTATCCGACTGCTTACTGGAAATTAAATCATGGCTCTCACTAAATTTTCTTAAACTTAACGGCGAAAAAACTGAGGTCCTCCTCATTGGTACCAGATCAACCCTAGCAACACTCAACACTTTCTCCATGTCCATCGACAATACCACTGTTCCTCCATCCCCTCAAGTAAAGAGCCTGGGTGTCATCCTGGACAGCACACTATCGTTTGAAGCCCACATCAATAGCGTTACTCGGTCTGCATACTTCCATCTACGTAACATCAACCGTCTCCGTCCCTCACTTTCACCAACCTGCACCGCTATCCTGGTAAACACCCTGATCACATCTCGTCTGGACTACTGTAACTCTCTCCTCTTTGGTCTTCCGCGGAAATCTCTCCACAAACTCCAACTTGTACAGAACGCAGCCGCTCGTATCATAACTAGAACTCCCTTTATTGAACACATCACTCCTGCCCTGCAGCAACTTCACTGGCTCCCTATCAAATCCCGCATTGACTTTAAGATTCTACTCCTCACATTCAAGATCCTTCACAACCTGGCACCATCATATCTCTCTGAACTTATCCACATCTACACACCTTCTCGAACTCTCCGATCCTCCTCTGCTAACCAGCTCTTCGCTCCATCTGCCAACTTAACCACCATGGGGTCAAGAGCTTTCAGCCGATCAGCCCCCCGCCTATGGAACTCTCTCCCACCTGACATTCGCACTTCAGACTCTGTCTCTACTTTTAAATCCCGCCTGAAAACACACCTATTCAGAGTGGCCTACTCTATCTCCCTTTAACCATGCAATCTTCATTCTTGTTTATTATTATATTAATGCACTTTGAAGTCACGTTCATATTTATTTTTATTTTTATTTATCTATCTATTTTATTTATTTTCTTTCTTTATTCTTTATCTCTGCACTAAATGTCACCTGATTTATATTGTTTGATGTACTGTTTTTGTGTTATGTGTGCCTTGTAAGGTGACCTTGAGTGCTTTGAAAGGCGCCTTTAAATAAAATGCATTATTATTATTATTATTACACACCTTCTCCAACTCTCCGATCCTCCTCTGCCAACCAGCTCTTCGCCCCATCTGCCAACTTATCCACCATGGGGTCAAGAGCTTTCAGCCGATCTGCCCCCCCCGCCTATGGAACTTTCTCCTACCAGACATTCTATGGAACTCTCTCCTACCAGACGTTCTATGGAACTCTCTCCTACCAGACATTCTATGGAACTCTCTCCTACCAGACATCCTATGGAACTCTCTCCCACCAGACATCCTATGGAACTCTCTCCCACCAGACATTCTATGGAACTCTCTCCCACCATACATTCTATGGAACTCTCTCCCACCAGACATTCTATGGAACTCTCTCCCACCAGACATCCTATGGAACTCTCTCCCACCAGACATTCTATGGAACTCTCTCCCACCAAACATTCTATGGAACTCTCTCTCACCAGACATTCTATGGAACTCTCTCCTACCAGACATCCTCTGGAACTCTCTCCCACCAGACATTCTATGGAACTCTCTCCTACCAGACATTCTATGGAACTCTCTCCTACCAGACATTCTATGGAACTCTCTCCCACCAAACATTCTATGGAACTCTCTCCCACTAGACATTCTATGGAACTCTCTCCTACCAGACATCCTATGGAACTCTCTCCCACCAGACATTCTATGGAACTCTCTCCTACCAGACATCCTATGGAACTCTCTCCTACCAGACATCCTATGGAACTCTCTCCTACCAGACATTCTATGGAACTCTGTCCTACCAGACATCCTATGGAACTCTCTCCCACCAGACATCCTATGGAACTCTCTCCTACCAGACATTCTATGGAACTCTCTCCTACCAGACGTTCTATGGAACTCTCTCCTACCAGACGTTCTATGGAACTCTCTCCCACCAGACATCCTATGGAACTCTCTCCTACCAGACATTCTATGGAACTCTCTCCTACCAGACATCCTATGGAACTCTCTCCTACCAGACATCCTATGGAACTCTCTCCTACCAGACATTCTATGGAACTCTCTCCTACCAGACATCCTATGGAACTCTCTCCCACCAGACATTCTATGGAACTCTCTCCCACCAGACATCCTATGGAACTCTCTCCTACCAGACATTCTATGGAACCCTCTCCCACCAGACATTCTATGGAACTCTCTCCCACCAGACGTTCTATAGAACTCTCTCCTACCAGACATCCTATGGAACTCTCTCCTACCAGACGTTCTATGGAACTCTCTCCCACCAGACATTCAAACTTCAGACTCTGTCTCCCCCTTTAAATCCCACCTGAAAACGCACCTATTCAGAGTGGCATACTCTGTCTCTCACTAACTATGCAATCGTCATTCTTGTTTATTTATTGTACTAATGCACTTTGTAGTCACATTCATATTTATTCTTTATCCTTGCACTAAATGTCACATGATTTATATTGTTTGAAGTACTGTTGTTGTGTTATATGTGCCTTGTAAGGTGACCTTGAGTGCTTTGAAAGGCGCCTTTAAATAAAATGCATTATTATTATTATCATTATTATTATTATTATTATTATTATTATTATTATTTGTGTTTTAACCAGTTTTTGATAATGAGTTATTGACGTTTTGTCTATTTGCATGTTTTATGTTAAGGTGTAACAGGTTCGCCCTTGTTGGCCACTGTAGCTTTATTGCACTGAGACAGAGCATGGTACAGACTGAAGGTGCAGTGAAGGAACAAGAATATATTGAAGCTGTGAACATTAATGTTGTTTTACTGAACAGGATGAGAAGAAGAAACTAAATCATTAGAGTCTGTGTTTGTGGTTAGTTTCCTCTCTTTTAGTTCTTTGGTCAAGTTGCTGCTCAGCCAAGTGCGAAAACCCCAAAGACATGCAGAACATGAAGTGTGAGAAACCACTGAAAGCATCTAAGATAAAAATAGGTGTCACTAGAAAGGGAAACTGTTGTGGTTGTAACAGCTTAAACAGTTGTCCAGCTCTACAGTACAGAGTGCAGAAATCACCAAACTGATTAAAAACATCAAGATAAGATGAAATTCTCAGTGCATTGCTGTACCATCATAGAACTATGAATATATTCATATGCATGAATAAAAATATATGATTATACAATCTATGGAGGGAGGACAAACCATATCAGCCAGGCCCCACCCCCACCACTCATGACGCAGACACAGCTCAACTATTTATTACAGTGTTTTTACCATTTTGCCTTCATTCAAACCTAGAAAAGTGCTGATCTGGGATACTTTGACTTTCTTAAAATTACTTCATGCTGCTCTGATTAAGTGTGCTACATGTACATATATGTACATATACAGTACTTGACACAGAGAGAAGGAAGACAACAAATCCACTTGCTGCTGCGGTTAAACTCATAGCTGCTCCTCTCATCTCTCTGTGAGGCTTCAGAGACAATAAAATACATCAAATAATGTAAACAACATGTAATAGTCATATCAGTAAACTGTTCTACTTACAGCAGAGAAGGGCGTTGTCTGTTAAGATGCTCGTCGCCTGTGATCTGTGAGCAGAAGTCAGATATCAAGACGCTAAATGAAGTTATTTCCTTCCTCTTTCTTACTGTTATGAATATGCATGAGGAGCCAAATGACAGTAAACCATCAAGTTAAAAACACCTTTTACTGTTTTCCAAAGAGTTAATATAATCAATGTTAGAGAGAATTAGAGACCAGTGTAACATCAATCATCTCCGTCGCTCACTTTCACCAACCTGCACCGCTATCCTGGTAAACACCCTGATCACATCCCGTCTGGACTACTGTAACTCTCTCTTCTTGGGTCTTCCGCGGAAATCTCTTCATAAACTTCAACTGGTCCAGAATGCGGCCGCTCGTATCATAACCAGAACTCCCTTTATTGAACACATCACTCCTGCTCTGCAGCAACTTCTCTGGCTCCCTTTCAAATCCTGCATTGACTTTAAGATTCTACTCCTCACATTCAAGATCCTTCACAACCTGGCACCATCTCTCCCCCCAACCCTAACCCTAACCCTGACGCTTCACAACCTGGCACCATCACTCCCCCCAACCCTAACCCTAACCCTGACGCTTCACAACCTGGCACCATCACTCCCCCCAACCCTAACCCTAACCCTGACGCTTCACAACCTGGCATCATCACCCCCCCCCCCCCCCCCAATCCTAACCCTAACCCTGACGCTTCACAACCTGGCACCATCACCCCCCCGCCCAACCCTAAACCCTAACACTTCCCAACCTGGCACCATCATATCTCTCTGAACTTACTCACATCTACACACCTTCTCCAACTCTCCGATCCTCCTCTGCCAACCAGCTCTTCGCCCCATCTGCCAATTTATCCACCATGGGGTCAAGAGCTTTCAGCCGATCTGCCCCCCCCGCCTATGGAACTCTCTCCTACCAGACATCCTATGGAACTCTCTCCCACCAGACATTCTACGGAACTCTCTCCCACCAGACATTCTATGGAACTCTCTCCTACCAGACATCCTATGGAACTCTCTCCTACCAGACGTTCTATGGAACTCTCTCCCACCAGACATCCTATGGAACTCTCTCCTACCAGACGTTCTATGGAACTCTCTCCCACCAGACATCCTATGGTCACATTCATATTTATTCTTTATCCTTGCACTAAATGTCACATGATTTATATTGTTTGAAGTACTGTTGTTGTGTTATATGTGCCTTGTAAGGTGACCTTGAGTGCTTTGAAAGGCGCCTTTAAATAAAATGCATTATTATTATTATTATTATTATTATTATTATTATTATTATTATTATTTGTGTTTTAACCAGTTTTTGATAATGAGTTATTGACGTTTTGTCTATTTGCATGTTTTATGTTAAGGTGTAACAGGTTCGCCCTTGTTGGCCACTGTAGCTTTATTGCACTGAGACAGAGCATGGTATAGTCTGAAGGTGCAGTGAAGGAACAAGAATATATTGAAGCTGTGAACATTAATGTTGTTTTACTGAACAGGATGAGAAGAAGAAACTAAATCATTAGAGTCTGTGTTTGTGGTTAGTTTCCTCTCTTTTAGTTCTTTGGTCAAGTTGCTGCTCAGCCAAGTGCGAAAACCCCAAAGACATGCAGAACATGAAGTGTGAGAAACCACTGAAAGCATCTAAGATAAAAATAGGTGTCACTAGAAAGGGAAACTGTTGTGGTTGTAACAGCTAAAACAGTCGTCCAGCTCTACAGTACAGAGTGCAGAAATCACCAAACTGATTAAAAACATCAAGATAAGATGAAATTCTCAGTGCATTGCTTTACCATCATAGAACTATGAATATATTCATATGCATGAATAAAAATATATGATTATACAATCTATGGAGGGAGGGAGGACAAACCATATCAGCCAGGCCCCACCCCCACCACTCATGACGCAGACACAGCTCAACTATTTATTACAGTGTTTTTACCATTTTGCCTTCATTCAAACCTAGAAAAGTGCTGATCTGGGATACTTTGACTTTCTTAAAATTACTTCATGCTGCTCTGATTAAGTGTGCTACATGTACATATATGTACATATACAGTACTTGACACAGAGAGAAGGAAGACAACAAATCCACTCGCTGCTGCTGTTAAACTCATAGCTGCTCCTCTCATCTCTCTGTGAGGCTTCAGAGACAATAAAATACATCAAATAATGTAAACAACATGTAATAATCATATCCGTAAACTGTTCTACTTACAGCAGAGAAGGACGTTGTCTGTTAAGATGCTCGTCGTCTGTGATCTGTGAGCAGAAGTCTGATATCAGGATGCTAAATGAAGTTACTTCCTTCCTGTTTGTTACTGTTATGAATATGCATGAGGAGCCAAATGACAGTAAACCATCAAGTTAAAAACACCTTTTACTGTTTTCCAAAAAGTTAATATAATCAATGTTAGAGAGAATTAGAGACCAGTGTCAATGACTCTGAAAATGGTCTGTAAATAATAATTTAAAAACCTTATTTTTCTTTTAGTTCCCTTATCCACTTCCTGTGCCCTTTCGTTTTGGGTCTTTTACTTTGAAGGCGTCATGACCAAAACAGGAAGTGGACGCAACTGTTGTCTTGGAGACGCTGCCTTGACAGCGCAAAGGGCCCTTCAATTAACGGTGTTAAGGAAATATTAAAGGATTATTTATGTAAGTTAAGGGTTACATTTGTGATCAAGCGACCTAGCAGGAAAGACAATAAGGTATTGTTTGTTTTGCTGTGTTTTATTGATAGTGTGTATATAATTTACTCATCATCGGTACCAGATCAACCTTAGTAACACTCAACACTTTCTCCATGTCCATCAACCAGGGTGTCATCCTGGACAGCACATTATCTTTCGAAGCCCACATCAATAACGTTACTTGGTCTGCATACTTCCATCTACGCAACATCAATCATCTCCGTCCCTCACTTTCACCAACCTGCACCGCTATCCTGGTAAACACCCTCATCACATCCCGTCTGGACTACTGTAACTCTCTCCTCTTTGGTCTTCCGCGGAAATCTCTCCACAAACTCCAACTTGTACAGAATGCAGCCGCTCGTATCATAACCAGAACTCCCTCTATTGAACACATCACTCCTGCCCCGCAGCAACTTCACTGGCTCCCTATCAAATCCCGCATTGACTTTAAGATTCTACTCCTCACATTCAAGATCCTTCACAACCTGGCACCATCATATCTCTCTGAACGTATTCACATCTACTCCTTCTCAAACTCTCCGATCCTCCTCTGCCAACCAGCTCTGCCAACTTATCCACCATGGGGTCAAGAGCTTTCAGCCGATCTGCCCCCCGCCAATCGAACTCTCTCCTACCAGATATTCACACTTCAGACTCTGTCTCCACCTTTAAATCCCGCCTGAAAACGCACCTATTCAGAGTGGCATACTCTGTCTCTCATTAGCTATGCAATCTTCATTCTTGTTTATTTATTGTACTAATGCACGTTGTAGTCACGTTCATATTTATTCTTTATCTTTGTACTAAATGTCACCTGATTTATATTGTTTGATGTACTGTTGTTGTGTTATATGTGCCTTGTAAGGTGACCTTGAGTGCTTTGAAAGGCGCCTTTAAATAAAATGCATTATTATTATTATTATTATTATCATTGTTATTTATGTTTTAACCAGTTTTTGATAATGAGTTATTGACGTTTTGTCTATTTGCATGTTTTATTTTAAGGTGTAACAGGTTTGCCCTTGTCAGCCACTGTAGCTTACAGTTAAACTGCACTGAGACAGAGCATGGTACAGTCTGAAGGTGCAGTGAAGGAACAAGAATATATTGAAGCTGTGAACATTAAAGTTGTTTTACTGAACAGGATGAGAAGAAGAAACTGAATCATTAGAGTCTGTGTTTGTGGCTAGTTTCCTCTCTGTTAGTTCTTTGGTCAAGTTGCTGCTCAGCTAAGTGTGAAAACCACCAAGACATGCAGTACATGATGTGTGAGAAACACCTGAAAGCATCTAGGATAAAAATAGGTGTCACTAAGTTTTCACAGAAAGAGGAAACTGTTGTGGTTGTAACAGCTAAAACAGTTGTCCAGCTCTACAGTACAACGTGCAGAAATCACCAAACTGATTAAAAACATCTTGATAAGATTAAATTCTCAGTGCATTGCTGTACCATCATAGAACTATGAATACATTCATATGCATGAATAAAAATATATGATTCTTACAATCTCTGGAGGGAGGGAGGACAAATCATATCAGCCAGGCCCCACCCCCACCACTCATGATGCAGACACAGCTCAACATCTTATTACAGTGTTTTTACCATTTTGACTTCATTCAAACCTAGAAAAGTGCTGATCTGGGATGTTTTTGACTTTCTTAAAATGACTTCATGCTGCTCTGAATAAGTATGTTAAATGTCCTACAATGTAAATGTAGATATACAGTACCTGACACAGAGAGAAGGAAGACAACAAATCCACTCGCTGCTGCTGTTAAACTCATAGCTGCTCCTCTCATCTCTCTGTGAGGCTTCAGAGACAATAAAATACATCAAATAATGTAAACAACATGTAATAATCATATCAGTAAACTGTTCTACTTACAGCAGAGAAGGACGTTGTCTGTTAAGATGCTCGTCGTCTGTGATCTGTGAGCAGAAGTCTGATATCAGGATGTTAAATGAAGTTATTTCCTTCCTGTGTGTTAGTGTTATGAATATGTGGGAGGAGCCAAATGACAGTAAACTATGAAATTAAAAACACCTTTTACTGTTTTCCAAAGACTTAATATAATCTATGTTAGAAAGAATAAGAGACCACTGTTCTGGCCTGTTAGTAATTTAAAGAGAGAAGATGAATAATGGTATTTTTATTAATTTAATCTTTAAGCGTGGGAACAGTTTAGTGTCTAAAAATAAAATGACGTATGTGACAGTTGGTTTGATGCATCTCTTCACACTTTTAGTGCATGTTGAGACACTGAATACACCAACATGAGAAAAATGACACAGTTTAACTGAACAGGACAAAAGGCTGAATATTGAGGGTAGAGATGAAAAATATTTTCTTAGTTCTGTCAGATAGATTGTGTACTGAGAGGTTCTTTATTTAAATACAAAAGTATTAAAAGTGACATAAATACCTCATAAAAAAACACCAAACTCTCACAATGTGACAGCTAAATGAATCCAAAACTATCTGCAGGGCGAACCACCACAGGAGGTCAGGGATGAAATATGTGTTTTGTTATTTAGGTGAACCGATCCTTTAAAGGTATAGTAAGCTATAATAATCCAATACACTTTTTGTCAAAATCATTGAATCTCTCCTCACTATCCGCAAGCTGTCCATCCAATCAGAGACAAGGAACGTTCATGCTGGTTCATGGGTCAGATGGAGGGAGGAGGTCAGGTAATGGAGGCAGTCACAGATAGAAACAGTGAATCTGTTACGGGCATTGTGGAGAAGGAGAGGTGACCCAGAAACATCCAGAGAGGAGAAGCTTAGAAGAACAAAAAATATAAAAAGAAGCACTTTGACCAGCAGACAAAGAATTGTGTCACATCGGTGTGGTTTTCTAACCGCGGAGGGACCAGCGAGTGAAGGTGGACGCTGCTGTGCTTGTGCCGGACAGGTGAGTAACATCAGCTCTTCAGTGCTTCACATAAATTGTAACGTTACCTACCTGGACATTCAGCTCACTGTCTAGTTAGTCAGGATATGCTGTTGTTGTGATGTTAGCTGTAAAGTAGCAGAGTTGAGTACAGCTGTTTGACCACTTTGCATGTTAGCTTCGCAGCCATGAAGACTAAACACAGGCTGACTATCACAGTAAGATAGGAGTGATACACGCGCCAAAATTGCTGTTATCCTTAGCTTCAACTCTGGTCACTCAACCTGAACAGTTAACTCCTGCTAGTTTTTACTCCGTTGTGTTTTGTTACATCAACAGATTGATACACAGATAATAAATAGATTTACTTTATTGATCCCAAATTTGGAAAATGTTGATTTAGAGCAGCAGGTTATCCAGGCATTGCAGAGGAAAAGAAAACACACAGTAAATGAATGATGTAATCTCCAGAAACCTCCCAGCCTCTCATCCTGTAGCCCTGCTCCTCAGACCTGGACCCTGCTCCTCAGACCTGAACCCTGCTCATCCGACCTGGACCTTGCTCCTCTGACAACTGAGTATCGAATTATGTAAGACTTTCTACAATTTACAAAATATGTTTGTGTACATTTTTCTTTTTTCTAGTGATATCCTGATTCTGCTTAATACGGACATATGTATGTGTATGTATGTGTGTGTATATATATATATGTATATAAAAAATAAAACATACATTTCCAGGTGATGAAGACAGTAGGTTGAACATCATGCTTGGGTTCCTCATCAGACAGCGTGCAGCAGCTGATGAGACTACTCAAGGTCCAGGTCCTGAATTATTCACTGAAATGAGAAAATTGTTAACATTTCATTAGTGGTCATAAATAAGATTTTATTATGATCAGATGCAGTTTTCACATTGTATGTAGAGCCAGAGTTAATCCAGGGGTAATGCTGTTACACTGATGTAATCTGGCCTTATTTCACAGGATAGAGGTATTTATGGAGAGAATATATGAAATAATACAAGCAAGCAAAGCAACATACTTACTCAGCTGTAAATCTGTGAGCCTGCAGCATCTGCTCACCTGTAGCTCTCCTGGTTTCAGGCTCTTTGAACTGGTTGAACTCTGACCTCTGACCCCTCCACCGCCAGGAACAGAGCTACACCATTATAGTAATGACACATAAATAACATCAGACAAACTTGGTATTAGTTATCTGCTACAGGAGACATATATAATCTTATTTCCCTCTAAATAACACTCCACTGTGTGACGTTACTCCTCCCGTATATCTGCTCTTTTCTCTTCTTACACAATAACAGGATGAAACTAACTGATATTAATAATATAAATAATGTCAGAGTTGGCTGCTGTATGAAGCTTTCTTCCTACATCTTTTAATACTCTCAATAAACCGCATCGCTAACCTGACATGTATCACTGATGGTAGAATAGAGGTTAGTTACTCAGTTAACATCATTTATACATAGACTAAGTTACTCCTCCGCTTTGACTTTGGCTTATTTGGTCTCAACACCTTTTTAAATACTATCAGACTTATTATCAAACTTGCTACTAAAACACATGCTACCTGTACTATCAGTTTCCCAAACTGAAGCTAACTAACAGTACGGGAGCAGACCCTTCAGACTGCCGTTGCCATGACGATGCGCTTTGAGGTTGGAGCACGGAGGAGCATGAAGGGAGGGGTAGGTTTTGTTTTGTTTTCATTCAAATATCAACAACTTTTCTCTTCCTTTTCTCCCACATCATCGCTTACTATACCTTTAAAGCAGACAGTGGAGGGAGACGTCAGTGATGAAGCCTGAATCTGCAACACTGAAGCTTCACCACTAGATGGCAGTGAAACATCAGAGATACTGAATCACAACCCTGAGACAACATTTTACCATCCATCACTGATTGTTTACACACATTTAAAGTTACTTTCAGTACTTTTCACTTTTTATGATTGAGTTGCATCTTAATATGTTTACACTTGACATTAAAATCATTAATCATTACAGTTAGAGGTTCAGTTTCAGAAGCATTGATTGTTCACATTGGTGACCTTGTTGTACAGTAGTTGAACAAACTCTCACAGTCGAGGTGTCTAAGTATGAAAATTATTCAGTCAGTGATCTACAGCTGTCACTAACAAATACGGACTGTTATACTGGAAAGGCTTCATACTCAGTAAACTGCCACATATTCTGCTTCACTGAGTGACCCCAAAGAGTTTAAATGCACTGAAAAGAAGATAAACAGCTAACATAACAATTAAGATGTTGTTCAATACAAACTGTCTGTGCATCTTCCAAAAATCATAATAAAGTATTACACTGTGACAAGTGTCATCATAAAATAAAAGGGAAAGTGAGAAATACATCAGCACAAAAGAACAGGTTTAAAGAAAAGATTTATATTTTATTTGTCTTCATATCTGGTAAATACATTCAGATCCTGAAAAATAAACATAAAAACTATTTAAAGCTGACACTTTCTGCACACTGTCGCCCTCTGCAGCAGTGAGAGGGAACTTCATACTAGACTACACGGCTCAACTGTTGATTAAAACTTTGATAAAAAAAAAAAAAACGACCACAGCACAAAGGTCGAAGTTAGACACTGAAAATTATTATTCTGTTATTCGGTTTTAATGACACCCTAATATCCACTCTATATGACTAACTCAGACTGCTGAAGCTGAATATAAACTTCACATCTACTTTTAAATGATTTTGTGGACACACTGGATGTTGTCCTCCATCACTTCCACTGAAAACACATTTGAAGGAGATCTTTTAATCTACTGGGATCTCAATGAAACGTTCAATCACGCTTTATTTGAGTAGCACATTTCATACAGGTTGGTGCCATTCAAAGTGCTTCACAGATAACTGACAAGCTGATAATAAGGCAGAACCAATGTAACCAGTAAAGAGTAAAATCAATTTGATGTATAACAGTAGTACAGATCCTGAATGAAATACAATATATCATAATAAGCAAAATAAAACTAGATGAAACATGGATTTAAGTTAATGTTCAGTGCCATCAGCAGTAAACCTTTGCATTGACATCTTTATATAATTATATTGTCAATGTAAATGTTTACTTCTTTCTTACATTGTTGTGAAGCATCCACAAAGAAATGAAGGAATATAGAAACTATGTCTGAATGGAAATTTACATCAACAGTAAATTAACAAGCTAAACTGTCAATTTAAAATACTCTATTGTGCCCTGAGATATATGTATGTGTATTTTAAAATTACATGCAGAAAAAAAAATTACAATATCAGATATGAGATTGCTGATGTGTTCATGAGGTTTTGTTGACTGTGCTGTACAGTGCAGATGGATCTTCCCCAGTTTCCTGACCTCTGGCTCTGAGAGGGAAATAAAAGATGAATCAGGTGAATCTGAAGATTTTGTATTAAATTATACAAACAGTCATAAAAACAACGTAACAGACAAACGTAACAAATGAAAAACTGAATACAACTGTTGCTACTGTGTTCCTGTGTGAAGAGCTGCTCACCTCGGGGCATTACCAGCTCTGTTAAAGTTAACAGCAGCGTACTCGGTAACCTCTTGTTCCTCCATCTGTCTGTGGAGCTGAGCTGATCTGATGTTGGAGTAGAGAGGATCTGCCTGGTTGTTGGAGAAGAGCACGCTGGCATACAGAAGGTTGTCTTGCTCTGGCTGTGTCTGGAGGGTGATATAAATGAGGAAAGTGTTGGTTTCTGTGAAGATGGATTGTTAAGAAACAACATGAAGAGCTTCACAGTCAGATGAGTTTTCTAGTGTCACTTTAAGATAGTGAGTGTGGAAGTGTGAAACCAGGATAGAATAGTATAACTCTCCCTCCTCACCCTCTCTCTGTCGTCTGGTCTCTCCTCAGCCTCAAACGATTGATTGGAGGCTCTCTTTTTCCTGGTGAGGAGAATTCATTAAAAACACAAATGACTGAGTTTTGAACAATGATTCAGTGAAACAGAACTGCTTACCTCATCCATAGGAAGACAGAGAGGATTATGATAAGCAGGAGAACAGCAGCTGTTACTCCAGCAATAATTGATTTTCCTGTTCCTGGGTTATAGAGATTGATAAGAAAATACTGACAGTTAATCAGGGTGTTACAGCAATGTTTCAGTCAATATATGCATGATCAGTTCTCTTCATTTTAAACTCTAAATCTAACTAAATGTATTATAAGTCCAATACTGTAATTACAGTCTCACTTTCATCTCTAACTCAAGTGCCAAAACATGTTTAAATCAAATCACTGCAAAACTAATTCTTGTCCAGGTTTATATGAATTAAAAACATTCAAGATAATGCAGTGTGTGACTGTAGCTGAATGTAAAAACTTACCTTTCACAACAGTCAGATGTAAGGTGGAGTTATGACGTCCTCTTCTGTTCTGGGCTTCACAGGAATAATTCCCACTGTGTTCAGGTCTGACATCAGTGATGGTGAAGATCTGTCCTGATGCTTTTGGTGAGTCTTCATTCTCCTTGTACCAGGTGTAATTAGCTGCTGGGTTAGCATCACTGCTACAGGTCAGAGTCACTGAACTGCCCTCCACTATCTCACCAGAGGGACTCACTGACATAGAGGGAAGCTTTGGACTATCTGGAGGAGATATATCAATATGAATTAACAATAAAATTAGGAATGGGTATCATTGGTTCAATGTCTTGTACTGAAGCTGCTCAGTGAAGGAAGAGCTGAAGAAAGAAGACATGACCAAACCAATCAAGTCCAACAGCTGTATGTTGCTTCTCCAACTAAGTGATTCACTCACATTTCACATCAATAAAAATGTATTCAGATGTCTTCTTCCCCAGCTGGTTCTCAGCTGTACAGTAATACTCTCCAGAGTCAGAGGACTGGATGGAGCTGAAGACAAGCTGTGGTTCTTTACTGAGAGGTTGAAGGTCTGGATTTACATTCTTCTTGTACCAGGTGTAATTAGCTGCTGGGTTAGCATCACTACTACAGGTCAGAGTCACTGAACTGCCCTCAATGATTTCACCAGACGGACTCACTGACACAGAGGGAAGCTTTGGTCCATCTGGAGGAGAAAACATTTGGTCAACAGTGGAATAACTGACACAATGTAAGAAGCAAATGTTTGACACAAAGTGAGGAGTGAAATTTGATTCCCTCGTTGCTGCTCATATTAAAATCAACTGTCTGTTACCTTGGATACAGTTTGACATTGTGTTAGTGACATAGTTAGATAAACTCACACACTGAAGGAGAGCGGTAATCCTCATGTCCTTTCAAAGCACAGGAGATGTTGTCACCAGGATTAAACTGCCCTGAATGAAGAGAAGTTTCCTCCTCCATCATTTTCTGTCCGTTCTTGAACCAGACGTAAACAATACGACCTGCTGGACTGCAGCTGCTGAGACATTTCAGCTCTGCCTCCATATGAGACTGATGGACTGTTATTGTGGTCACCTGCACCTGGAGAGCTGCATATGTGAGGAAAGACCCAAAATGTAATTTGTTACCAGTAAAATACACAAACATACAGTCAAAATAACCTTTGTAGTTCTGCTGGGTGAAATAATTTGTGATCATCAATCAAAAGTGTAAATGGAGGAAAGTACTCAATATAATCAAATCAGTTTTATGTGAAACTCTTCAACAATAACTATTCACCACTTTCACTCATCATCAGTTTGTGTTCATCAGTACCTGTGACAGTCAGAGTTGTTCCAGGTAAACTACTCCTCCATTCAAACTTTTGTGTTTTGAATGTGAAGTGATACTGGGCTGAATCGCTCTCTCTCAGGTCAGAGATTCTCAGAGTGGAGCGTCCGCTCTCTGTTTTAAGGATCTGAACACGACCTGCATACTGGGAGTCTTTACTAAGGTCCTCAGGCTGTGAGGGATTCTGCCACTGATAACTACGATCAGGACTGAACCAGAATGATGATCTGATAGATTCATAACTGCTGTATGTGGAGGAAATGTCCACTGATGAGCCTCTGGAGGCACAGATGCTTCTGTCAGTGTAAATCACTCTGTTGCAGTATTGACCACGGACACCTGAAAGACAAAATTAATTTAAAATAACACTATTATTAAATCACAAAACCTGCTCAGCTTAAGTGACAGATGTTGTTTCTGGTCAGACACATACATCTATAGTTTTTAAATATAAGTTTTCAAAGTTTCAAGCAGTATAAACAATATTTCATTCACTTTCATTGTGTTGAGATGGCAGCAGACTTTTCCAGGATTGACATCTCAAAATTTAGACACATAAAACTGTAACTATTTGCATGGATAAAAAAGGAGCAAATCAGAAAATATGTTTTTAGTATTTTGAGTGAACTGACTCTTTAAATGTAAACTCTTATTTTACATTTATTTTGCAGTCAACACAGTTAATAAGATATGAAAGTGTAACATGTCTAATATCTCATGGAGCTGTGGTTTGATTTTGATCCACTTCTATACAATGTTTGAATAACATGCTGCCCCAGAAACATGAACATACAATGTATAGTACAATAGCTTAAAGGCTCCACTAGATGTGGTTATGTTAGTGGGAGACTGTGTTGTAAACTCACACACTGAAGGAGCAGGATGATGCTCAAATCCTTTTAATGCACACAAAGAGCTGTCTGCAGGAGAAAAGTTCCCTTCATAAGTAGAAGATGTTTGATCCTGAATTTTCTGTCCATTCTTGTACCAGATGAAGGAAGAACGATCAGGTAGACGACAGCTGCTGTGACACTTCAGCTCTGCCTGGGTAGAAGACTGATTGACTCTGTTAACCTGCACTTGTAGATTTGGCTCTGTGAGGAAAAAAAGAGAAAAACCATTTGTACATCACAAATAATGAACACAAAGGCAGACAGTTATAATGACAATTCATATAAGTGACCAACTAAACTGGTGGATCATTATAAAAAACCTAGAATAAGTTAGGTCAAAAAACTATGAAAATAATTCATTTGTCAACAATATTTAATGAAATTAATCTCCATTAGTTCAACCAGTCGCCCCATTCAATTCATTTTAAATGTACTGTGTCAGTGTTTGTGTTCATCAGTACCTGTGACAGTCAGAGTTGTAACAGTCAGAGTTGTTCCCGGTAAAGTATGCTTCCATTCAAACCTTTGTGTTTTGAATGTGAAGCGATACTGGGCCGAATCGCTCTCTCTCAGGTCAGAGATTCTCAGAGTGGAGCATCCGCTCTCTGTTTTAAGGAGCTGAACACGACCTGCATACTGGGAGTCTTTACTAAGGTCCTCAGGCAGTGAGGGATTCTGCCACTGATGACTACGATCAGGACTGAACCAGAATGATGATCTGATAGGTCCGTGATTGCTGTATGTGCAGGAAATGTCCACTGATGAGCCTCTGAAGGCACAGATGCTTCTGTCAGTGTAAATCACTCTGTTGCAGGATTGACCACGGACACCTGAAAGATACAATAAATTTAAACAACACTATGATTTAAGTACTATTGTAACTTTTGTTATGATAATAATCCTATAAAAGCTAAACACGAAGTCTTGTTTTTCACATGCTTAATTCCGTTTCACCCAAATCAAAAACATATTTTCTTGTGTGTGGTGTCTATGCATGAAGATATCTGTGGTTTAATTTTTCAGGTTTTAAAACGACATCACCTCAACACAATAAAGTTTAGTTTACATAAAATCATGTCAACAGTTTCCATTGGAACTACTTTCTACACAAGAAGTATTAAAAAATGTCCACAGCAAAGTCTGTAGATTATCCAAAGTAACAGAGACAATGTTTCTGGTTAGACACATACATCTATAGTTTAAATATAAGTTTTCAAAGTTTTAAGCAGTATAAACAATATTCCATTCACTTTCATTGTGTTGGGATGGCAGCAGGCTTTTCCAGGATTGACATCTCAAAATTTCTAACCCTAACTATTTGCATGGTTAAAAAAGGAGCAAGTCAGTAACTATGTTTTTAGTATTATTGAGTGAACTGACTCTTTAAATGTAAACTCTTATCAGGGCCCGAGCCCGCCATTGGCGGGCAAAGCCTTATTGTATCTGTAAGGATTTTTCTTTTTCTGACAAAATAATGGCCTTTTTGACAGCCCAAACGTGCCCCAAAAGTCACCAAATTGTGCACGCAAGCCAGACCCCGTGAAAAATTTGATATTTAATGGTTTGCACTAATGAGTGTGGCAAAATGGTTCTGTAGCGCCCCCTTGACAAATGAATAAAATTGGGCCCCTCGCCCCAGATTGACATAGACAAACAAAATTCGGTACACATGTACATCCTGTCAAGATGCACCAAAAAGTCTCTTAGACCCATACCCTAACACCAACAGGAAGTCGGCCATTTTGAATCAAATTGTCAATTGTGATGCTGATTTTGGCCATTTCTACACATCATATTTGAACGAACTAGTCCTAGCGATTTCATCCCATCCACTTCAAATCTGCACAGAATCATCTTGAGACACTGGAGATGGAAAGTTATCAAAAGCATTTCCCCCCTGTCATTACTGGTTGCCATGGCGACGCAGCGAATTTCGAAGTCTCAGCATGAAATTTCAAACCCTCATATCTTGACTCCACATGGTCTGAGCTTTTCCAAATTTCATATGCTTGTTCAGCGTCCTGGCCTGAACAGTCTCATATTTAGTGACAGTCATAGCGCCACCTATTGGAGACAGGAAGTAATTTGCTTCATTCTTTGACTAATTACTCCCAGTGAAGAC
Source organism: Scomber japonicus (assembly GCF_027409825.1). Lineage (NCBI taxonomy): Eukaryota > Metazoa > Chordata > Actinopteri > Scombriformes > Scombridae > Scomber > Scomber japonicus. The sequence continues at coordinate 6,045,732 of NC_070579.1, forward strand.
ATAAGACCTTGGTGATGCTACATTCTGCAGCTCATGATCCATCATCAAATACTGTTGCCATGACAACACATTCAACACCATGAAATACAATTCCGTTATTGAGGGGCAAGGGATGCCTCCACGATCACAAAACTTGACAAACAAGTCTGGAGTGGGTTCATTTAACATCCTATATACTTCAGTGGGATAGGCGTAACTAAACAGCTCAATAGCGCCCCATTGAATATTTCAAAATCTAACCACCTCCATCCACATTAACATAGAAGAATGAAATTCAGCAGGTTTATGTATCATCTCCAGACTGACAAAAACGCCATCTGGACCCATACCCTAAGTCCAATAGGAAGTTGGCCATCTTGGAAAAACTGCTCAAGTTTGGCTTTTTTTTGGCCGTTTCCATACCCTATATTTTAACAAACTCCTCCTAGGGATTTTATCCAACCGACCTCAAATTCGCTAAGAAACATCTTGACACATTGGGATAAAAAGTCAAAATCTCTTCAATTACTTATTCCTGTTGGGCGTGGCAGCACTGACAATTTCGATGCCTCGCCATAAAGCAGGAAGCCCTTCTCCTACAGACATTGTCCCATCTACACCAAATTCATCATGCATGTAGATGGTCACGTCCTGAACACATCTATGCATCAATACTGTGTCATATACACAGCGCCACCTACAGTCAGCCTCATATGACAAAAATTATGCGATTTATATGAAATTTACAGGGTGTGTTCTCTACATTACACACTACAACATTACATATAATTGGTGGGTGATCTCTAGCGCCACATAGTGGACACAGGCAGTATAAGTTAGCCCCATCACACAATGGTCAATAAAAGCCCGGGTGCCAAGAAGTCTACGTGCCTGCTGTGTCTGCCCTGCAACTACAGCACCTAACCCTAACCCTAACCCTAACCCGACATGCACGTACGGCACTTTTTGCTGTTTTGGGGCGGTGCATGGGGAGCGAGGGCCTGATCATCGCTGCTTGCAGCTTTAATTTTACATTTTGCACTCAACACAGTAAATAAGATATAAGAGTGCAACATGTCTAAAATCTCATGGAGCTGAGGTTTGATTTTAATCCACTTCTATACAATGTTTGAATAACATGCTGCCCCAGAAACATGAACATACAATGTATAGTACAATAGTTTAAAGGCTCCACTAGATGTGGTTATGTTAGTGGGAGACTGTGTTGTAAACTCACACACTGAAGGAGCAGGATGATGCTCAAATCCTCTTAATGCACAGGAAGAGCTGTCTGCAGGATAAAAGAACCCTTCATAAGTAGAAGATGTTTGACCCTTAATTTTCTGTCCATTCTTGTACCAGATGAAGGAAGAACGATCAGGTAGACGACAACTGCTGTGACACTTTAGATCTGCCCAGGTATATTCTGGGTAGGGTGTTGATGGGATCACCTGCACCTGGAGATCTGGATATGTGAAGAAAGAGCAGAAATATAATTTATGTTCACACACACAAACATTCACAGTAACTGTGGAATCTCCCTCACAGTAACATTTCATAATATTAATAATTTGAAATGTGATTATATCTTCCAATGAAAAATGTTACCTGTGACAGTCAAAGTGACTCCAGGTACACCAGCATATTTCCCTCCTGGTTGGTTTGTTTTGAACCTGAACTTGTACTCAGCTGAGTCTCTCTCTCTCAGGTCTGTGATTGTCAGAGTGCAGTCATTCTTATCACAGTGATACTGCACACGACCTGCGTACTCTGAGTCTGTTTTCAGATCCACAGGTTCATAATTACTCCATTTATTATACCAGAATGTTTCATCAACTGCAGTATCAACATTATTTACTCTGGATGGGTATCTGTAGGTGCAGTGTATGTCCACTGTTGATCCTTTTAAGGCACAGATGTGAGTAGAAGTGTAAGTCACTCCCCAGTCATTCTGACCCTGTACCACTGTAACACAGAGCACATCAGAAACCACAATCAGATTTATAACAAGTTAAGAATCAGTGAATAAGACAAAGTGGATCATGGCACCAATATGATTTTATCTGCAGTTCAAAAGCTCCTCATTGTGCATCAATCTAACTAGAACTGAGTGTTTCAGCTTTAGTCCATTTATTCTGCACGTTTGTAATGTTGTTTTCTTAGTTTGTTGTTTAGAAGAAGCTCAAACTGAACACCTGAAGTGTGTCTCTTATACATCTTATATTCACCAATTACATAATTTCCCCTCATATTCATTTCAAACACTTTATAATTCCCGTCTTGAATGAAGCAAATGTGAACACAAAATACAAACATATTTATGAAGATTGATGGAAAAAATATCTTCATCAATTTGACAAAATATTACAACACATTACATACAACTTAAGTGTTTCCAGATGACACTTGAGAGAGATGAACACGTCAATAACTAAAAAGTGAAAAGTTGTTAAAACACAAATGTCTCCTCTTTCCTACCGTAGTAATGTAGACCACGAGCTACAACATTATTTTGACCAAACGAGCCGTCCTCCGAGCTGGACTAATAACATTGTTCTCTATGTACAGCTGGCTGTGAGACGAGTGCGCAGGGGCCGTCTAGAAAGTGCAACACCGAAAAGAAATATTTAAAACTATATTTAATAGTTTGAACTTTTATACCGTGCAGTGTCCTATAAATCATTTGACAAATCAGTAGTCTGCTGTTGGTTATATTACACTTAGTTGAATAAAGTCGTCAGGGTTTATTAAATATAGTTTGAAGTATTTGTTTTCGGTGTTGCACTTTCTAGACGGTCCCTGCCCACCTGTCTCACAGCCAGCTGTACATAGAGAACAATGTTATTAGACCAGCTCGGAGGACGGCTCGTTTGATCAAAATAATGTTGTAGCTCGTTGTCTACCTTACTACGGTAGGAAAGAGGAGACATTTGTGTTTTAACAACTAGTGTGTTCATCACCGTACTTCACAGTTAATCTCTCTGCACTGAGACAGAGCATGGTACAGTCTGAAGGTGCAATGAAGGAACAAGAATATATTGAAGCTGTGAACATTAATGTGGTTTTACTGATCAGGATGAGAAGAAAAAACTTTCGAATCATTAGAGAGTCTGTGCTTGTCTTGTTCAGTTTCCTCTCTGTTTGTTCTGCGGTCAAGTTGCTGCTCAGCTAAGTGTGAAAACGAGAAAGAAATGCAGAACAGGACTTACTGGAAACTTCTGAAAGCTGCTAGAATGAAATAGGTGTCAATAAGTTTTCACAGAAAGGGGAAACTGTCATAGTTGTAACAGCTAAAACAGTCGCCCAGCTCTACAGTACAGAGTGCAGAAATCACCAAACTGATTAAAAACATCATGATAAGATGAAATTCTCAGTGCATTGCTGTACCATCATAGAACTATGAATACATTCATATGCATGAATAAAAATATATGATTCTTACAATCTATGGAGGGAGGGAGTACAAACCATATCAGCCAGGCCCCACCCCCACCACTCATGACGCAAACACAGCTCAACATCTTGTTACAGTGTTTTTACCATTTTGACTTCATTCAAACCTAGAAAGGTGCTGATCTGGGATATTTTTGACTTTCTTAAAATGACTTCATGCTATCATGAATAAGTGTGCTAAATGTCCTACAATGTAAATGTAGATGTACAGTACCTGACACAGAGAGAAGGAAGACAACAAATCCACTCGCTGCTGCTGTTAAACTCATAGCTGCTCCTCTCATCTCTCTGTGAGGCTTCAGAGACAATAAAATACATCAAATAATGTAAACAACATGTAATAATCATATCAGTAAACTGTTCTACTTACAGCAGAGAAGGGCGTTGTCCGTTAAGATGCTCGTCGCCTGTGATCTGTGAGCAGAAGTCAGATACCAGGATGTTAAATGAAGTTATTTCCTTCCTGTTTGTTACTGTTATGAATATGTAGGAGGAGCCAAATGTGACAACCAAGTTTTACTGTTTTCTTGTTGTTATGAATATGCATGAGGAGGCAAATGACAGTAAACCAACATTTTTACTGTTTTCCAAAGACCTTAAATGTTAAAGAGAATAAGAGACCAGTGTTCTGTTAGTAATTTAAAGAGAGAAGGTAAATAATGACATTTTTATAATCTTAATCTTTAAGCGTGGACACAGTTCAGTCTGCAGAATAAACAAACCACGTGACGGATGTGTGACAGTTGGTTTGATGCGTCTCTTCACACTTTTATGTTGAGACACTGAATACACCAACATGAGAACAAGGACGCAGTTTAACTGAACAGGACAAAAGGCTGAATATTGAGGGTACAGATGAAAAACATTTTCTTAGTTCTGTCAGATAGATTGTGTACTGAGATGTTCTTTATTTAAATAGAAAAACATTAAAAGTGACATAAATACCTCATAAAAAAACAACAAACTCTCAGAATGTGACAGCTAAATGAATCCAAAACTAACTGCAGGGCTAGACACCACAGGAGGTCAGTGATGAAATATGTGTTTTGTTATTTAGGTGAACTGAGCCTTTAAAGGTATAGTAAGCGATAATAATCCAATACACTTTTTGTCAAAATCATTGAATCTCTTCTCACTATCCACAAACTGTCCAGCCAATCAGAGACAAGGAGCGTTCATGCTGGTTCACGGGTCAGATGGAGGGAGGAGGTCAGGTAATGGAGGCAGTCAGAGATAGAAACAGTGAATCTGTTACGGGCATTGTGGAGAAGGAGAGGTCACCCAGAAACATCCAGAGAGGAGAAGCTTAGAAGAACAAAAAATATAAAAAGAAGCACTTTGACCAGACAAAGACTTGTGTCACATCGGTGTGGTTTTCTAACCGCGGAGGGACCAGCGAGTGAAGGCGGACGCTGCTGTGCTTGTGCCGGACAGGTGAGTAACATCAGCTCTTCAGTGCTTCATATAAACTGTAACGTTACCTACCTGGACATTCAGCTCACTGTCTAGTTAGTCAGGATATGCTGTTGTTGTGATGTTAGCTGTAAAGTAGCAGAGTTGAGTACAGCTGTTTGACCGCTTTGCATGTTAGCTTCGCAGCCATGAAGACTAAACACAGGCTGACTATCACACTAAGATAGGAGTGATACACGAGCCAAAATGCTGTTATCCTTAGCTTCAACTCTGGTCACTCAACCTGAACAGCTAACTCCTGCTAGTTTTTACTCCGTTGTGTTTTGTTACATCAACAGATTGATACACAGATAAATAGATTTACTTCATTGATCCCAAATTTGGAAAATCTTGATTTAGAGCAGCAGGTTATCCAGGCATTGCAGAGGAGAAGAAAACACACAGTAAATGAATGATGTCATCTCCAGAAACCTCCCAGCCTCTTATCCTGTAGGCCTGCTCCTCAGACCTGGACCCTGCTCATCCGACCTGGACCCTGCTCCTCAGACCTGGACCCTGCTCCTCAGACCTGGACCCTGCTCTGCTCCCAACAGCATTCCCCCCTGCTTAGCCAGGCTCATAATCCAGCCTGCCCAACTCGTCTTCAGTCTTTTCCCAGCTCAACATCCCATTTCTATTCCCCTCAATAAATGTCTTTTCCTTCAGTCGTGCCTCCTCTCCTCTCTGTGTCACACTTACAGTAACTAGCTTCAACTAACAACTGAGTATCGAATTATGTAAGACGTTCTACAATTTACAAATATGTTTGTGTACATTTTTCTTATTTCTAGTGATATCCTGATTCTGCTTTATATTGATATATATATATATATATATATATATATATATATATATATATATATATATATAAATAACACATACATTTCCAGGTGATGAAGACAGTAAGTTGAACATCATGCTTGGGTTCCTCATCAGACAGCGTGCAGCAGCTGATGAGACTGTTCAAGGTCCAGGTCCTGAATTCTCCTGAAATGAGAAAATTGTTAACATTTCATTAGTGTTCATAAATAAGATTTTATTATGATCAGATGCAGTTTTCACATTATAGAGCCAGTGTCAGTTCAGAGGTAATGCTGTTACACTGATGTAATCTGGCCTTATTTCACAGGATAGGGGTATTTATGGAGGGAATTTATGAAATAATACAAGCAAGCAAAGCAACATACTTACTCAGCTGTAAGTCTCTGAGCCTGCAGTGTCTGCTCACCTGTAGCTCTCCTGGTTTCAGGCTCATTGAACTGGTTGACCTCTGACTCCTCCACCGCCAGGAACAGAGCTACACCATGATAGTAATGATACATAAATAACATCAGACATATTACCTGTAAACTTGATATAAATGTTATTTACTACAGGAGATATATCATCATATTTCCCTCTAAATAACACTCCACTGTGTGACGTTATTCCTCCCGTACCTGCTCTTTTCTCTTCTTACACAATAAAAGAATGAAACTAACTGATATTAATAATATAAATAATGTCAGAGTAGGCTGCTGTATGAAACATTCTTCCTAGATCTTTTAATACTCTCAATAAACCGCATCGCTAACCTGACATGTATCACTGATGGTAGAGTAGAGGTTAGTTACTCAGTTAACATCATTTATACATAGACTAAGTTACTCCTCCGCTTTAACTTTGGCTTATTTGGTCTCAACACCTTTTTAAATACTGTCAGACTTATTATCAAACTTGTTACTAAAACACATGCTACCTGTACTATCAGCTTCCCAAACTGAAGCTAACTTGCAGTACGGGAGCAGACGCTTCAGACTGCCGTTGCCATGACGATGCGCGTCGATGAACTTTGAGGTTGGAGCACGGAGGAGCATGAAGGGAGGGGTAGGTTTTGGTCTTGTTTTTCACTCAGATATCAACAACTTTTCTCCTCCTCTTCTCCCACATCATCGCTTACTATACCTTTAAAGCAGACAGTGGAGGGAGACCTCAGTGATGAAGCCTGAATCTGCAACACTGAAGCTTCACCACTAGATGGCAGTGAAACATCAGAGATACTGAATCACAACCCTGAGACAACATTTTACCATCCATCACATTTAAATTTACTTTTAGTACTTTTCTCTTTTTAGGTTTGAGTTGCATCTTAATATGTTTACACTTGACATTAAATTAATTAATCATTACAGTTAGAGGTTCAGTTTCAGAAGCATTGATTGTTCACATTGGTGACCTTGTTGTACAGTAGTTGAACAAACTCTCACAGTCGAGGTGTCTAAGTATGAAAATGATTCAGTCAGTGATCTACAGCTGTCACTAACAAATATGGACTGATACACTGAAAAGGCTTCATACACTGCCACATATTCTGCTTCACTGAGTGACCCCAAAGAGTTTAAATGCACTGAAAAGAAGATAAACAGCTAACATGACAATTAATGTCTTCTTCAATACAAACTGTGTCTGTGCATCTTCATCTTAGCAACATCCCAAATCTTAATAAACTATTACACTGTGACAAGTTTCCTTCTAAAATAAAAGGGAAAGTGAGAAATAAATCAGCACAAAAGAACAGATTTAAAAAAAAGATTTAAATTTTATTCAGATCCTGAAAAATAAACATAAAAACTATTTAAAGCTGAAACTTTCTGCACACTGTCGCCCTCTGCAGCAGTGAGAGGGAACTGAAATCATGTTTCCAACTACAGAGATGTTGTGGAAGCTGGCTGTTTATTGTATATCAGCCACTGCAATACCTGGATAATGTGACATTCAGCAAAGTGTGATAGAACTGAGATTATGTTTGATGTGTGAAAATATACAGTAAACTGCACAAGAAGCCAATCAGGATTCCTCAAAAGTGATCAATTACAGTATGTACACATTTAAAATAACAGTTTGCATTGAAGCTCTAATCCTAAATATCTGTAATATAACTAAAAATAAGCTTGCATTAGTTCAGACAGAACACTCAATTTCACAAATTCACAAATTATAAATCAGTTGAGTCACACACACCACCTGATATTCAACTGATCTAAACAATCAATCATGTTTGACACGTGGACATGATTCAGTTCAAGCTGCCATCAGCACATTCTTCTCAAAGCTTCTGCTACATGCTGTTACTGACTGTCTGTGCTGCTCACTTCTACCTGCTGCTGCTGCTGCTGAAAACTGAACATGAAAACGTCCACATGGTCCTCTACAGCCTCTCTCTCTCTCCACTCTCATATTTCACTGTTGTACTACTTTCTGTTTCCATCAGGTGAGTCCAGCCTCTGGTTCAACTGCATCAGAACAAAATTACATGACATTTAGATGAGGTACAAGAGACCAACTGATGGAGAGAAATGATAATATGAGACTCAATGAGCCTCATTCATGCAATTTGCATAATTATAGAATTATATACAGTACTGTGCAAAAGAGAGGAGGGAGAGGTCTGAATACTTACACACTTTAGCCTATAGAAGCTGTTTTCTTTTCAGTTTTTAATACTGCTTACACATTTCCTGTATATTTTGGTTGTATTCTAATAAAGAGACTGAGAAATAACTATATATGGTCATTATAGCATTGCTAAAACAACAAATCTAATGGTGGCCTAAGACTTGTCAGAGAGGACTGTGTCTTTGGCCCCTATTATCTGTAAACAGCAGGAAAATTTGTCAAATTCAGTTTTTGCACAGCACTGTATATTTAAAAAAATATATAATTATAATGTTTCAGACTAAATTCTGTTCTGATCTTTGAAGCCTATGATTTCATGTTGATAATAAAATGTGTTTTAATTAGGGCTGTCAGCGTTAACGCGTTAATCGCGATTAGATTAATGCAATCCATAACACATAATTTTTTTTTAATCGCATTTTAATGTTGCGAGCCTTTTCGTCCCTTCTACTCACCCGTAGACGGCTCCTCTAGCTGTAGCGCTATGCTTTGAAGTGGCCTCCTGCAGTAAACCTACCGCGCTGATGGAAAGTAAGAGAGCTACTGGACTTTTGAACGGCTTGTTTGACTTTAAAAAACTTCCAGACGGTTCAGTTGACAAGTCAAAAGTAAAATGCAACCTGTGTCAAACGGAGTTTAACGACCACCGGAGTACGTGGAGTTTGAGTTAGCACCTCCACGCTAAACACCCAGGTGCAGCCAAGCGAGCCTCAGCTCCACCAAAGGACCATTTTGGAGTGTGGGAGTCGCAGCAGAGCCGTGATTGATTCCCAGTTAAGACACTCTGGTAAGAAATGCTTTACATTATGGGCTTAAAACTGCCTTCAAATGGAAAATAACAGGATTTTAAACATGCAATTCAAAACGCGATTAATCGCGATTAACTACGGAAATTCTGCAATTAATCACAATTTAAAAAATGTATCCTTTGACAGCCCTAGTTTTAACACATTTTTAAGTCAAATAATCATAACTGTATTTTAATGTAAATTCTGTCAATAAGGTCTCTCTCACCTCTATAGTCTCTACAGGTTCATTCAGTTCAGTGGTGGAGCTCAGAGTTTTCTTCTTCCTGGATTGAATCCAACAAAAACAAGAAATGTTTAACAAAATTAAATTAATGGCTTAAATACATTGAACATTTTTTAAGAAGATAAATGAAGGGATGTTTTCTTTGTTGTTTTACCTCATCCACAGAATCAAGAGAAGCAGAGGAATCAGCATCAGGACCGCCAGAATCAACCTGATGATGTTCAATATAAATCCAGATTTCCCTAAAAAATGAAAACAGTAAGATGATATGACTTATCCATAAATGCAGTATACAGATGTGTGTGTGTGTGTGTGTGTGTGTGTGTGTGTGTGTGTGTGTGTGTGTGTGTGTGACTTACCTTTCACAACAATCAGATGTAAGGTGGAGCTATGAAGTCCTATTTTGTTCTGGGCTTCACAGGAATAATTTCCACTGTGTTCAGGTCTGACATCAGTGATGGTGAAGATCTGTCCTGATGCTTTTGGTGAGTCTTCATTCTCCTTGTACCAGGTGTAATCAGCTGCTGGGTTAGCATCACTGCTACAGGTCAGAGTCACTGAACTGCCCTCCACTATCTCAGCAGAGGGACTCACTGACACAGAGGGAAGCTTTGGAGCATCTGGAGGAGAAAACATAGTTGGTCAACAGTGGAATAACTGGCACAATGTAAGAAGCAAATGTTTGACACAAAGTGAGGAGTGAAAGTTGATTCCCTCGTTGCTGCTCATATTAAAATCAACTGTTACCTTGGAAACATCTTTACATTGTGTTAGTGACATAGTTAGGTAAACTCACACACTGAAGGAGAGCGGTAATCCTTATGTCCTTTCAAAGCACAGGAGATGTTGTCACCAGGATTAAACTGCCCTGAATAAAGAGAAGTTTCCTCCTTCATCATTTTCTGTCCGTTCTTGAACCAGACGTAAGAAATACGACCTGCTGGACTGCAGCTGCTGAGACATTTCAGCTCTGCCTCCATATGAGACTGATGGACTGTTATTGTGATCACCTGCACCTGGAGAGCTGCATATGTGAGGAAGGACAATATTGTTATCACTACTTCTAAATAATCATAGATGAACATGCACAGCAAGACATTTGTTACAATTTCTAGAAGTATGTATGTTTGTAATGTGTTGACGATTGATCATTAGTAAAAACTTCAGTGCTTTTAAAAGTACCAATGTTACCAATCAAAGGTGTAAATGGAGGAAAGTACTCAATATAATCAAATCAGTTTTATGTGAAACTCTTCAACAATAACTATTCACCACTTTCACTCATCATCAGTTTGTGTTCATCAGTACCTGTGACAGTCAGAGTTGTTCCAGGTAAACTACTCCCCCATTCAAAAAAATATGTTTTGAATGTGAAGTGATACTGGGCTGAATCGCTCTCTCTCAGGTCAGAGATTCTCAGAGTGGAGCGTCCTCTCTCTGTTTCAAGGAGCTGAACACGACCTGCATACTGGGAGTCTTTACTAAGGTCCTCAGGCTGTGAGGGATTCTGCCACTGATGACTACGATCAGGACTGAACCAGAATGATGATGTGATAGATTCAGAACTGTTGTATGTACAGGAAATGTCCACTGATGAGCCCCTGGAGTCACAGATGCTTCTGTCAGTGTAAAACACTCTGTTACAGTGTTGACCACGGACACCTGAAAGATACAATTAATTAAAAAAAACACTACTATTAAAGTACTATTGTAACTATTGTTATAATAATAATCTTATAAAAAAGATTAACAGGAAATCTTGTTTTTCACATGTTTAATTCTGGTTCTCTCTTGTTTGTGGTGTCTATCCATGAAGATATCTGTGGTTTCATTTTTAAGGTTTTGAGACGCCGTCACCTCAACACAATAAAGTTAAACAGAGTTTAGTTTGTGCATAAAAATCATGTTTAAAAAAAAAAAACAGAAATCAGTTTTAGTTACTCTGAATAATCCACAGACCTATCTGTCAACAGTTTCCATTCGAACTACTTTCTAATCAAGAAGTATTAAAAAATGTCCACAGCAAAGTCTGTAGATTATCCAAAGTAACAGAGACAATGTTTCTGGTTAGACACATACATCTATAGTTTAAATATAAGCTTTCAAAGTTTTAAGCAGTATAAACAATATTCCATCCACTTTCATTGTGTTTGGATGGCAGCAGACTTTCCCAGGATTGACATCTCAAAATTTAGGCACATAAAACTGTAACTATTTGCATGGTTAAAAAAGGAGCAAGTCAGAAAATATGTTTTTAGTATTTTGACTGTCTCTTTAAATGTAAACTCTTATTTAACATTTATTTTGCAGTCAACACAGTAAATAAGACATAAGAGTGTAACATGTCTAAAATCTCATGGAGCTGTGGTTTGATGTTGATCCACTTCTATACAATGTTTGAATAACATGCTGCCCCAGAAACATGAACATACAATGTATAGTACAATAGTTTAAAGGCTCCACTAGATGTGGTTATGTTAGTGGGAGACTGTGTTGTAAACTCACACACTGAAGGAGCAGGATGATGCTCAAATCCTTTTAATGCACAGGAAGAGCTGTCTGCAGGAGAAAAGTTCCCTTGATATGTAGAAAATGTTTCTCCACTAATTTTCTGTCCATTCTTGTACCAGATGAAGAAAGAATGATCAGGTAGACGACAGCTGCTGTGACACTTCAGCTCTGCTGAGGAAGGATTGATTGTTGATGGGATCACCTCAACCTGGAGATCTGGATATGTGAAGAAAGAACAGAAATGTAATTTATGTTCATACACACAAACATTCACAGTAACATTTCATGATATTAATCATTTGAAATTCAATTATATCTTCCAATGAAAATGTTACCTGTGACAGTCAAAGTGACTCCAGGTGAACCATAATATTTCCCTCCTGGTTGGTTTGTTATGAACCTGAACTTGTACTCAGCTGAGTCTCTCTCCCTCAGGTCTGTGATTCTCATAATGCAGTCATTCTTATCACAGTGATACTGCACACGACCTGAGTACTCTGAGTCTGTTCTCAGATCCACAGGTTCATTATTACTCTCTTTAGTAAACCAGAATGTTTCATTAACTGCAGTATCAACATTATTTATCCTGGATGGGTATCTGTAGGTACAGTTTATGTCCACTGTTGATCCTTTTGTGGCACAGACGTGAGTAGAAGTGTAAGTCACTCCCCAGCCATCCTGACCCTGTACCACTGTAACACAGAGCACATCAGAAACCACAATCAGATTTATAACAAGTTAAGAATCAGTGAATAAGACAAAGAGGATCATTGTGCATCAATCTAACTAGAACTGAACTGGAATACAGTATTTTATCAGTTGAGTATCATATTTTATCATTTGTTACTGCTTAGTGTTTCAGCTTTAGTCCATTCATTCTGCACGTTTGTAATGTTGTTTTCCTTGTTTGTTGTTTAGAAGAAGTGTGTCTCTTATACATCTTATATTCACCATTGACATCTTTTCCCCTCATTAATTTTAAACACTTTATAGTTCCCGTCTTGAATGAAGACAATGTGAACACAAAATACAAATATATTAATGAAGATTGATGGATATCCTCATCAATTCATGAAGAAGACACAGCTCAACATCTTATTACAGTGTTTTTACCATTTTGCCTTCATTCAAACCTAGAAAAGTGCTGATCTGGGATATTTTTTACTTTCTTAAAATCACTTCATACTGCTCTGAGTCAACACAGTAAATAAGATATAAAAGTGTAACATGTCTGAAATCTCATGGAGCTGTGGTTTGATGTTGATCCACTTCTATACAATGTTTGAATAACATGCTGCCCCAGAAACATGAACATACAATGTATAGTACAATAGTTTAAAGGCTCCACTAGATGTGGTTATGTTAGTGGGAGACTGTGTTGTAAACTCACACACTGAAGGAGCAGGATGATGCTCAAATCCTTTTAATGCACAGGAAGAGCTGTCTGCAGGAGAAAAGTTCCCTTCATAAGTAGAAGATGTTTGATCCTGAATTTTCTGTCCATTCTTGTACCAGATGAAGGAAGAACGATCAGGTAGACGACAGCTGCTGTGACACTTCAGATATGCCCAGGTATAAGACTGATAGACTCTTGATCTAATCAACTGCACCTGTAGATTTGGCTCTGTGAGGGAAAAAAAGAGACACATCATTTGTACATAACAGATAATGAAAACAAAGGCAGACAGTTAAAATGACAATTCATATAAATTACCAACTAAACCGGTGGATCAAAAAACCCTATAATAAATTAGTACACAAAATGATGAAAACCAGTCAATGGAAACTGATATTCAATTAAAATTAATCTACATTAGTTCGGCCAGTCGCCCCATTTATTTGTAATCAGCTTATTTAAATGTACTGTGTCAGTGTTTGTGTTCATCAGTACCTGTGACAGTCAGAGTTGTTCCAGGTAAACTACTCCTCCATTCAAAGGTTTGTGTTTTGAATGTGAAGTGATACTGGGCTGAATCGCTCTCTCTCAGGTCAGAGATTCTCAGAGTGGAGCGTCCTCTCGCTGTTTCAAGGACCTGAACACGACCTGCATACTGGGAGTCTTTACTAAGGTCCTCAGGCTGTGAGGGATTCTGCCACTGATGACTACGATCAGGACTGAACCAGAATGATGATCTGATATAATATTCATACGTCCTGTATGTGCAGGAAATGTCCACTGATGAGCCTCTGGAGGCACAGATGCTTCTGTCACTGTAAATCACTCTGTTGCAGGATTGACCACGGACACCTGAAAGATACAATAAATTTAAAACAACATCATTATTAAAGTACTATTGTAACTATTCTCATAATAATAATCCTATAAAATGCTCAACAGCAAATCTTGTTTATCACATGATTAATTCTGGTTAACATGAATCACAAGAACATATTTTCTCTCTTGTTTGTGGTGTCTATCCATGAAGATATCTGTGGTTTAATATTTCAGGTTTTGGGATGCCGTCACCTCAACACAATAAAGTTAAACGAAGTTTAGATTGTACATAAAAATCATGTTTAAAAAAACAGAAAGCAGTTTTAGTTACTCTGAATAATCCACAGACCTATCTGTCAACAGTTTCCATTGGAACTACTTTTTACTCAAGAAGTATTAAAAAATGTCCACAGCAAAGTCTGTAGATTATCCAAAGTAACAGAGACAATGTTTCTGGTTAGACACATACATCTATAGTTTAAATATAAGTTGTCAAAGCTTTAAGCAGTATAAACAATATTCCATTCACTTTCATTGTGTTGGGATGGCAGCAGACTTTTCCAGGATTGACATCTCAACATTTAGACAAATGAAACTGTAACTATTTGCATGGATAAAAAAGGAGCAAATCAGAAAATATGATTTTAGTATTTTGAGTGAACTGACTCTTTAAATGTAAACTCTTATTTTACATTTATTTTGCAGTCAACACAGTAAATGAGATATAAAAGTGTAACATGTCTAAAATCTCATGGAGCTGTGGTTTGATGTTGATCCACTTCTATACAATGTTTGAATAACATGCTGCCCCAGAAACATGAACATACAATGTATAATACAATAGTTTAAAGGCTCCACTAGATGTGGTTATGTTAGTGGGAGACTGTGTTGTAAACTCACACACTGAAGGAGCACGATGATGCTCAAATCCTTTTAATGCACAGGAAGAGCTGTCTGCAGGAGAAAAGTATCCTTCATAAGTAGAAGATGTTTGATCCTGAATTTTCTGTCCATTCTTGTACCAGATGAAGGAAGAACGATCAGGTAGACGACAGCTGCTGTTACACTTCAGCTCTGCTAAGGAAGGATTGATTGTTGATGGAATCACCTTCACCTGGAGATCTGGATATGTGAAGAAAGAACAAAAATGTGATTTATGTTCATACACAAACATTCACTGTAATATTTCATGATATTAATCATTTGAAATTCAATTATATCTTCCAATGAAAATGTTACCTGTGACAGTCAAAGTGACTCCAGGTGAACCAAAATATTTCCCTTCTTGGTTTGTTGTGAACCTGAACTTGTACTCAGCTGAGTCTCTCTCTCTCAGGTCTGTGATTCTCAGAGTGCAGTCGTTCTTATCACAGTGATACTGAACACGACCTGCGTACTCTGAGTCTGTTCTCAGATCCACAAAGTTTTTAGTAAACCAGAATGTTTCATAAACTGCAGTATCACGGTCATTTATCTTGGATGGGTAACTGTAGGTGCAGTTTATGTCCACTGTTGATCCTTTTAAGGCACAGATGTGAGTAGGAGTGTAAGTCACTCCCCAGTCATCCTGAACCTGTACCACTGTAACACAGAGCACATCAGAAACCACAATCAGATTTATAACAAGTTAAGAATCAGTTAATAAGACAAAGTGGATCATGGCACCAATATGATTTTATCTTCAGTCGTTGTCATTCAAAGCTCCTCATCGTGCATCAAGCTAACTAGAACTGAACTGGAATACAGTATTTTATCAGTTTATTATCATATTTTATCATTTGTTACTGCTGAGTGTTTCAGCTTTAGCTAAAACTGAACATCTGAAGTATGTCTCTTATACATCTTATATTCACCATTGACATAATTTTCCCTCCTATTAATTTCAAACACTTTCTAATTCCCGTTTTGAATGAAACCAATGTGAACACAAAATACAAACATATTTATGAAGGTTGATGGAAAAAATATCGTCATCAATTTCACAAAATACTACAACATAACACATTACATACAACTAAAGTGTTTCCAGATGACACTTAAGAGTGATGAACACGTCAATAACTAAAAAGTGAAAATTTATTAAAACATAAATGTCTCCTCTTTCCTACCGTAGTAAGGTAGACAACGAGCTACAACATTATTTTTACCAAACGAGCTGGACTAATAACATTGTTCTCTATGTACAGCTGGCTGTGAGACAAGTGCGCAGGGACCGTCTAGAAAGAAGAGAAATACTTCAAACTATATTTAATGGTTTTAACTTTTACACCGTGCAGTGTGATATAAATAATTTGACAAACCAATCGTCTGCTGTTGGTTATATTACACTTAGTTTGAATAAAATCGTTAGAGGTTATTAAATATAGTTTGAAGTATTTCTCTTCGGTGTTGCACTTTCTAGACGGCCCCTGCACACTCGTCTCACAGTCAGCTGTACATCATTAGAAAGTCTGTGTTTGTGGTTAGTTTCCTCTCTGTTTGCGCTTTGGTCAAGTTGCTGCTCAGCTAAGTGTGAAAACAAGAAAGACATGCAGAACATGAAGTGTGAGAAACGCTTGAAAGCATCGAAGATAAAAATAGGTGTCACTAAGTTTTCACAGAAAGGGGAAACTGTCATAGTTTTAACAGCTAAAACAGTTGTCCAGCTCTACAGTACAACGTGCAGACATCACCAAACTGATTAAAAACATCATGATAAGATGAAATTCTCAGTGCATTGCTGTACCATCATAGAACTATGAATATATTCATATGCATGAATAAAAATATATGATTATACAATCTATGGCGGGAGGGAGGACAAACCATATCAGCCAGGCCCCACCCCCACCACTCATGACGCAGACACAGCTCAACATATTATTACAGTGTTTTTACCATTTTGACTTCATTCAAACCTAGAAAAGTGCTGATCTGAGATGTTTTTGACTTTCTTAAAATGACATTGTACTGTTATGAATAAGTGTGTTAAATATTCTACAATGTAAATGTAGATATACAGTACCTGACACAGAGAGAAGGAAGACAACAAATCCACTCGCTGCTGCTGTTAAACTCATAGCTGCTCCTCTCATCTCTCTGTGAGGCTTCAGAGACAATAAAATACATCAAATAATGTAAACAACATGTAATAATCATATCAGTAAACTGTTCTACTTACAGCAGGGAAGGACGTTGTCTGTTAAGATGCTCGTCGTCTGTGATCTGTGAGCAGAAGTCAGATATCAAGACGCTAAACGAAGTTATTTCCTTCCTCTTTCTTACTGTTATGAATATGCATGAGGAGCCAAATGACAGTAAACCATCAAGTTAAAAACACCTTTTACTGTTTTCCAAAGAGTTAATATAATCAATGTTACAGAGAATTAGAGGCCAGTGTAAATGACTCTGAAAATGGTCTGTAAATAATAATTTCAAAACCTTATTTTTCTTTTAGTCCCCTTATCTACTTCCTGTGCCCTTTCGTTTTGGGTCTTTTATTTTGAAGGCGCAATGAGCAAAACAGGAAATGGACGCAACTGTTGTCTTGGAGACGCTGCCTTGACAGCGCAAAGGGACCTTCAATTAACGGTGTTAAGGAAAGATTAAGTTATTATTTATGACAAAGTGTTACATCTGTGATAAAGTGACCTAGCAGTAAAGAGAATAAGATATTGTTTGTTTTGCTGTGTTTTATTGATAGTGTGTATATATGTAACAGAGTAGATTTGTGCTTGGTAAATTATGGTAAAAAAGGTGCAACACTGCCATCTATTAACGCAGTGGTTGGCGTGGGAACTGCACAGAGAAAAGAGGACTTCACTGAGGTAAGATGTCCTCTTGCATGGTCCGGGATAATTAATGATTTTGTTAAAGGTTTCAGATGTTCATATTTCATATTTTGCTGTGTAATGTATTCATTGAGATTTGTGCTAAGACTTGTAATGATGCTAAACTATCTTAAATGTTTACCCCCATTTCACGTGATGTTCAGATTATCCTGAGGCCGATGATCATTTTCACACGCTGTGCTGTATGCTGTGTTGCAGGTAATATGTTGTTATAGTTCAGGTAAAAGACTCGCATTCATTCACCTAGCTCTGAATTTAGTGTATTTTTATACTTACCTCATGGTAAATGTTCAAAGCGTTCTTAAAATCTATTTTATGTCACATAATGGATTATGTGGGGGGGGGGGGGGTTTACTTATGTTTGTGGAACAATATACACTATACGATCACACTAGGATGTAATTTTTGTTTCTGTTTTATATGAACAGATTTGTGTATTTTATTTTATTGTTTATTGAACTGCACAGAGAAAAGAGGATTATCCAGACAGTTCAGTCTGTAGAAAAAAACACATCACGTGACGTATGTGACAGTTGATTTGATTCTCTTCACACTTTTAGTGTATGTTGAGACTCTGAATACACCAACATGAGAACAATGACACAGTTTAACTGAACAGGACAAAAGGCTGAATATTGAGGGTACAGATGAAAAATATTTTCTTAGTTCTGTCAGATAGATTGTGTACTGAGATGTTCTTTATTTAAATAGAAAAACATTAAAAGTGACATAAATACCTCATTAAAAAACACCAAACTCTCAGAATGTGACAGCTAAATGAATCCAAAACTATCTGCAGGGCTAGACACCACAGGACGTCAGTGATGTTTTGTTATTTAGGTGAACTGAGCCTTTAAAGGTATAGTAAGCGATAATAATCTAATACACTTTTTGTCAAAATCATTGAATCTCTCCTCACTATCCGCAAGCTGTCCAGCCAATCAGAGACAAGGAGCGTTCATGCTGGTTCACGGGTCAGATGGAGGGAGGAGGTCAGGTAATGGAGGCAGTCAGAGATAGAAATAGTGAATCTGTTACGGGCATTGTGGAGAAGGAGAGGTGACCCAGAAACATCCAGAGAGGAGAAGCTTAGAAGAACAAAAAATATAAAAAGAAGCACTTTGACCACCAGACAAAGACTTGTGTCACATCAGTGTGGTTTTCTAACCGCGGAGGGACCAGCGAGTGAAGGTGGACGCTGCTGTGCTTGTGCCGGACAGGTGAGTAACATCAGCTCTTCAGTGCTTCACATAAACTGTAACGTTACCTACCTGGACATTCAGCTCACTGTCTAGTTAGTCAGGATATGCTGTTGTTGTGATGTTAGCTGTAAAGTAGCAGAGTTGAGTACAGCTGATTGACCGCTTTGCATGTTAGCTTCGCAGCCATGAAGACTAAACACAGGCTGGCTATCACAGTAAGATAGGAGTGATACACGCGCCAAAATGCTGTTATCCTTAGCTTCAACTCTGGTCACTCAACCTGAACAGCTAACTCCTGCTAGTTTTTACTCTGTTGTGTTTTGTTACATCAACAGATTGATACACAGATAAATAGATTTACTTTATTGATCCCAAATTTGGAAAATCTTGATTTAGAGCAGCAGGTTATCCAGGCATTGCAGAGGAAAAGAAAACACACAGTAAATGAATGATGTCAGCTCCAGAAACCTCCCAGCCTCTCATCCTGTAGGCCTGCTCCTCAGACCTGGACCCTGCTCATCAGACCTGGACCCTGCTCCTCAGACCTGGACCGTGCTCATCAGACCTGAACTCTGCTCCTCAGACCTGAACCCTGGCCTGCTCCCAACAGCATTCACACCTGCTTGGCCCGACTCATAATCCAGCCTGCCCTGTTTTGTCTTCAGTCTTTTCCCAGTTCAACATCCCATTTCTATTCCCCTCAATAAATGTCTTTTCCTTCAGTCGTGCCTCCTCTCCTCTCTGTGTCACACTTACAGTAACTAGCTTCAACTAACAACTGAGTATCAAATTATATAAGACTTTCTACAATTTACAAATATGTTTGTCTACATTTTTCTTATTTCTAGTGATATCCTGATTCTGCTTTATACTGATATATATATATATATATATATATGAAAAAATAATACATACATTTCCAGGTGATGAAGACAGTAGGTTGAACATCATGCTTGGTTCCTCATCAGACAGCGTGCAGCAGCTGGTGAGACTGCTCAAGGTCCAGGTCCTGAATTCTCCTGAAATTAGAAAATTGTTAACATTTCATTAGTGGTCATAAATAAGATTTTATTATGATCAGATGCAGTTTTCACATTATAGAGCCAGAGTTAATCCAGAGGTAATGCTGTTACACTGATGTAATCTGGCTTTATTTCACAGAATAGGGGTATTTATGGAGGGAATCTATGAAATAATACAAGCAAGCAAAGCAACATACTTACTCAGCTGTAAGTCTGTGAGCCTGCAGCGTCTGCTCACCTGTAGCTCTCCTGGTTTCAGGCTCTTTGAACTGGTTGAACTCTGACCTCTGACCCCTACACCGCCAGGAACAGAGCTACACCATGATAGTAATGACACATCAATAACATCAGACAAACTTGGTATAAATGTTATTTACTACAGGAGACATATACCACATTATTTCCCTCTAAATAACACTCCACTGTGTGACGTTACTCCTCCCATATATCTGCTCTTTTCTCTTCTTACACAATAACAGGATGAAACTAACTGATATTAATAATATAAATAATGTCAGAGTTGGCTGCTGTATGAAGCTTTCTTCCTAGATCTTTTAATACTCTCAATAAACCGCATCGCTAACCTGACATGTATCACTGATGGTAGAGTAGAGGTTAGCTACTCAGTTAACATCATTTATACATAGACTAAGTTACTCCTCCACTTTGACTTTGGCTTATTTGGTCTCAACACCTTTTTAAATACTATCAGGCTTATTATCAAACTTGCTACTAAAACACATGCTACTTGTACTATCAGCTTCCCAAACTGAAGCTAATTTACAGTACGGTAGCAGACGCTTCAGACTGCCGTTGCCATGACGATGCGCGTCCATGAACTTTGGGGTTAGAGCACGGAGGAGCATGAAAGGAGGGGTAGGTTTTGGTTTTGTTTTCATTCAAATATCAACAACTTTTCTCCTCCTTTTCTCCCACATCATCGCTTACTATACCTTTAAAGCAGACAGTGGAGGGAGACCTCAGTGATGAAGCCTGAATCTGCAACACTGAAGCTTCACCACTAGATGGCAGTGAAACATAAGAGACACTGAATCACAACCCTGAGACAACATTTTACCATCCATCACTGATTGTTTACACACATTTATATTAACTTTCAGTACTTTTCACTTTTTATGATTGAGTTGCATCTTAATATGTTTACACTTGACATTAAATTCATTAATCATTACAGTTAGAGGTTCAGTTTCAGAAGCATTGATTGTTCACATTGGTGACCTTGTTGTACAGTAGTTGAACAAACTCTCACAGTCGAGGTGTCTAAGTATGAAAATGATTCAGTCAGTGATCTACAGCTGTCACTAACAAATATGGACTGTAATACTGAAAAGACTTCATACTCAGTAAACTGCCACATATTCTGCTTCACTGAGTGACCCCAAAGAGTTTACATGCACTGAAAAAAAAGATAAACAGCTAACATAACAATTAAGGTCTTCCTCAATACTGTGTCTGTGCATCTTCATTTTAGCAACATCCCAAATAAAATTCTAAAATAAAAGGGAAAGTGAGAAATAAATCAGCACAAAAGAACAGATTTAAAGAAAAGATTAAAATTTTATTTGTCTTCATATCTGGTAAATACATTCAGATCCTGAAAAATAAACATAAAAACTATTTAAAGCTGAAACTTTCTGCACACTGTCGCCCTCTGCAGCAGTGAGAGGGAACTGAAATCATGTTTCCAACTACAGAGATGTTGTGGAAGCTGGCTGTTTATTGTATATCAGACACTGCAATACCTGGATAATGTGACATTCAGCAAAGTGTGATAGAACTGAGATTATGTTTGATGTGTGAAAATATACAGTAAACTGCACAAGAAGCCAATCAGGATTCCTCAAAAGTGATTAATTACAGTATGTACACATTTAAAATAACAGTTTGCATTGCAGCTCTAATCCTAAATATCTGTAATATAACTAAAAATAAGCTTGCATTAGTTCAGACAGAACACTCAGTAAATTATAAATCAGTTGAGTCACACACACCACCTGATATTCAACTGATCTAAACAATCAATCATGTTTGACACGTGGACATGATTCAGTTCAAGCTGCCATCAGCACATTCTTCTCAAAGCTTCTGCTACATGCTGTTACTGACTGTCTGTGCTGCTCACTTCTACCTGCTGCTGCTGCTGCTGCTGCTGAAAACTGAACATGAAAACGTCCACATAGTCCTCTACAGCCTCTCTCTCTCCACTCTCATATTTCACTGTTGTACTACTTTCTGTTTCCATCAGGTGAGTCCAGCCTCTGGTTCAACTGCATCAGAACACAATCACATAACATTTAGATGAGGTACATCTAATAACTGTAACTATGAATCTGATGTCAGTCTGTTTTTTACCTTTCAGGAGGCTCCGACCTGACTGGATTTTACTCCAGGTCTTCCTGCTCCTCTGCGTCTTCTGTCTCTGCAGCAGTGACGACCTGCAAGTCTGAGACGTTCTCATATTCAAGACGAGAGTCCAACTGATGGAGAGAGACGAAAATATGAGACTCAATGAGCCTCATTCATGCAATTTGCATAATTATAGAATTATGTACAGTACTTTAGTCTATAGAAGCTGTTTTCTTTTCAGTTTTTAATACTGCATACACATTTCCTGTATCTTTTGGTTGTATTCTAATAAAGAGACTGAGAAATAATCATATATGGTCATTATAGCATTGCTAAAACAACAAATCTAATGGTGGCCTAAGACTTGTCAAAGAGGACTGTTGGTCTTCGGCCCCCATTATCTGCAAACAGGAAAATCAGTTAAATTCAGTTTTTGCACAATACTGTATATTTTAAAAATATTATAATTATAATGCTTCAGACTAAATTCTGTTCTGATCTTTGAAGCCTTAAACATTTCAGGTTTCTACATAGGAAGTTGCTGTTTAAAATTAAATTTATTTTATGATTTCATGTTGATAATAAAATATGTTCTTGTACATTCATGAACCAAATAATCATAACTGTATTTGAATGTAAGTTCTGTCAATAAGGTCTCTCTCTCACCTCTATAGTCTCTACAGGTTCATTCACTTCAGTGGTGAAGCTCAGAGCTTTCTTCTTTCTGGATTGAATCCAACAAAAACAAGAAATATTTAACAAAATTAAATTAATGGCTTAAATACTTCGAAAATGTTTTAAGAAGATAAATGAAGGGATATTTTCTTTGTCGTTTTACCTCATCCACAGAATCAAGAGAAGCAGAGGAATCAGTATCAGGACCGCCAGAATCAACCTGATGATGTTTAATATAAATCCAGATTTCCCTAAAAAATGAAAACAGTAAGAAGATATGACTTATCCATATCCGTGTGTGTGTGTGTGTGTGTGTGTGTGTGTGTGTGTGTGTGTGTGTGTGTGTGTGTGTGTAACTTACCTTTCACAACAATCAGATGTAAGGTGGAGTTATGACGTCCTCTTCTGTTCTGGGCTTCACAGTAATAATTCCCACTGTGTTCAGGTCTGACATCAGTGATGGTGAAGATATGTCCTGATGCTTTTGATGATTCTTCATTCTCCTTGTACCAGGTGTAATTAGCTGCTGGGTTAGCATCACTGCTACAGGTCAGAGTCACTGAACTGCCCTCCACTATCTCAGCAGAGGGACTCACTGACACAGAGGGAAGCTTTGGAGCATCTGGAGGAGATATATCAATATGAATTAACAATAAAATGAGGAAGGGTTGAATTAGTTCAACATGATGAACTGAAGCAGCAGACTGAATGTGGAGCAGGCAGAGCAGAAGAAAGAAGACATGATCAATCAAATCAATCTGTATGTTGCTAATCTGTTTTACTCACATTTCACATCAATAGAGATGTATTCAGTCCACAGTTGGTTTACACCTGTACAGTAATACTCTCCAGAGTCAGAGGACTGGATGGAGCTGAAGACAAACTGTTGTTCGTTACTGAGAGGTTGAAGGTCTGGATTTACATTCTTCTTGTACCAGGTGTATTTAGCTGCTGGGTTAGCATCACTGCTACAGGTCAGAGTCACTGAACTGCCCTCAATGATTTCACCAGAGGGACTCACTGACACAGAGGGAAGCTTTGGAGCATCTGGAGGAGAAAACATAGTTGGTCAACAGTGGAATAACTGACACAATGTAAGAAGCAAATGTTTGACACAAAGTGAGGAGTGAAAGTTGATTCCCTCGTTGCTACTCATATTAAAATTAACTGTCTGTTACCTTGGATACATCTTTACATTGTGTTAGTGACATAGTTAGGTAAACTCACACACTGAAGGAGAGCGGTAATCCTCATGTCCTTTCAAAGCACAGGAGAAGTTGTCACCAGGATTAAACTGCCCTGAATAAACAGAAGTTTCCTCCTCCATCATTTTCTGTCCGTTCTTGAACCAGACGTAAGAAATACGACCTGCTGGACTGCAGCTGCTGAGACATTTCAGCTCTGCCTCCATATGAGACTGATGGACTGTTATCGAGATCACCTGCACCTGGAGAGCTGCATATGTGAGGAAGGACCCAAAATGTCATTTGTTACCAGTAAAATACACAAACATACAGTCAACATAACCTTTGTAGTTCTGCTGGGTGAAATAATTTGTGATCATCAATCAAAAGTGTAAATGGAGGAAAGTACTCAATATAATCAAATCAGTTTTATGTGAAACTCTTCAACAATAACTATTCACCACTTTCACTCATCATCAGTTTGTGTTCATCAGTACCTATGACAGTCAGAATTGTTCCAGGTAAACTACTCCTCAATTCAAAGCTTTGTGTTTTGAATGTGAAGTGATACTGGGCTGAATCGCTCTCTCTCAGGTCAGAGATTCTCAGAGTGGAGCGTCCTCTCTCTGTTTCAAGGAGCTGAACACGACCTGCATACTGGGAGTCTTTCCTAAGGTCCCCAGGCTGTGAGGGATTCTGCCACTGATGACGACGATCAGGACTGAACCAGAATGATGATGTGAGAGATTCATAACTGCTGTATGTGCAGGAAATGTCCACTGATGAGCCTCTGAAGGCACAGATGCTTCTGTCAGTGTAAATCACTCTGTTGCAGGATTTACCACGGACACCTGAAAGATAAAATTAATTTATAACAACACTATTATGAAAGTACTATTGTACCTATTGTTATAATAATCAGTCCCTCCAGGATTTTTCATGGGATTTTTTTCTGATTGTTGCGGCCTAAAACGCCTGATTTTGCGGCAGCATTTTTAAAAAATTGCGGTAAATGTTGCGATGTTTTAAGCACTTTTGTTGCAATTAAATTGCGGGAGACAGTGAAAATTGCACACACACCATCTCTGATCTCATTGCACATTCAACTTGATACACAGATACAGACACACAGAATTAGTTGAGTTTACCGTCGCGGCAGATGGTATCTTTTGCCGACCTCACGCCTCCAATTTGCGGAAAAGTTGCAGTGATTGGACAAAATTGCAAGGCCCGCACATAATCGTGCGGATTGGTTGAATTTGCGTTAATTGTTGCAATCGCGACATCGCGAATTCCTGGAGGGACTGAATAATAATGTCCACAGGAAATCTTGTTTTTCACATGTTTAATTCTGGTTCATCCACATCACAAAAACACATTTTTGTGTGTCTATCCATGAAGATATCTGTTGTTTAATTTTTCAGTTTAGTTTGTGTGTGTGTGTGTGTGTGTGTGTGTGTGTGTGTGTGTGTGTGTGTGTGTGTGTGTGTGTGTGTGTGTGTGTGTGTGTGTGTGTGTGTGTGATTTCCTCAATCCCACCGACACGTCTTCCGGTAAGGAAGCAGGGCCTGGGGACTCGGGTGTGGGCTCCCCTATCTCTGGGGCGGAGGTCGCCGAGGTGGTCCAAAAGCTCCTCAGTGGCAGGGCCCCGGGGGTGGATGAGATCCACCCTGAGTTCCTCAAGGCCCTGGATGTTGTTGGGCTGTCATGGTTAACACGACTCTGCAGCATCGCGTGGACATCGGGGGCAGTGCCTCTGGATTGGCAGACTGGGGTGGTGGTTCCTCTTTTTAAGAAGGGGGACCGGAGGGTGTGTTCCAACTATAGGGGGATCACACTCCTCAGCCTCCCTGGTAAGGTCTATTAGGGGGTGCTGGAGAGGAGGGTCCGTCGGATAGTCGAATCTCGGATTCAGGAGGAACAGTGTGGTTTTCGTCCAGGTCGTGGAACTGTGGACCAGCTCTACACCCTCTACAGGATATTTGAAGGTGCAAGGGAGATTGCCCAACCAGTCCATATGTGTTTTGTGGACTTGGAGAAGGCATTCGATCGTGTCCCTCTGGGAGTCCTGTGGGGGGTTCTCAGGGAGTATGGGGTATCGGACCCCCTGATACGGGCCGTCCGTTCCCTGTGTGACTGGTGCCAGAGCTTGGTCCGCATTGCCGGCAATAAGTCGGACTTGTTTCCAGTGAGGGTTGGACTCTGCCAGGGCTGCCCTTTGTCACCAATCCTATTCATAATCTTTATGGACAGGATTTCTAGGCACAGTCAAGGCGTTCAGGGGGTCCAGTTTGGTGACCTCAGGATTGGGTCACTGCTTTTTGCAAATGATGTGGTCCTGTTGGCCTCATCAGACCGTGACCTCCAACTCTCACTGGATCAGTTCGCCACTGAGTGTGAAGCGGCCGGGATGAGAATCAGCACCTCCAAACCCGAGTCCATGGTTCTCAACTGGAAAAGGGTGGAATGCACTCTCCGGGTCGGGGATGCGATCCTGCCCCAAGTGGAGGAGTTCAAGTACCTCAGTGTCTTGTTCACGAGTGAGGGAAGGATGTGTGAGATCGACAGGCGGATCGGTGCGGCGGCTGCAATAATGCAGACTCTGCACAGATCCGTTGTGGTGAAGAGAGAGCTGAGCCGAAAGGCAAAGCTATCGATTTACCAGTTGATCTTCGTTCCTACCCTCACCTATGGTCATGAGCTTTGGGTAGTGACCGAAAGAACAAGATCGCGGGTACAAGCGGCCAAAATGAGCTTCCTCCGTAGGGTGGCTGGGCTATCCCTTAGAGATAGGGTGAGAAGCTCAGTTATCCGGAGGGAGCTCGGAGTAGACCCGCTGCTCCTCCGTGTCGAGAGGAGCCAGATGAGGTGGCTCGGGCATCTAGTCAGGATGCCTCCCGGATGCCTCCCTGGTGAAGTGTTCAGGGCACGTCTCACCGGTAGAAGACCCCGAAGAAGACCCAGGGCACGCTGGAGAGACTATGTCTCTCGGCTGGCCTGGGAACACCTTGGGATTCCCCGGAAAGAGCTAGATGAAGTGGCTGGGGAGAGGGAAGTCTGGGCTTCTCTACTTAGGCTGCTGCCCCCGCGACCCGACTCCGGATAGAGCGGAAGAAGACGGTACGGTTTTGAGCAGTATAAACAATATTCCATTCACTTTCATTGAGTTGGGATGGCAGCAGACTTTTCCAGGATTGACATCTCAAAATCTGAACACATGAAACTGTAACTATTTACATGGTTAAAAAAGAAGCAAATAAGAAAATATGTTTTTAGTATTTTGAGTGAACTGACTCTTTAAATGTAAACTCTTATTTTACATTTATTTTACAGTCAACACAGTAAATAAGATATAAGAGTGCAACATGTCTAAAATCTCATGGAGCTGTGGTTTGATGTTGATCCACTTCTATACAATGTTTGAATAACATGCTGCCCCAGAAACATGAACATACAATGTATAGTACAATAGTTTAAAGGCTCCACTAGATGTGGTTATGTTAGTGGGAGACTGTGTTGTAAACTCACACACTGGAGGAGCAGGATGATGCTCAAATCCTTTTAATGCACAGGAAGAGCTGTCTGCAGGATAAAAGTTCCCTTCATAAGTTGAAGATGTTTGATCCTGAATTTTCTGTCCATTCTTGTACCAGATGAAGGAAGAAGGATCAGGTAGACGACAGCTGCTGTGACACTTCAGCTCTGCCCGGGTATAATCTGTGTCGTATGTTGAACTAGTCACCTGCACTTGTAGATTTGGATCTGTGAGGAAAAAAATAGACACATCATTTGTACATCACAGATAATGAACACAAAGGCAGACAGTTAAAAAGACAATTCATATAAGTTACCAACTAAACTGGTGGATCATTTAACACAAACCTAGAATAAATTAGTACACAAAATGATGTAAACCATTTAATGGAAACTGATATTAAATAAAATTCATCACCATTAGTTCAGCCAGTAGCCCCATTAATTTCTAATCAGCTTGTTTAAATGTACTGTGTCAGTGTTTGTGTTCATCAGTACCTGTGACAGTCAGAGTTGTTCCAGGTAAACTACTCCTCCATTCAAAGCTTTGTGTTTTGAAGGTGAAGTGATACTGGGCTGAATCGCTCTCTCTCCAGTCAGAGATTCTCAGAGTGGAGCGTCCTCTCTCTGTTTTAAGGAGCTGAATACGACCTGCATACTGGGAGTCTTTACTAAGGTCCTCAGGCTGTG
The DNA here is from genome assembly GCF_027409825.1 of Scomber japonicus. Lineage (NCBI taxonomy): Eukaryota > Metazoa > Chordata > Actinopteri > Scombriformes > Scombridae > Scomber > Scomber japonicus. The sequence goes on from NC_070579.1 coordinate 6,074,313, forward strand.
AGGGATTCTGCCACTGACGACTACGATCAGGACTGAACCAGAATGATGATCTGATAGATTCAGAACTGCTGTATGTGCAGGAAATGTCCACTGATGAACCTCTGGTGGCACAGATGCTTCTGTCAGTGTAAATCACTTTGTTACAGGATTGACCACGGACACCTGAAAGACAAAATTAATTTAAAACAACGCTATTATTAAAGTACTATTGTACCTATTGTTATAATAATAATCCTATAAAATGCTCAACAGGAAATCTTGTTTTTCACATGATTAATTCTGGTTCACCTAAATCACAAAAACACATGTTTTCTCTTGTTTGTGGTGTCTATCCATGAAGATATCTGTGGTTTCATTCTTAGGATTTTGAGACGCCATCACCTCAACACAATAAAGTTAAACAGAGTTTAGTTTGTGTGTGTGTGAAAACAGTTTTAGTTACTCTGAATAATTCACAGACCAATCGGTCAACAGACTTTTCCAGGATTGACACACACATGAAACTGAATGGCTAAAAAAGAAGCAAATAAGAAAATGATTTTAGTATTTTGAGTGAACTGACTCTTTAAATGTAAACTCTTATTTTACATTTATTTATAGTCAACACAGTAAATAAGATATAAAAGTGTAACATGTCTAAAATCTCATGGAGCTGTGGTTTGATGTTGATCTACTTCTATACAATGTTTGAATAACATGCTGCCCCAGAAACATGAACATACAATGTAAAGTACAATAGTTTAAAGGCTCCACTAGATGTGGTTATGTTAGTGGGAGACTGTGTTGTAAACTCACACACTGAAGGAGCAGGGTGATGCTCAAATCCTTTTAATGCACAGGAATAGCTGTCTTCTGGAGAAAAGTACCCTACATAAGTAGAAGATGTTTGATCCTGAATCTTTTGTCCATTGTTGTACCAGATGAAGGAAGAACGATTAGGTAGACGACAACTGCTGTGACACTTCAGCTCTGCTGAGGAAGGATTGATTGTTGATGGGATCACCTTCACCTGGAGATCTGGATCTGTGAAGAAAGAACAGAAATGTAATTTATGTTCATACATAAACATAAACATTCACAGTAACATTTCCAAGATGTTAACTATTCAATATTCAGTAAATAAAGTCTTACTATTAAAATGTTACCTGTTACAGTCAAAGTGACTCCAGGTGAACCAATATATTTCCCTCCTGGTTGGTTTGTTGTGAACCTGAACTTGTACACAGCTGAGTCTCTCTCTCTCAGGTCTGTGATTCTCAGAGTGCAGTCGTTCTTATCACAGTGATACTGCACACGACCTGCGTACTCTGAGACTGTTTTCAGATCCACAAGTAATTTATTACTCTCTTTCAACCAGAATGTTTCATCAACTGCAGTATCAACATCATTTATCCTGGATGGGTATCTGTAGGTGCAGTTTATGTCCACTGTTGATCCTTTTAAGGCACAGATGTGAGTAGAAGTGTAAGTCACTCCCCAGTCATTCTGACCCTGTACCACTGTAACACAGAGCACATCAGAAACCACAATCGGATTTATAACAAGTTAAGAATCAGTGAATAAGACAAAGTGGATCATGGCACCAATATGATTTTATCTGCAGTAGTTGTCATTCAAGCTCCTCATTGTGCAGCAATCTAACTAGAACTGAACTGGAATACAGTATTTTATCAGTTGAGTATCATATTTTATCATTTGTTACTGCTGAGTGTTTCAGCTTTAGTCCATTTATACTGCACATTTGTAATGTTGTTTTCTTTGTTTGTTGTTTAGAAGAAGCTAAAACTGAACACAAGAAGTGTGTCTCTTAAACATATCCGTTCACACATTCACTGATGACATCATTTTTCCTCATTTTCAGCACTTTATAGTTCCCGTCTTGAATGAAGACATATAAATGAAGATTGATGAAAGAAATATCGTTGTAGTCTATTCATTCTGTAGGTTTGTAATGTTGTTTTCCTTGTTTGTTGTTTAGAAGAAGCTAAAACTGAACACTTTCACCATTGACATAATTTTTCCTCATGTTCATTTTAAACACTTTCTAATTCCTGTCTTAAATGAAGCCAATGTGAAAACAAAATACAAACATATTAATGAAGATTGTCATCAATTTGACAAAATACTACAACACAACACATTACATACAACTGAAGTGTTTCCAGAGGACACTTAAGAGTGATGAACACATCGATAACTCAAAAGTGAAAACTTGTTAAAACACAAATGTTTCCTCTTTCCTACCGTAGTAAGGTAGACAACGAGCTAAAACATTATTACCGAAGAGAAATACTTCAAACTATATTTAATAGTCTCTAACCATTTTATCAAAACTAACTGTTTTAATTAGGACTGTCAGCGTTAACGCGTTAATCGCGATTACATTAATGCAATCCATAACCTGTTCGCATTTTAATGTTGCAAGCCTTTTTGTCCCTTCTACTCCCCCGTAGACGGCCCCTCTAGCTGTAGCGCTATGCTTTGAAGTGGCCTCCTGCAGTAAACCTATCGCGCTGATGGAAAGTAAGAGAGCTACTGGACTTTTGAACGGCTTGTTTAACTTTAAAACACTTCCAGACGCTTCAGTTGACAAGTCAAAAGTAAAATGCAACCTGTGTCAAACGGAGTTTAACTTCCACCGGAGTACGTGGAGTTTGAGTTAGCACCTCCACGCTAAACACCCAGGTGCAGCCAAGCCAGCCTCAGCTCCACCAAAGGACCATTTTGGAGTGTGGGAGTCGCAGCAGAGCCGTGATTGATTCCCAGTTAAGACACTCTGGTAAGAAATGCTTTACATTATGGGCTTAAAACTGCCTTCAAATGTAAAATAACAGGATTTTAACACTTAAACAGGCAGTGATGGAAAATGAGATGTAAGAAAACATAATTTGATGTTACTAGTTATGTCATTTGCACCTAAAGTAAAATATTTCCACTCATATTTTTAATATATTTTGGATTTTATGAGTTGTATCTCCACCAGGCTGCGTTGCCCTTGTTAAGGTATAAAATGATGATAATGATAAAAACACTTAAAAGTGTTATCTAACAGAGAAAAGTGATACATTCTGGTCATTAATATCATACATACTAGTTTCTAAACTGATTTTTATAAATTCTATCAAAGTATAGACCTACCACAAGCTTCAACAGGATGTTATAGAGTCTGTATCTCTTGGTGCACGCTGCCTGTTTAAGGCATGCAATTCAAAACGCGATTAATCGCGATTTAAAAATTAATCGTTTGACAGCCCTAGTTTTAATACAACTAAGAGAAGACTATTGATTTGTCAAATGATTTATAGGACACTTCATGGTGTAACAGTTAAGCTATTAAATATAGTTTGAAGTATTTCTCTTCGGTGTTGCACTTTCTAGACGGTCCCTGCGCACTCGTCTCACAGCCAGCTGTACATAGAGAACAATGTTATTAGTCCAGCTCGGAGGACGGCTCGTTTGGTCAAAATAATGTTGTAGCTCGTTGTCTACCTTACTACGGTAGGAAAGAGGAGACATTTGTGTTTTAACAAGTTTTATGTTCATCACCGTAGTTTACAGTTAATCTCTCTGCACTTCTGTTGTAGTATATTTGTTGTGTTGCGTTCGCCCTTGTCGGCCACCGTAGTTTACAGTGCACTGAGACAGAGCATGGTACAGTGTGAAGGTGCAGCGAAAGAACAAGTATATATTGAAGCTGTGAACATTCAAGTTTTTTTACTGATCAGGATGAGAAGAAGAAATTGAATAATTAAAGAGTCTGTACTTGTAGTTAGTTTCCTGTCAGTTTGCTCTTTGGTCAAATTGCTACTGAGCTAAGTGTGAAAACCACATAGAAATGCAGAACATGACTTACTGGAAACGCAGCTAGAATGAAATGGGTGTGTCACTAAGTTTTCACAGAAAGGGGAAACTGTCATAGTTGTAACAGCTAAAACAGTCGTCCAGCTCTACAGTACAGAGTGCAGAAATCACCAAAACATTAAAAACATCATGATAAGATGAAATTCTCAGTGCATTGCTGTACCATCATAGAACTATGAATACATTCATATGCATGAATAAAAATATATGATTCTTACAATCTATGGAGGGAGGGAGGACAAACCATATCAGGCCCCACCCCCACCACTCATGACGCAGATACAGCTCAACATCTTATTACAGTGTTTTTACCATTTTGACTTCATTCAAACCTAGAAAAGTGCTGATCTGGGATGTTTTTGACTTTCTTAAGATGGCCTCATGCTGCTCTGAGTAAATGTGCTAAATGTCCTACAATGTAAATGTAGATATACAGTACCTGACACAGAGAGAAGGAAGACAACAAATCCACTCGCTGCTGCTGTTAAACTCATAGCTGCTCCTCTCATCTCTCTGTGAGGATTCAGAGACAATAAAATACATCAAATAATGTAAACAACATGTAATAGTCATATCAGAAAACTGTTCTACTTACAGCAGAGAAGGACGTTGTCTGTTGAGATGCTCGTCGTCTGTGATCTGTGAGCAGAAGTCAGATATCAAGATGCTAAATGAAGTTATTTCCTTCCTCTTTCTTGTTGTTATGAATATGCATGAGGAGCCAAATGACAGTAAACCATCAAGTTAAAAACACCTTTTTACTGTTTTCCAAAGAGTTAATATAATCAATCTTAGAGAGAATTAGAGACCAGTGTAAAGTACTCTGAAAATGGTCTGTAAATAATAATTTCAAAACATTACTTTCTTTTAGTTCCCTTATCCACTTCCTGTGTCCTTTCGTTTTGGGTCTTTTATTTTGAAGACGTTATGAGCAAAACAGGAAGTGGACGCAACTGTTGTCTTGGAGACGCTGCCTTGACAGCGCAAAGGGCCCGTCAATTAACGGTGTTAAGGAAAGATTAAGTTATTATTTATGACAAAGTGTTACATCTGTGATCAAGTGACCTAGTAGGAAAGAGAATAAGGTATTGTTTGTTTTGCTGTGTTTTATTGATAGTGTGTGTAACGGAGTAGATTTGTGCTTGGTAAATTATGGCAAAAAAGGTGCAACACTGCCATCTATTAGCGCAGTGGTTGGCATGGGAACTGCACAGAGAAAAGAGGACTTCACTGAGGTACAATGTCCTCTTGCATTATCCGGGATGATTAATGATTTTGTTATAAGTTTCAGATGTTCATATTTCATATTTTGCTGTGTAATGTATTCATTGAGATTTGTGCTAACTGTTTTGAGCACTTACTGTGATTTGTTAAGCCATAAACTACTTTTTGGAGACTTGTAATGATGCTAAACTATCTTTAATGCTAATCCCCATTTCATGTGTTGTTCAGATTATCCTGAGGCCGATGATCATTTTCACACGCTGTGCTGTATGCTGTGTTGCAGGTAATATGTTGTTATAGTTCAGCTAAAAGGCTCACATTCATTCACCTAGTTCTGAATTTAGTGTATTTTTATACTTACCTCATAGTAAATGTTGAAAGTGTTCTTAAAATCTATTTTATGTCACATAATGGATTATGTGGGGGGCTTTACTTATGTTTGTGGAACAATATACACTATACGATCACAATAGGATGTAATTTTTGTTTCTGTTTTATATGAAAAGATTTGTGTATTTTATTTTATTGTTTATTGAACTGCACAGAGAAAAGAGGATTATCCACACAGTTCAGTCTGTAGAAAAAAACATATAACGTGACAGATGTGTGTCAGTTGGTTTGATTCTCTTCACACTTTTAGTGCATGTTGAGACACTGAATACACCAACATGAGAACAATGACACAGTTTAACTGAACAGGACAAAAGGCTGAATATTGAGGGTACAGGTGAAAAATATTTTCTTAGTTCTGTCAGATAGATCGTGTACTGAGATGTTCTTTATTTAAATAGAAAAACATTAAAAGTGACATCAATACCTCATAAAAAACACCAAACTCTCACAATGTGACAGCTAAATGAATCCAAAACTATCTGCAGGGCTAGACACCACAGGAGGTCAGTGATGAAACATGTGTTTTGTTATTTAGGTGAACTGAGCCTTTAAAGGTATAGTAAGTGATAATATTCTAATTCACTTTTTGTCAAAATCATTGAATCTCTCCTCACTATCCGCAAGCTGTCCATCTAATCAGAGACAAGGAGCGTTCGTGCTGGTTCACGGGTCAGATGGAGGGAGGAGGTCAGGTAATGGAGGCAGTCAGAGATAGAAACAGTGAATCTGTTACGGGCATTGTGGAGAAGGAGAGGTGACCCAGAAACATCCAGAGAGGAGAAGCTTAGAAGAACAAAAAATATAAAAAGAAGCACTTTGACCACCAGACAAAGACTTGTGTCACATCGGTGTGGTTTTCTAACCGCGGAGGGACCAGCGAGTGAAGGTGGTGGTGGTGTGCTTGTGGCGGACAGGTGAGTAACATCAGCTCTTCAGTGCTTCACATAAACTGTAACGTTACCTACCTGGACATTCAGCTCACTGTCTAGTTAGTCAGGATATGCTGTTGTTGTGATGTTAGCTGTAAAGTAGCAGAGTTGAGTACAGCTGTTTGACCGCTTTGCATGTTAGCTTCGCAGCCATGAAGACTAAACACAGGCTGGCTATCACAGTAAGATAGGAGTGATACACGCGCCAAAATGCTGTTATACTTAGCTTTAACTCTGGTCACTCAACCTGAACAGCTAACTCCTGCTAGTTTTTACTCCGTTGTGTTTTGTTACATCAACAGATTGATACACAGATAAATAGATTTACTTTATTGATCCCAAATTTGGAAAATCTTGATTAAGAGCAGTGGGTTATCCAGGCATTGCAGAGGAAAAGAAAACACACAGTAAATGAATGATGTCAGCTCCAGAAACCTCCCAGCCTCTCATCCTGTAGCCCTGCTCCTCAGACCTTGACCCTGCTCATCAGACCTGAACCCTGCTCATCCGACCTGGACCTTGCTCCTCAGACCTGGACCCTGCTCCTCAGACCTGGACCCTGCTCTGCTCCCAACAGCATTCCCCCCTGCTTGGCCCGGCTCATAATCCAGCCTGCCCTGTTTTGTCTTCAGTCTTTTCCCAGCTCAACATCCCATTTCTATTCCCCTCAATAAATGTCTTTTCCTTCAGTCGTGCCTCCTCTCCTCTCTGTGTCACACTTACAGTAACTAGCTTCAACTAACAACTGAGTATCGAATTATGTAAGACTTTCTACAATTTACAAATATGTTTGTGTACATTTTTCTTATTTCTAGTGATATCCTGATTCTGCTTTATACTGATATATGTATATATGAAAAAATTAAGCATACATTTCCAGGTGATGAAGACAGTAGGTTGAACATCATACTTGGGTTCCTCATCAGACAGCGTGCAGCAGCTGATGAGACTGCTCAAGGTCCAGGTCCTGAATTCTCCTGAAATGAGAAAATTGTTAACATTTCATTAGTGGTCATAAATCAGATTTTATTATGATTAGATGCTGTTTTCACATTGTATGTAGAACCAGAGTTAATCCAGAGGTAATGCTGTTACACTGATGTAATCTGGCCTTATTTCACAGGATAGGGGTATTTATGGAGGGAATTTATGAAATAATACAAGCAAGCAAAGCAACATACTTACTCAGCTGTAAGTCTGTGAGCCTGCAGTGTCTGCTCACCTGTAGCTCACCTGGTTTCAGGCTCTTTGAACTGGTTGAACTCTGACCTCTGACCCCTCCTCCGCCAGGAACAGAGCTACACCATGATAGTAATGATACATAAATAACATTAGACAAACTTGGTATAAATGTTATTTACTACAGGAGACATATACCACATTATTTCGCTCTAAATAACACTCCACTGTGTGACGTTACTCCTTCCGTATATCTGCTCTTTTCTCTTCTTACACAATAACAGGATGAAACTAACTGATATTAATAATATAAATAATGTCAGAGTAGGCTGCTGTATGAAGCTTTCTTCCTAGATCTTTTAATATTCTCAATAAACCGCATCGCTAAAATGACATGCATCACTGGTGGTAGAGTAGAGGTTAGTTACTCAGTTAACATCATTTATACATAGACTAAGTTACTCCTCCGCTTTGACTTTGGCTTATTTGGTCTCAACACCTTTTTAAATACTGTCAGACTTATTATCAAACTTGCTACTAAAACACATGCTACCTGTACTATCAGCTTCCCAAACTGAAGCTAACTTACAGTACGGGAGCAGACGCTTCAGACTGCCGTTGCCATGACGATGCGCGTCCATGAATTTAGGGGTTGGAGCACGGAGGAGCATGAAGGGAGGGGTAGGTTTTGGTTTTGTTTTCATTCAAATATCAACAACTTTTCTCTTCCTTTTCTCCCACATCATCGCTTACTATACCTTTAAAGCAGACAGTGGAGGGAGACCTCAGTGATGAAGCCTGAATCTGCAACACTGAAGCTTCACCACTAGATGGCAGTGAAACATCAGAGATACTGAATCACAACCCTGAGACAACATTTTACCATCCATCACTGATTGTTTACACACATTTATATTAACTTTCAGTACTTTTCACTTCTTATGATTGAGTTGCATCTTAATATGTTTACACTTGACATTAAATTCATTAATCATTACAGTTAGAGGTTCAGTTTCAGAAGCATTGATTGTTCACATTGGTGACCTTGTTGTACAGTAGTTGAACAAACTCTCACAGTCGAGGTGTCTAAGTATGAAAATGATTCAGTCAGTGATCTACAGCTGTCACTAACAAATATGGACTGTTATACTGAAAAGGCTTCATACTCAGTAAACTGCCACATACTCTGCTTCACTGAGTGACCCCAAAGAGTTTAAATGCACTGAAAAGAAGATAAACAACTAACGAAATAAATCAGCACAAAAGAACAAAAAAAAATTTTTTAATTTTATTTGTCTTCATATCTGGTAAATACATTCAGATCCTGAAAAATTAACATAAAAACTATTTAAAGCTGAAACTTTCTGCACACTGTCGTCCTCTGCAGCAGTGAGAGGGAACTGAAATCATGTTTCCAACTACAGAGATGTTGTGGAAGCTGGCTGTTTATTGTAAATCAGCCAGAGGCGGTCCTGGCTAGTCTTGCGCCCTGGGTGGACCGACTATCGGTGCCCCTCCCCACAAATCCTTCATCACACAAAAAATAAGATAAATAAATGAAATATAGTATGTAAACACCAAAGTAAATTACACACATCCGTCATCATACAAATGAATAAAATAAAATGAATAAATGAAAAATACTAATAATTAACGTAATCTGACAGACTTTCACCCTTTTTACAACTGGCATTAAGATGTTTTGTGGGTGATTAGATTGCTATCAGGGAGTGCTTGACCACATGAAAGTGCAGGTGTAAAGTTATTTATTTATTTATTGCATTTTCACATAACCCAATAACTTACATGTAGCTATAACGGGTCTGTATTCATTTTATAAATGTATTACTATTTATTTGGAAGCAGCAGTTTGTGTTGTGTGGCCTGGGCTCATAATCATCACAGGTCAGTCTATCCCCCGCCCCTCTCCCCCCCTTGCTTTTCCTCTGAGAATGAGGGTAGCCTGTTAAAGCCCATAGACTGTATGTAAGATAAGTTAAGATAAGTTAAAGCCTTGGATGTACATCCATGGCTGAGGCTGTATCTGTTGACTGTATGTTATCACAGTGGAAGGCTAAGCTCGAGGGGTGTGGCGATGACATGATCAAAACGCAGGTATACGTCTTCACCATCCACACGAACACTCAAGGGCTGCGTTTGCGATTTTTTTCACCCTGGGACCAGGTTTCAGAAAGCTTCGTTTTTAGGCAATGTGTTTACAGTATTCGTTTGGACGATCGGCCAAAACGATGCAAAACACCTGCGTTTAAACCAAAAAGCGTCTCCGTGTGGATGGCCCCTGAGACTAACTCGCAGCCTGCTCACAGCCTCTGCAGTCGCAAATTGATCCCCCGCCCCCTCCCTTTTGCCTTTTCTTCTGACACACACAACCTGTATACATGACTCTCAGCAGCAAGTTGACATGATAGTAGGGTCGCCTCATCGCCCACTGCACCAACTGGATGTGGAAATGAGCGGTATTAGTCTAGAAAACTGGCGATCTTTTTTTTTTTTGTTGAGGGCGCTCGTGCGCCCCCAAGTAGATTGCGCCCTGGGCGGTTGCCCACTTTGCCCATAGCAAAAACCGCCACTGAAATCAGCCACTGCAATACCTGGATAATGTGACATTCAGCAAAGTGTGATAGAACTGAGATTATGTTTGATGTGTGAAAATATACAGTAAACTGCACAAGAATCCAATCAGGATTCATCAAAAGTGATTAATTACAGTATGTACACATTTAAAATAACAGTTTGCATTGCAGCTCTAATCCTAAATATCTGTAATATAACTAAAAATAAGCTTGCATTAGTTCAGACAGAACACTCAGTAAATTATAAATCAGTTGAGTCACACACACCACCTGATATTCAACTGATCTAAACAATCAATCATGTTTGACACGTGGACATGATTCAGTTCAAGCTGCCATCAGCACATTCTTCTCAAAGCTTCTGCTACATGCTGTTACTGACTGTCTGTGCTGCTCACTTCTACCTGCTGCTGCTGCTGCTGAAAACTGAACATGAAAACGTCCACATGGTCCTCTACAGCCTCTCTCTCTCTCCACTCTCATATTTCACTGTTGTACTACTTTCTGTTTCCATCAGGTGAGTCCAGCCTCTGGTTCAACTGCATCAGAACAAAATCACATGACATTTAGATGAGGTACATCTAATAACTGTAACTATGAATCTGATGTCAGTCTGTTTTTTACCTTTCAGGAGGCTCCAACCTGACTGGATTTTACTCCAGGTCTTCCTACTCCTCTGTGTCTTCTGTCTCTGCAGCAGTGACGACCTGCAAGTCTGAGACGTTCTCATATTCAAGGCGGGAGTCCAACTGATGGAGAGAGATGACAATATGAGACTAAATGAGCTTCATTCATGCAATTTTTACAATTATAGAATTTTTAAAATATTTCACTTTGAGGCATAAAACTTCACAGGTTTCTACTCAGCAAGTTGCTCTTTAAAATTAAATTCATTTTATGATTTCATGTTGATACTAAAATATGTTCACGTGCATTTATTAACCAAATAATCATAACTGTATTTTAATGTAAGTTCTGTCAATAAGGTCTCTCTCACCTCTATAGTCTCTACAGGTTCATTCAGTTCAGTGGTGGAGCTCAGAGTTTTCTTCTTCCTGGATTGAATCCAACAAAAAGAAGAAATGTTTTACAAAATTTAATTTGTGGCTTAAAGACTTTGAACACTTTTTAAGAAGATAAATGAAAGGATGTTTTCTTTATTGTTTTACCTCATCCACAGAATCAAGAGAAGCAGAGGAATCAGTATCAGGGCCACCACAATCAACCTGATGATGTTTAATATAAATCCAGATTTCCCTAAAAATTGAGACCAACAGAAAGAAGATAAACCTCTTCATTAGGTGATAACCTCCTCTGTATACACGTGTGTGTGTGTGTGTGTGTGTGTGTGTGTGTGTGTGTGTGTGTGTGTGTGTGTGTGTGTGTCTTACCTGTCACAACAGTCAGATGTAAGGTGGAGTTATGACTTCCTATTTTGTTCTGGGCTTCACAGTAATAATTCCCACTGTGTTCAGGTCTGACATCAGTGATGGTGAAGATCTGTCCTGATGCTTTTGGTGAGTCTTCATTCTTCTTGTACCAGGTGTAATTAGCTGCTGGGTTAGCATCACTGCTACAGGTCAGATTCACTGAACTGCCCTCCACTATCTCAGCAGAGGGACTCACTGACACAGAGGGAAGCTTTGGACCATCTGGAGGAGATATATCAGTATGAATTAATTATTAATAGGAATAGGAATAGTTGCATTAGTTCAACATGTTGTATTCAGTGAACTACAGCAGCGGACTGAATGTGAAGCAGGAAGAGCTGAAGAAAGAAGACATGATCAGACAAATCTTTCCATGTTTTAAAAAAAAGGCTGACAAGTCCGACAGCTGTTTGTTGCTTCTCCAATCAATCAATCAATCTTTATTTGTATAGCGCCAAATCACTACAAAGTAATCTCAAGGCACTTTACACATAGAGCAGGTTCTAAACCGAACTCTTCAGGTTTTAATTTTAAAGAGACCCAACATTCCCACATGAACAAGCACTTGGCAACAGTGGCAAGAAAAAAGCCCCTTTTAACAGGAAGAAACCTCAGACAGAACGAGGCTCAGAGTGGGCGCCCATATGCCTCGACTGATTGGGGTAGAGGGGAGAGAAAGGAAGGATAGGAGAGAGAAGCACAATGAAGATCAACAATGAAGCTTGAAGGTCCGGGACTGGAATCATTCATCTGGACATCTACAGGCCCAGATTACCTGTGAGATGAGAAAGCACAGACAACTACGGGGAAGAAGTTTAGCTTATTGAATGCATTAATAGTACATGACTGTTAATGGATATAGATAGACGGATAGAGAGAGAGAGAGGAGGAGGAGAGAGGAGGAGGAGAGAGGAAGCATCGTGGGAGTCATCCGGCAGTTTAAGCCTATAGCAACAAAGTGTTTCACTCACATTTCACATCAATGAAGATGTATTCAGATGTCTTCTTCCCCAACTGGTTGTCAGGTGTACAGTAATACTCTCCAGAGTCGGAGGACTGGATGGAGCTGAAGACAAGCTGTGATTCTTTACTGAGAGGTTGAAGGTCTGGATTTACATTCTTCTTGTACCAGGTGTAATTAGCTGCTGGGTTAGCATCACTGCTACAGGTCAGAGTCACTGAACTGCCCTCAATGATTTCACCTGAGGGACTCACTGACACAGAGGGAAGCTTTGGACCATCTGGAGGAGAAAACAAAGTTGGTCAACAGTGGAATAACTGACACAATGTAAGAAGCAAATGTTTGACACAAAGTGAGGAGTGAAAGTTGATTCCCTCGTTGATGCTCATATTAAAATCAACTGTCTGTTACCTTGGAAACGTTTTGACATTGTGTTAGTGACATAGGTAAACTCACACACTGAAGGAGAGCGGTAATCCTCATGTCCTTTCAAAGCACAGGAGATGTTGTCACCAGGATTAAAGTGCCCTGAATAAACAGAAGTTTCCTCATTCATCATTTTCTGTCCGTTCTTGAACCAGACGTAAGAAATACGACCTGCTGGACTGCAGCTGCTAAGACATTTCAGCTCTGCCTCCATATGAGACTGATGGACTGTTATTGTGATGACCTGCACCTGGAGAGCTGCATATGTGAGGAAGGACCCAAAATGTCATTTGTTACCAGTAAAATACACAAACATGCAGTCAAAATAACCTTTGTAGTTCTGCTGGGTGAAATAATTTGTGATCATCAATCAAAAGTGTAAATGGAGGAAAGTACTCAATATAATCAAATCAGTTTTATGTGAAACTCTTCAACAATAACTATTCACCACTTTCACTCATCATCAGTTTGTGTTCATCAGTACCTGTGACAGTCAAAGTTGTTCCAGGTAAACTACTCCTCCATTCAAACCAAGAAGTTTTGAATGTGAAGTGATACTGGGCTGAATCGCTCTCTCTCAGGTCAGATATTCTCAGAGTGGAGCGTCCTCTCTCTGTTTTAAGGACCTGAACACGACCTGCATACTGGGAGTCTTTACTAAGGTCCTCAGGCTGTGAGGGATTCTGCCACTGATGACTACGATCAGGACTGAACCAGAATGATGATGTGATAGATCCATAATTGCTGTATGTCCAAGAAATGTCCACTGATGAGCCTCTGGAGGCACAGATGCTTCTGTCAGTGTAAATCACTCTGTTGCAGTATTGACCACAGACACCTGAAAGATACAATTAATTTAAAACAACACTATTATTAAAGTACTATTGTAACTATTGTTATAATGATAATCCTATAAAATGCTCAACGGGAATAGACAATATTCCATTCACTTTCATTGTGTTGGGATGGCAGCAGACTTTTCCAGGATTTAAATCTTAAAATTTAGACACATAAAACTGCAACTATTTGCATGTTTAAAAAAGGAGCAAATCAGAAAATATGTTTTTAGTATTTTGAGTGAACTGACTCTTTAAATGCAAACTCTTATTTTACATTTATTTTACAGTCAACACAGTAAATAAGGTATAAAAGTGTAACATGTCTAAAATCTCATGGAGCTGTGGTTTGATGTTGATCAACTTCTATACAATGTTTGAATAACATGCTGCCCCAGAAACATGAACATACAATGTATAGTACAATAGTTTAAAGGCTCCACTAGATGTGGTTATGTTAGTGGGAGACTGTGTTGTAAACTCACACACTGAAGGAGCAGGATGATGCTCAAATCCTTTTAATGCACAGGAATAGCTGTCTGCAGGATAAAAGTTCCCTTCATAAGTAGAAGATGTTTGATCCTGAATTTTCTGTCCATTCTTGTACCAGATGAAGGAAGAACGATCAGGTAGACGACAGCTGCTTTGACACTTCAGCTCTGCCCGGGTATAAGACTGATGGTCTGTTGAACTAATCACCTGCACTTGTAGATTTGGCTCTGTGACGAAAAAAAGAGTTAAATCATTTGTAAATCACAAATAATGAACACAAAGGTAGATAGTTAAAAAGACAATTCATAAAAGTGACCAACTACACTGGATCATTTACTGAAGACCTAGAATAAATTAGTACACAAAGTGTTGAAAACCACTAAATGGAAACTGAAATTAAAGTAAAATGAATCTACATTAGTTAAAACAGTTGCCCCATTCATTTCTAATCAGCTTGTTTAAATGTACTGTGTCAGTGTTTGTGTTCATCAGTACCTGTGAAAGTCAGAGTTGTTCCAGATAAACTACTCCTCCACTCAAAGCTTTGTGTTTTGAATGTGAAGTGATACTGGGCTGAATCGCTCTCTCTCAGGTCAGAGATTCTCAGAGTGGAGCGTCCGCTCTCTGTTTTAAGGACCTGAACACGACCTGCATACTGGGAGTCTTTACTAAGGTCCTCAGGCTGTGAGGGATTCTGCCACTGATGACTACGATCAGGACTGAACCAGAATGATGATGTGATAGATCCAGAACTGCTGTATGTGCAGGAAATGTCCACTGATGAGCCTCTGAAGGCACAGATGCTTCTGTCAGTGTAAATCACTCTGTTGCAGGATTGACCACGGACACCTGAAAGATACAATTAAGGGTTAGGGTTACACATGTAACTATTTGCATGTTAAAAAAAAGATTAGTATTTTGAGTGAACTGACTCTTTAAATGTAAACTCTTATTTTACATTTATTTTGCAGTCGACACAGTAAATAAGATATAAAAGTGTAACATGTCTAAAATCTCATGGAGCTGTGGTTTGATGTTGATCCACTTCTATACAATGTTTGAATAACATGCTGCCCCAGAAACATGAACATACAATGTATAGTACAATAGTTTAAAGGCTCCACTAGATGTGGTTATGTTAGTGGGAGACTGTGTTGTAAACTCACACACTGAAGGAGCAGGATGATGCTCAAATCCTTTTAATGCACAGGAAGAGCTGTCTGCAGGATAAAAGTTCCCTTCATAAGTAGAAGATGTTTGATCCTGAATTTTCTGTCCATTCTTGTACCAGATGAAGGAAGAACGATCAGGTAGACGACAGCTGCTGTGACACTTCAGCTCAGCTGAGGAAGGATTGATTGTTGATGGGATCACCTTCACCTGGAGATCTGGATCTGTGCAGAAAGAACAGAAATATAATTTATGTTCATACAGACACAAATATTCACAGTAACATTTCATGATATTAATCTTCCAATGAAAATATTACCTGTTACAGTCAAAGTGACTCCAGGGAAACCAGCATATTTCCCTCCTGGTTGGTTTGTTGTGAACCTGAACTTGTACTTAGCTGAGTCTCTCTCTCTCAGGTCTGTGATTCTCAGAGTGCAGTCGTTCTTATCACAGTGATACTGCACACGACCTGCGTACTCTGAGACTGTTTTCAGATCCACAGGTTCATTATTACTCCCTTTAGTAAACCAGAATGTTTCATCAACTGCAGTATCAACATTATTTATCATGGATGGGTATCTGTAGGTGCAGTTTATGTCCACTGTTGATCCTTTTAAGGCACAGATGTGAGTAGAAGTGTAAGTCACTCCCCAGCCATTCTGACCCTGTACCACTGTAACACAGAGCACATCAGAAACCACAATCAGATTTATAACAAGTTAAGAATCAGTGAATAAGACAAAGTGGATCATGGCACCAATATCATTTTATCTTCAGTCGTTGACTTTTAAAACTCCACATTGTGCATCAATCTAACTAGAACTGAACTAGAATAAAGTATTTTATCAGTTGATTATCATATTTTATCATTTGTTACTGCTGAGTGTTTCAGCTTTAGTCCATTTATTCTGCACATTTGTAATGTTGTTTTCCTTGTTTGTTGTTATAGCTAAAACTGAACACCTGAAGTGTGTCTATTAAACATCTTGAATGAAGACAATGTGAACACGAAATACAAACATATTTATGAAGATTGATGGAAAAAATATCTTCACCAATTTAACAAAATACTACATCACAACATATAACTGCTATGTTTCCAGATGACACTTAAGAGTGATGAACATGTCAATAACTAATACGTGAAAACTTGTTAAAACACAAATGTCTCCTCTTTCCTACCGTAGTAAGGTAGACAACGTGTTACAACATTATTTTGACCTAACGAGCCGTCCTCCGAGCTGGACTAATAACATTGTTCTCTATGTACAGCTGGCTCTGAGACGAGTGCGCAGGGACCGTCTAGAAAGAAGAGAAATACTTCAAACTATATTTAATAGTTTTAACTTTTACATCTTGCAGTGTGATATAAATAATTTGACAAATCAATAGTCTGCTGTTGGTTATATTACACTTAGTTTGAATAAAATCGTTAGAAGTTATTAAATATAGTTTAAGTATTTCTCTTCGGTGTTGCACTTTCTAGACGCCCCCTCTCACTGTCAGCTGTAGCTCTGTTTGCACTTTGGTCAAGTTGCTGCTCAGCTAAGTGTGAAAACGAGAAAGACATGCAGAACATGATGTGTGAGAAACGCCTGAAAGCATCTAAAAGACAATAGGTGTCAATTAGTTTTCACAGAAAGGGGAAACAGTCATAGTTAATGAAAACAGCTAAAACAGTCGTCCAGCTCTACAGTACAGAGTGCAGAAATCACCAAAACATTAAAAACATCAGGATAAGATGAAATTCTCAGTGCACTGCTGTACCATCATAGAACTATGAATATATTCATATGCATGAATAAAAATATATGATTCTTACAATCTATGGAGGGAGGGAGGACAAATCATATCAGCCAGGCCCCACACCCACCACTCATGACGCAGACACAGCTCAACATCTTATTACAGTGTTTTTACCATTTTGACTTCATTCAAACCTAGAAAAGTGCTGATCTGAGATGTTTTTGACTTTCTTAAAATTACTTCATGCTGCTCTGATTAAGTGTGTTAAATGTCCTACAATGTAAATGTAGATATACAGTACCTGACACAGAGAGAAGGAAGACAACAAATCCACTCGCTGCTGCTGTTAAACTCATAGCTGCTCCTCTCATCTCTCTGTGAGGCTTCAGAGACAATAAAATACATCAAATAATGTAAACAACATGTAATAGTCATATCAGTAAACTGTTCTACTTACAGCAGAGAAGGACATTGTCTGTTAAGATGCTCGTCGCCTGTGATCTGTGAGCAGAAGTCAGATACCAGGGTGTTAAATGAAGTTATTTCCTTCCTGTATGTTAGTGTTATGAATATGTAGGAGGAGCCAAATGACAGTAAACTATGAAATTAAAAACACCTTTTACTGTTTTCCAAAGACTTAATATAATCTATGTTAGAAAGAATAAGAGACCACTGTTCTGGCCTGTTAGTAATTTAAAGAGAGAAGATGAATAACAAGATTTTTATTATCTTAATCTTTAAGCGTGGGAACAGTTTAGTGTCTAAAAATAAAATGACGTATGTGACAGTTGGTTTGATGCATCTCTTCACACTTTTACTGCATGTTGAGACACTGAATACACCAACATGAGAACAGTGAAGCATTTTAACTGAACAGGACAAAAGGCTGAATATTGAGGGTACAGGTGAAAAACATTGTCTTAGTTCTGTCAGATAGATTGTGTACTGAGATGTTCTTTATTTAAATAGAAAAACATTAAAAGTGACATAAATACCCCATAAAAAAACACCAAACTCTCACAATGTGATAGCTAAATGAATCCAAACCTATCTGCAGGGCGAGACACCACAGGAGGTCAGTGAAGAAATATGTGTTTTGTTATTTAGGTGAACTGAGCCTTTAAAGGTATAGTAAGTGATAATATTATAATACACTTTTTGTCTAAATCATTGAATCTCTCCTCACTATCCGCAAGCTGTCCAGCCAATCAGAGACAAGGAGCGTTCATGCTGGTTCACGGGTCAGATGGAGGGAGGAGGTCAGGTAATGGAGGCAGTCAGAGATAGAAACAGTGAATCTGTTACAGGCATTGTGGAGAAGGGGAGGTGACCCAGAAACATCCAGAGAGGAGAAGGTTAGAAGAACAAAAAATATAAAAAAGAAGCACTTTGACCACCAGACAAAGACTTGTGTCACATCGGTGTGGTTTTCTAACCGCGGAGGGACCAGCGAGTGAAGATGGACGCTGCTGTGCTTGTGCCGGACAGGTGAGTAACATCAGCTCTTCAGTGCTTCACATAAACTGTATAACGTTACCTACCTGGACATTCAGCTCACTGTCTAGTTAGCCAGGATATGCTGTTGTTGTGATGTTAGCTGTAAAGTAGCAGAGTTGAGTACAGCTGTTTGACCGCTTTGCATGTTAGCTTCGCAGCCATGAAGACTAAACACAGGCTGACTATCACAGTAAGATAGGAGTGATACACGCGCCAAAATGCTGTTATCCTTAGCTTCAACTCTGGTCACTCAACCTGAACAGCTAACTCCTGCTAGTTTTTACTCTGTTGTGTTTTGTTACATCAACAGATTGATACACAGATAAATAGATTTACTTTATTGATCACAAATTTGGAAAATCTTGATTAAGAGCAGCAGATTATCCAGGCATTGCAGAGGAAAAGAAAACACACAGTAAATCAATGATGTCAGCTCCAGAAACCTCCCAGCCTCTCATCCCGTAGCCCTGCTCCTCAGACCTGGACCCTGCTCTGCTCCCAACAGCATTCACACCTGCTTGGCCCGGCTCATAATCCAGCCTAACCTGTTTTGTCTTCAGTCTTTTCCCAGCTCAACATCCCATTTCTATTCCCCTCAATAAATGTCTTTTCCTTCAGTCGTGCCTCCTCTCCTCTCTGTGTCACACTTACAGTAACTAGCTTCAACTAACAACTGAGTATCGAATTATGTAAGACTTTCTACAATTTACAAATATGTTTGTGTACATTTTTCTTATTTTTAGTGATATCCTGATTCTGCTTTATACTGATATATGTATATATAAAAAATCATACATACATTTCCAGGTGATGAAGACAGTAGGTTGAACATCATGCTTGGGTTCCTCATCAGACAGCGTGCAGCAGCTGATAAGACTGCTCAAGGTCCAGGTCCTGAATTCTCCTGAAATGAGAAAATTGTTAACATTTCATTAGTGGTCATAAATCAGATTTTATTATGATTAGATGCAGTTTTCACATTGTATGTAGAACCAGAGTTAATCCAGAGGTAATGCTGTTACACTGATGTAATCTGGCCTTATTTCACAGGATAGGGGTATTTATGGAGGGAATTTATGAAATAATACAAGCAAACAAAGCAACATACTTACTCAGCTGTAAGTCTGTGAGCCTGCAGTGTCTGCTCACCTGTAGCTCTCCTGGTTTCAGGCTCATTGAACTGGTTGAACTCTGACCTCTGACCCCTCCTTCGCCAGGAACAGAGCTACACCATGATAGTAATGACACATAAATAACATCAGACAAACTTGGTATAAATGTTAATTACTACAGGAGATATATAATATTATTTACCTCTAAATAACACTCCACTGTGTGACGTTACTCCTCCCGTTTATCTGCTCTTTTCTCTTCTTACACAATAACAGAATGAAACTAACTGATATTAATAATATAAATAATGTCAGAGTAGGCTGCTGTATAAAACTTTCTTTCTAGATCTTTTAATACTCTCAATAAACCGCATCGCTAATCTGACATGTAGATCACTGATGGTAGAGTAGAGGTTAGTTATTCAGTTAACATCATTTATACATAGACTAAGTTACTCCTCCGCTTTGACTTTGGCTTATTTGGTCTCAACACCTTTTTAAATACTGTCAGACTTATTATCAAACTTGTTACTAAAACACATGCTACCTGTACTACCAGCTTCCCAAACTGAAGCTAACTTACAGTACGGGAGCAGACGCTTCAGACTGCCTTTGCCATGACGATGCGCGTCCATGAACGTTGGGGTTGGAGCACGGAGGAGCATGAAGGGAGGGGTAGGTTTTGTTTTGGTTTTCACTCAAATATCAACAACTTTTCTCCTCCCTTTCTCCCACATCATCGCTTACTATACCTTTAAAGCAGACAGTGGAGGGAGACCTCAGTGATGAAGCCTGAATCTGCAACACTGAAGCTTCACCACTAGATGGCAGTGAAACATCAGAGATACTGAATCACAACCCTGAGACAACATTTTACCATCCATCGCTGATTGTTTACACACATTTAAAGTTACTTTCAGTACTTTTCACTTTTTATGTTTGAGTTGCATCTAAATATGTTTACTCTTGACATTAAATTCATTAATAATTACAGTTAGAGGTTCAGTTTCAGAAGCATTGATTGTTTACATTGGTGACCTTGTTGTACAGTAGTTGAACAAACTCTCACAGTTGAGGTGTCTAAGTATGAAAATGATTCAGTCAGTGATCTACAGCTGTCACTAACAAATATGGACTGTTATACTGAAAAGGCTTCATACTCAGTACACTGCCACATATTCTGCTTCACTGAGTGACCCCAAAGAGTTTAAATGCACTGAAAAGAAGATAAACAGCTAACATGACAATTAATGTCTTCTTCAATACAAACTGTGTCTGTGCATCTTCATTTTAGCAACATCGTAAATAAAATTCTAAATAAAAGGGAAAGTAAGAAATAAATCAGCACAAAAGAACAGATTTAAAGAAAAGATTTAAATTTTATTTGTCTTCATATCTGGTAAATACATTCAGATCCTGAAAAATAAACATAAAAACTATTTAAAGCTGAAACTTTCTGCACACTGTCGCCCTCTGCAGCAGTGAGAGGGAACTGAAATCATGTTTCCAACTACAGAGATGTTGTGGAAGCTGGCTGTTTATTGTATATCAGACACTGCAATACCTGGATAATGTGACATTCAGCAAAGTGTGATAGAACTGAGATTATGTTTGATGTATGAAAATATACAGTAAACTGCACAAGAAGCCAATCAGGATTCCTCAAAAGTGATTAAATACAGTATGTACACATTTAAAATAACAGTTTGCATTGCAGCTCTAATCCTAAATATCTGTAATATAACTAAAAATAAGCTTGCATTAGTTCAGACAGAACACTCAGTAAATTATAAATCAGTTGAGTCACACACACCACCTGATATTCAACTGATCTAAACAATCAATCATGTTTGACACGTGGACATGATTCAGTTCAAGCTGCCATCAGCACATTCTTCTCAAAGCTTCTGCTACATGCTGTTACTGACTGTCTGTGCTGCTCACTTCTACCTGCTGCTGCTGCTGAAAACTGAACATGAAAACGTCCACATGGTCCTCTACAGCCTCTCTCTCTCCACTCTCATATTTCACTGTTGTACTACTTTCTGTTTCCATCAGGTGAGTCCAGCCTCTGCTTCAACTGCATCAGAACAAAATCACAACATTTAGATGAGGTACATCTCATAACTGTAACTATGAATCTGATGTCAGCCTGTTTTTACCTTTCAGGAGGCTCCAACCTGACTGGATTTTACTCCAGGTCTTCCTGCTCCTCTGCGTCTTCTGTCTCTGCAGCAGTGTTGACCTGCAAGTCTACGACGTCGTCATATACAGGATAAGAGTCCAACTGATGGAGAGAGATGACAATATGAGTCTCAATGAGCCTCATTCATGCAATTTGCATAATTATAGAATTATATACAGTACTGTGCAAAAGAGAGAGGTTCCTGCTATTGCTCAATGGTAAGGAGAGGTCTGAATACTTACACACTTTAGTCTATAGAAGCTGTTTTCTTTTCAGTTTTTAATACTGCATACACATTTCCTGTATCTTTCGGTTGTATTCTAATAAAGAGACTGTTAAATAACTATATATGGTCATTATAGCATTGCTAAAACAACATATCTAATGGTGGCCTAAGACTTGTCAAAGAGGACTGTGTGTCTTCTGCCCCCATTATCTGCAAACAGGAAAATCAGTCAAATTCAGTTTTTGCACAATACTGTATATGTAAAAAATATTATAATTATAATGCTTCAGACTAAATTCTATTCTGATCTTTGAAGCCTAAAACATTTCAGGTTTCTACATAGGAAGTTGCTGTTTAAAATTAAATTTATTTTATGATTTCATGTTGATAATAAAATATGTTCTTGTACATTCATGAACCAAATAATCATAACTGTATTTGAATGTAAGTTCTGTCAATAAGGTCTCTCTCTCACCTCTATAGTCTCTACAGGTTCATTCAGGTCAGTGGTGGAGCTCAGAGTTTTCTTCTTCCTGCATTGAATCCAACAAAAACAAGAAATATTTAACAAAATTAAATTAATGGCTTAAATACTTCGAAAATGTTTTAAGAAGATAAATGAAGGGATGTTTTCTTTGTCGTTTTACCTCATCCACAGAATCAAGAGAAGCAGAGGAATCAGTATCAGGACCGCCAGAATCAACCTGATGATGTTTAATATAAATCCAGATTTCCCTAAAACATGAAAACAGTAAGAAGATATGACTTATCCATATCCGTTTGTGTGTGTGTGTGTGTGTGTGTGTGTGTGTGTGTGTGTGTGTGTGTGTGTGTGTGTGTGTGTAACTTACCTTTCACAACAGTCAGATGTAAGGTGGAGTTATGACGTCCTATTTTGTTCTGGGCTTCACAGTAATAATTCCCACTGTGTTCAGGTCTGACATCAGTGATGGTGAAGATCTGTCCTGATGCTTTTGGTGAGTCTTCATTCTTCTTGTACCAGGTGTATTTAGCTGCTGGGTTAGCATCACTGCTACAGGTCAGATTCACTGAACTGCCCTCCACTATCTCAGCAGAGGGACTCACTGACACAGAGGGAAGCTTTGGAGCATCTGAAGGAAATATATTAATATGAATTAATCATAAAATGAGGAAGGGTTGTATTAGTTCAACATATTGTATTGAAACTGCTCAGTGAACTACAGCAGCAGACTGAATGTGGAGCAGGCAGAGCAGAAGAAAGAAGACATGATCAAACCAATCAAATCAATCTGTATGTTGCTAATCTGTTTTACTCACATTTCACATCAATAGAGATGTATTCAGTCCACATGACCAGACATATTTGCATCCTTTTTAAAAAAGGTTGACAAGACCAACAGCTTTAGGATTCTTCATAAATCTGTTTTACTCACATTTCACATCAATAAAGATGTATTCAGATGCCCTCTTCCCCAGCTGGTTCTCAGCTGTACAGTAATACTCTCCAGAGTCAGAGGACTGGATGGAACTGAAGACAAGCTGTGGTTCTTTACTGAGAGGTTGAAGGTCTGGATTTACATTCTTCTTGTACCAGGTGTATTTAGCTGCTGGCTTAGCATCACTGCTACAGGTCAGAGTCACTGAACTGCCCTCAATGATTTCACCAGAGGGACTCACTGACATAGAGGGAAGCTTTGGAGCATCTGGAGGAGAAAACATAGTTGGTCAACAGTGGAATAACTGACACCATGTAAGAAGCAAATGTTTGACACAAAGTGAGGAGTGAAAGTTGATTCCCTCGTTGCTGCTCATATTAAAATCAACTGTCTGTTACCTTGGAAACATTTTGACATTGTTTTAGTGACATAGTTAGGTAAACTCACACACTGAAGGAGAGCGGTAATCCTCATGTCCTTTCAAAGCACAGGAGATGTTGTCACCAGGATTAAACTGCCCTGAATAAAGAGAAGTTTCCTCCTTCATCATTTTCTGTCCGTTCTTGAACCAGACGTAAGAAATACGACCTGCTGGACTGCAGCTGCTGAGACATTTCAGCTCTGCCTCCATATGAGACTGATGGACTGTTATCGAGATCACCTGCACCTGGAGAGCTGCATATGTGAGGAAAGACCCAAAATGTCATTTGTTACCAGTAAAATACACAAACATACAGTCAAAATAACCTTTGTGGTTCTGCTGGGTGAAATAATTTGTGATCATCAATCAAAAGTGTAAATGGAGGAAAGTACTCAATATAATCAAATCAGTTTTATGTGAAACTCTTCAACAATAACTATTCACCACTTTCACTCATCATCAGTTTGTGTTCATCAGTACCTGTGACAGTCAGAGTTGTTCCAGGTAAATTACTCCCCCATTCAAACCTTTGTGTTTTGAATGTGAAGTGATACTGGGCTGAATCGCTCTCTCTCAGGTCAGAGATTCTCAGAGTGGAGCGTCCTCTCTCTGTTTCGAGGACCTGAACACGACCTGCATACTGGGAGTCTTTACTAAGGTCCTCAGGCTGTGAGTGATTCTGCCACTGATGACTACGATCAGGACTGAACCAGAATGATGATGTGATAGATTCATAACTGCTGTATGTGCAGGAAATGTCCACTGATGAGCCTCTGAAGGCACAGATGCTTCTGTCAGTGTAAATCACTCTGTTGCAGGATTGACCATGGACACCTTAAAGATACAATAAAATAAAAACAACATTATTAATCAAGTACTTTTGTACCTATTGTTATAATAATAATGATGTTATAAAAGGCTAAACAGGAAATAAATTAAAAACACATTTTATCTCTTGTTTGTTTTTTAGACGCCGTCACCTCAACACAATAAAGTTAAACAGAGTTTAGTTTGTGTGTGTGTGTGTGTGTGTGTGTGTGTGTGTGTGTGTGTGTGTGTGTGTGTGTGTGTGTGTGTGTGTATGAAAACAGTTTTGGTTACTCTGAATAATCCACAGACCTATCTGTCAACAGTTTCCATTGGAATTACTTTCTACTCAAGAAGTATTAAAAAATGTCCACAGCAAAGTCTGTAGATTATCCAAAGTAACAGAGACAATGTTTCTGGTTAGACACATACATCTATAGTTTAAATATAAGCTTTCAAAGTTTTAAGCAGTATAAACCATATTTCATTCACTTTCATTGTGTTGGGATGACAGCAGACTTTTCCAGGATTAACATCTCAAAATTTAGACACATGAAACTGAAACTGTTTGCATGGACAAAAAAGGAGCAAATCAGAAAATAAGATTTTAGTATTTTGAGTGAACTGACTCTTTAAATGTAAACTCTTATTTTACATTTATTTTGCAGTCAACACAGTAAATAAGATATAAAAGTGTAACATGTCTAAAATCTCATGGAGCTGTGGTTTGATGTTGATCCACTTCTATACAATGTTTGAATAACATGCTGCCCCAGAAACATGAACATACAATGTATAGTACAATAGTTTAAAGGCTCCACTAGATGTGGTTATGTTAGTGGGAGACTGTGTTGTAAACTCACAGACTGGAGGAGCAGGATGATGCTCAAATCCTTTTAATGCACAGGAAGAGCTGTCTGCTGGAGAAAAGTTCCCTTCGTAAGTAGAAGATGTTTGATCCTGAATTTTCTGTCCATTCTTGTACCAGATGAAGGAAGAACGATCATATAGACGACAACTGCTGTGACACTTCAGCTCTGCCCAGGTAGAATACTGATAGACTGTTGAACTAATCACCTGCACTTGTAGATTTGGCTCTTTGAGGAAAAAAGAGAAAAATCATATGTACATCACAAATAATGAACACAAAGGCAGACAGTTAAAATGACAATTTATATAAGTTACCTAAAACTAAACTGGATCATTTAATGAAGACATAAAATACATTAATACACAGAACGATGAAACCATTCAATCGAAATTGTTCATTAGTTCAGCTTCCCATTAATTTGTAATCAGCTTGTTTAAATGTACTGTGTCAGTGTTTGTGTTCATCAGTACCTGTGACAGTCAGAGTTGTTCCAGGTAAACTACTCCTCCATTCAAAGCTTCTTGTTTTGAATGTGAAGTGATACTGGGCTGAATCGCTCTCTCTCAGGTCAGAGATTCTCAGAGTGGAGCGTCCTCTCGCTGTTTTAAGGACCTGAACACGACCTGCATACTGGGAGTCTTTACTAAGGTCCTCAGGCTGTGAGTGATTCTGCCACTGATGACTACGATCAGGACTGAACCAGAATGATGATGTGATAGATTCATAACTGCTGTATGTGCAGGAAATGTCCACTGATGAGCCTCTGAAGGCACAGATGCTTCTGTCAGTGTAAATCACTCTGTTGCAGGATTGACCATGGATACCTGAAAGATCAAATTCATTTAAAACAACACTATTATTAAAGTACTATTGTAACTATTGTTATAATGATAATCCTATAAAATACTCAACAGGAAATCTCGTGTATCACATGAATGATTCTGGTTCACATAAATCACAAAAACACATGTTCTCTCTTGTTTGTGGTGTCTATCCATGAAGATATCAGTGGTTTCATTTTTCAGGTTTTGAGACGCCGTCACCTCAACACAATAAACTTAAACAGAGTTTAGTTTGTACATAAAAATCTGAACATCTGAAATACTGTGTGGTCTCGTGAGACACCCGCACAGCACATCTAAAGATCTGTGTGTGATCTTGCAATATTTCGACGATGTTTACAGCTTTAGCAGTAGCTGCAGAGTAAAAGCCATCAGGTAAGTGTTTATTTTAATAAACTCCTGGTGTACTTACAAACTTTCCAATGCATCGATTTATGAGTAAAGACCCTTTTTGTACTGTAGCAACTCATAATGTAATAATGGCTCATAAAGTAATAACAGCTCATAATGTCATAAATTAAATGTAATAAAAGTTCATAATGTAATAACAGCTCATAAAGTAATAACTTCAATGTAATAAAAGTTCATAATGTAATAATCGGCTCATGATGTAATAAAATCATGAACACATAATGTAACAGCTTTGCACATAATGTAATAATTACTACTTATTACATCATTAGCCTTACTGATGATGCTCATAATGTAATAACAGTTCATAATGTAATAATAGATTATATTGTGAAAAAAGTGTTGCGTTATCATCATTTACCTCTGAAATAAAGGTACAAATAAAGCCACCATTCAAACCCTGACTCTAACCAACCTTCAAACCCGGACTCTGACCAACATTCAGACCATTCAGAACCTGACTCTAACCAACCTTCAAACCCGGACTCTGACCAACATTCAGACCATTCAGAACCTGACTCTAACCAACCTTCAAACCTTGACTCTGACCACCATTTAAAACCTGACTGTGACCAACATTCATACCCTGACTCTGACCAATTTTCAAACCCGGACTCTGATCATCACTCTGACCCTGGCTCTAAACATCACTACAATGATCCTCATGATGACATGGTGTTAGGGTCACCATGTGATCTCCCACATGGTGACCTCAACACAGTCCATCAAACTGGCCCTGATATTGTTCCTTCTGTTCCTGATGATACCCTCTTGGTTGTTAGCCCTAACTTGCCTTTGCTGGTAGTGTCATCCATTATCCAGCATTGTCTGTTGATGGATATGACAATGCTGGGCACCTTCAACAGAGTTTCCAACTTATTCAGAGAGCTAACCCGGCCATTCCTACCAAGAATTTATATACGTGGTTCTTTGGTTGAATGTTTAGATATTGATATATTTTCTAAATCACCATTCACCTGTTCAGCCCCTGATCTATGTGATCATGGGCATGAACATTGCCTGACAAATGGAGCCTTGGACTAGATTTTTGTTGGCTAACTATAATTTCTGATTATGTATTATTTATGTGAATTATTTAATTAAATTACGACTTGTGTTTTTTTTTTTACTTGGGTATCCTGACAGGCTGAAGAAGTTATGAGCTCAGTGAGCTGGTTCACGTTGAGTATATAGTTTCACCAGTTTCTAAATAAAGTGAATGTTGAATGAACATGCTGATTGTATCATGTATTTAATGTAAGTAGCAGGAAAATGTTTAAAAGTGTTTATTGAATTGGCATTAAAGACCAACAATAAAAAACAGCATTTTAATTCTAAGGTCGTCATCAGGCTGTGAAGGAAAGAGTGTTAACTTACTTATTTGAAAAGAACCAAAGTTACTATTTTCTGCATTTATTGTAGCAATAGAAAATGTTCTTAAGCTACATGAACTACAGTCCCCTCCCTCTTCCCTTATCCACCCTATTACTTTAGTGCCACCTATGTACAAATCATAGTCAAACACAGACCTCTGCCTGTAGGTGAATTCGAGTAGTCAATGTTTCTGGTTAGACACATACATCTGTAGTTTAAATATACGTTTTCAAAGCTTTAAGCTGTATAAACAATATTCCATTCACTTTCAATGTGTTGGGATGGCAGCAGACTTTTCCAGGATTGACATCTCAAAATGTAGGCAAATGAAACTGTAACTATTTGCATGGACGCAAAAAAGGCTGTGCTCCCATGCACTGTTCGCTTGAGTCTCTGATTTCCGACGCTGCTCTGTGCACACGAATGACGACAGCAAGACCTGACTGTTTCTCACCACGGCAACGTCAAACGTATTTTTTTTGTGTGCGCCTATGAAAAAGTGAGTTACAAGGTCCTTTAAGTTTGTCATGTTGTATGATAGCTTATTTGTCGCCATAAGTGCAATAAAAGGTGTTTCTTCCATCCAAATTCATTGTTAAGAGCTAGCTGCTGGATTGTGCTAATTGATTATAGTTAATGAGAGTTATGCTAGCTAGTTAAGTCTGTTGTACATTATTTTATGTGTTAATATGAATGTAGCTAAACCCTAAACTTGTTGACTGTTATTGAGCATTTGTTCAGTGTTTATCTTTGACGCTAAGGTTAATAACTCTCAGTTCTGATGTTAGCTGTTATATATGCATAATTATGTCTTGTATTGATGTTTATGTCAGATAGTAATTATTAATCAATCTATATTGCTGTTCTCTTATGGAGCTATTACTGTTGCAATATTATTTGCAAATGCGTATCTCAATCTGTGTGTGCGTATTCAGATCTGTGTGTGTGTATTCAGATCTGTGTGTGCGTATTCAGATCTGTGTGTGTGTATTCAGATCTGTGTGTGTGTAAAAAAAATCTGTGTCTGTATTCAGATTTGCAAGTGAAGACAAATCTGCAAGTGCATGCAAAGATCTGTGAATGTGAACACAGATCTGTAAGTGTACATAGATCTGTAAATGTGTAAACCGATCTGTAAATGCGTACATAGATCTGTAAATGTCTGTCATCACTTACAACTCAGGCAGGAGCTCTCGATTGGCTGTGTTTTTACACGTGAATTTTGCAACACTTCTGCCGCGGCAGATCTGTGTGTAGAAATGAGATTTGTCTGTGACCTCACCATACACTCGACACAACGCCAAGTGTGAGCGCAATGAAATGACCCCAAATGACACGCTTATCATCACTGGGTGCTACGCGCCGACTGGTGGTGTGTAGGCGGTACTGCTACTGCAGCCAGGCAGCGTGAGCCTGTGAGCCTGAGCTCAGGGCAAAGGAACACTGAGGTCACAGACAAATCTCATTTCTACACATTTGCAGATCACAGATCTGCTGCGGCAGAAGTGTTGCAAAATTCACGTGTAAAAACACAGCCAATCGAGAGTTCCTGCCTGAGTTGTAAGTGATGACAGACATTTACAGATCTGTGTTCACATTCACAGATCTTTGCATGCACTTGCAGATTTGTCTTCACTTGCAAATCTGAATACAGACACAGATTTTTTTTACACACACACAGGTCTGAATACACACACACAGATCATATTACACACACACAGATTGAGATACGCATTTGCAAATAATATTGCAACAGTAATAGCTCCATATTCTCTGTTGTTGCAGAACCACACACATACAACACATGTTTTTAGTATTTTGAGTGAACTGACTTTTTAAATATAAACTATTATTTTACATTTATTTTGCAGTCAACGCAGTAAATAAGATATAAAAGTGTAACATGTCTAAAATCTCATGGAGCTGTGGTTTGATGTTGATCAACTTCTATACAATGTTTGAATAACATGCTGCCCCAGAAACATGAACATACAATGTATAGTACAATAGTTTAAAGGCTCCACTAGATGTGGTTATGTTATTGGGAGACTGTGTTGTAAACTCACACACTGAAGGAGCAGGATGATGCTCAAATCCTTTTAATGCACAGGAATAGCTGTCTGCAGGAGAAAAGTTTCCTTCATAAGTAGAAGATGTTTGATCCTGAATTTTCTGTCCATTCTTGTACCAGATGAAGGAAGAACGATCAGGTAGATGACAGCTGCTGTTACACTTCAGCTCTGCTGAGGAAGGATTGAATGTTGATGGGATCACCTTCACCTGGAGATCTGGATCTGTAAAGAAAGAACAGAAATATAATTTATGTTCATACACAAACAAACATTCACAGTAACATTTCATGATATTAATAATTTGAAATTCAATTATATCTTCCAATTAAAATGTTACCTGTTACAGTCAAAGTGACTCCAGGTGAAGCAGTATATCTCCCTCTTGGCTGGTTTGTTATGAACCTGAACTTGTACTCAGCTGAGTCTCTCTCTCTCAGGTCTGTGATTCTCATAATGCAGTCGTTCTTATCACAGTGATACTGCACACGACCTGCGTACTCTGAGTCTGTTCTCAGATCCACAGGTTCATTATTACTCAGTTTAGTAAACCACAGTGTTTCATCAACAGTAGTATCAACATCATTTATCCTGGATGGGTATCTGTAGGTGCAGTTTATGTCCACTGTTGATCCTTTTAAGGCACAGATGTGAGTAGAAGTGTAAGTCACTCCCCAGCCATACGGACCCTGTACCACTGTAACACAGAGCACATCAGAAACCACAATCAGATTTATAACAAGTTAAGAATCAGTGAATAAGACAAAGTGGATCATGGCACCAATATGATTTTATCTGGAGTCGTTGACATTCAAAGCTCCTCATCATGCATCAATCTAACTAGAACTGAACTGGAATACAGTATTTTATCAGTTGATCATCATATTTGATCATTTGTTACTGCTGAGTGTTTCAGCTTTAGTCCATTCATCCTGCAAGTTTTTGCTTTTATTTTCCTTGTTTGCTGTTTAGAAGAAGCTCAAACTGAACACCTGAAGTGTGTCTTTTAAACATCATATATTCATTTTTTCTCATATTCATTTTCAACACTTTATAATTCCCGTCTTGAATGAACACAAAATACAAACATATTAATGAAGATTGACGGAAAAAATATCTTCACCAATTTGACAAAATACTTCAACACAACACATTACATACAACTAAAGTGTTTCCAGAGGACACTTAAGAGTGATGAACACGTCAATAACTAAAAAGTGAAAAGTTGTTAAAACACAAATGTCTCCTCTTTCCTACCGTAGTAATGTAGACCACGTGTTACAACATTATTTTGACCAAACGAGCCGTCCTCCGAGCTGGACTAATAACATTGTTCTCTATGTACAGCTGGCTGTGAGACGAGTGCGCAGGGACCGTCTAGAAAGTGCAACACCGAAGAGAAATACTTCAAACTATATTTAATAGCTTAACTTTTACACCGTGCAGTGACCTATTAATCATTTCATAAATCGATAGTCTGCTGTTGGTTATATTACATTTAGTTTGAATAAAATCGTTAGGGGTTATTAAATATAGTTTGAAGTATTTCTCTTCGGTGCTGCATTTAACAAACGGTCCCTGCGCACTCGTCTCACAGCCAGCTGTACATAGAGAACAATGTTATTAGTCCAGCTCGGAGGACGGCTCGTTAGGTCAAAATAATGTTGTAGCTCGTTGTCTATCTTACTACGGTAGGAAAGAGGAGACATTTGTGTTTTAACAACTTTTATGTTCATCACCATAGTTCACAGTTAATCTCTCTGCACTTCTGTTGTAGTATATTTGTTGTGTTGCGTTCGCCCTTATCGGCCACCGTAG
The DNA here is from genome assembly GCF_027409825.1 of Scomber japonicus. Taxonomy (NCBI): domain Eukaryota; kingdom Metazoa; phylum Chordata; class Actinopteri; order Scombriformes; family Scombridae; genus Scomber; species Scomber japonicus. The sequence goes on from NC_070579.1 coordinate 6,106,608, forward strand.
TTTACAGTGCACTGAGACAGAGCATGGTCTATAGAAATTGAATAATTAAAGAGCCTGTACTTCTAGTTAGTTTCCTGTCAGTTTGTTCTTTGGTCAAATTGCTACTGAGCTAAGTGTGAAAACCACATAGAAATGCAGAACATGACTTACTGGAAACGCAGCTAGAATGAGATAGGTATCACTAAGTTTTCACAGAAAGGGGAAACTGTCATAGTTGTAACAGCTAAAACAGTCGTCCAGCTCTACAGTACAGAGTGCAGAAATCACCAAATTGATTAAAAACATCATGATAAGATGAAATTCTCAGTGCATTGCTGTACCATCATAGAACTATGAATATATTCATATGCATGAATAAAAATATATGATTCTTACAATCTATGGAGGGAGGGAGGACAAACCATATCAGCCAGGCCCCACCCCCACCACTCATGACGCAGACACAGCTCAACATCTTATTACAGTGTTTTTACCATTTTGACTTCATTCAAACCTAGAAAAGTGCTGATCTGGGATGTTTTTGGCTTTCTTAAAATGACTTCATGCTGTTATGAATAAGTGTGCTAAATGTCCTACAATGTAAATGTAGATATACAGTACCTGACACAGAGAGAAGGAAGACAACAAATCCACTTGCTGCTGCGGTTAAACTCATAGCTGCTCCTCTCATCTCTCTGTGAGGCTTCAGAGACAATAAAATACATCAAATAATGTAAACAACATGTAATAGTCATATCAGTAAACTGTTCTACTTACAGCAGAGAAGGACGTTGTCTGTTAAGATGCTCGTCGTCTGTGATCTGTGAGCAGATGTCAGATATCAAGACGCTAAATGAAGTTATTTCCTTCCTCTTTCTTATTATTATGAATATGCATGAGGAGCCAAATGACAGTAAACCATCAAGTTAAAAACACATTTTACTGTTTTCCAAAGAGTTAATATAATCAATGTTACAGAGAATTAGAGACCAGTGTAAATGACTCTGAAAATGGTCTGTAAATAATAATTTCAAAACCTTATATTTCTTATAGTTCCCTTATCCACTTCCTGTGCCCTTTTGTTTTGGGTCTTTTATTTTGAAGGCGTCATGAGCAAAACAGGAAGTGGATTTAACTGTTGCCTTGGAGACGCTGCCTTGACAGCGCAAAGGGTCCGTCAATTAACGGTGTTAAGGAAAGATTAAGTTATTATTTATGACAAAGTGTTACTTCTGTGATAAAGTGACCTAGCAGGAAAGAGAATAAGATATTGTTTGTTTTGCTGTGTTTTATTGATAGTGTGTATATATGTAACGGAGTAGATTTGTGCTTGGTAAATTATGGCAAAAAAGGTGCAACACTGCCATCTATTAACGCAGTGGTTGTCGTGGGAACTGCACAGAGAAAAGAGGACTTCACTGAGGTACAGTGTCATCTTGCATGGTCCGGGATAATTAATGACTTTGTTAAAGGTTTCAGATGTTCATATTTCATATTTTGCTGTGTAATGTATTCATTGAGATTTGTGCTAACTGTTTTGAGCACTTACTGTGATGTGTTAAGCCATAAAGCTACTTTTTGGAGACTTGTAATGATGCTAAACTATTTTAAATGTTTACCCCCATTTCATGTGTTGTTCAGATTATCCTGAGGCCGATGATAATTCTTTATTGATCCCAAATTTGGAAAACATTGATTAAGAGCAGCAGGTTATCCAGGCATTGCAGAGGAAAAGAAAACACACAGTAAATGAATGATGTCAGCTCCAGAAACCTCCCAGCCTCTCATCCTGTAGCCCTGCTCCTCAGACCTGGACCCTGCTCATCAGACCTGGACTCTGCCCCTCAGACCTGGACCCTGCTCATCAGACCTGCACCCTGCTCATCAGACCTGAACCCTGCTCTGCTCCCAACAGCATTCCCCCCTTCTTGGCCCATAATCCAGCCTGCCCTGTTTTGTCTTCAGCCTTTTCCCAGCTCAACATCCCATTTCTATTCCTCTCAATAAATGTCTTTTCCTTCAGTCGTGCCTCCTCTCCTCTCTGTGTCACACTTACAGTAACTAGCTTCAACTAACAACTGAGTATCGAATTATGTAAGACTTTCTACAATCTACAAATATGTTTGTGTACATGTTTCTTATTTCTCGTGATATCACGATTGTTCGGCTTTATACTGATATATGTATATATAAAAAATAAAACATACATTTCCAGGTGATGAAGACAGTAGGTTGAACATCATGCTTGGGTTCCTCATCAGACAGCGTGCAGCAGCTGATGAGACTGCTCAAGGTCCAGGTCCTGAATTCTCCTGAAATGAGAAAATTGTTAACATTTCATTAGTGTTCATAAATCAGATTATATTATGATCAGATGCAGTTTTCACATTATAGAGCCAGTGTCAGTTCAGAGCTAATGCTGTTACACTGATGTAATCTGGCCTTATTTCACAGGATAGGGGTATATATGGAGGGAATTTATGAAATAATACAAGAAAGCAAAGCAACATACTTACTCAGCTGTAAGTCTGTGAGCCTGCAGCATCTGCTCACCTGTAGCTCTCCTGGTTTCAGGCTCATTGAACTGGTTGAACTCTAACCTCTGACCCCTCCTCCGTCAGGAACAGAGCTACACCATGATAGTAATGACACATAAATAACATCAGACAAACTTGGTATAAATGTTATTTACTACAGGAGACATATACCACATTATTTCCCTCTAAATAACACTCCACTGTGTGACGTTACTCCTCCCGTATATCTGCTCTTTTCTCTTCTTACACAATAACAGGATGAAACTAACTGATATTAATAATATAAATAATGTCAGAGTAGGCTGCTGTATGAAGCTTTCTTCCTAGATCTTTTAATACTCTCAATAAACCGCATCGCTAACCTGACATGTATCACTGATGGTAGAGTAGAGGTTAGTTACTCAGTTAACATCATTTATACATAGACTAAGTTACTCCTCCGCTTTGACTTTGGCTTATTTGGTCTCGACACCTTTTTAAATACTATCAGGCTTATTATCAAACTTGCTACTAAAACACATGCTACCTGTACTATCAGCTTCCCAAACTGAAGCTAACTTAGTACGGGAGTGGACGCCTCAGACTGCCGTTGCCATGACGATGCGCGTCCATGAACTTTGGGGTTGGAGCACGGAGGAGCATGAAGGGAGGGGTAAATTTTGGTTTTGTTTTCACTCAAATATCAACAACTTTTCTCCTCCTTTTCTCCCACATCATCGCTTACTATACCTTTAAAGCAGACAGTGGAGGGAGACCTCAGTGATGAAGCCTGAATCTGCAACACTGAAGCTTCACCACTAGATGGCAGTGAAACATCAGAGATACTGAATCACAACCCTGAGACAACATTTTACCATCCATCGCTGATTGTTTCAATTTAAATTCACTTTCAGTATTTTTCACTTCTTATGATTGAGTTGCATCTTAATATGTTTACACTTGACATTAAATTCATTAATCATTACAGTTATTGGTTCAGTTTCAGAAGCATTGATTGTTCACATTGGTGACCTTGTTGTACAGTAGTTGAACAAACTCTCACAGGCGAGGTGTCTAAGCATGAAAATGATTCAGTCAGTGATCTACAGCTGTCACTAACAAATATGGACTGTTATACTGAAAAGGCTTCATACTCAGTAAACTGCCACATATTCTGCTTCACTGAGTGACCCCAAAGAGTTTAAATGCACTGAAAAGAAGATAAACAGCTAACATGACAATTAAGGTCTTCTTCAATACAAACTGTGTCTGTGCATCTTCATTTTAGCAACATCCCAAATAAAATTCTAAAATAAAAGGGAAAGTGAGAAATAAATCAGCACAAAAGAACAGATTTAAAGAAAAGATTAACATTTTATTTGTCTTCATATCTGGTAAATACATTCAGATCCTGAAAAATAAACATAAAAACGATTTAAAGCTGAACCTTTCTGCACACTGTCGCCCTCTGCAGCAGTGAGAGGGAACTGAAATCATGTTTCCAACTACAGAGATGTTGCGGAAGCTGGCTGTTTATTGTATATCAGCCACTGCAATACCTGGATAATGTGACATTCAGCAAAGTGTGATAGAACTGAGATTATGTTTGATGTGTGAAAATATACAGTAAACTGCACAAGAAGCCAATCAGGATTCCTCAAAAGTGATTAATTACAGTATGTACACATTTAAAATAACAGTTTGCATTGCAGCTCTAATCCTAAATATCTGTAATATAACTAAAAATAAGCTTGCATTAGTTCAGACAGAACACTCAGTAAATTATAAATCAGTCGAGTCACACACACATATTCAACTGATCTAAACAATCAATCATGTTTGACACGTGGACATGATTCAGTTCAAGCTGCCATCAGCACATTCTTCTCAAAGCTTCTGCTACATGCTGTTACTGACTGTCTGTGCTGCTCACTTCTACCTGCTGCTGCTGCTGCTGAAAACTGAACATGAAAACGTCCACATGGTCCTCTACAGCCTCTCTCTCTCCACTCTCATATTTCACTGTTGTACTACTTTCTGTTTCCATCAGGTGAGTCCAGCCTCTGCTTCAACTGCATCACAACAAAATCACATGACATTTAGATGAGGTACATCTCATTCTCTCATGAGCCTCATTCAAGCAATTTGCATAATTATAGAATTATATACAGTACTGTGCAAAAGAGAGAGGTTCCTGCTATTGCTCAAGGGTAAGGAGAGGTCTGAATCAGTTTTTAATACTGCTTACACATTTCCTGTATCTTTTGGTTGTATTCTAATAAAGAGACTGAGAAATAACTATATATGGTCATTATAGCATTGCTGAAACAACATATCTAATGGTGGCCTGTGGTGGTGTGTCTTCAGCCCCCGTTATCCGTAAATAGCAGGAATATCAGTGAAATTAAATTTTTGCACAGTACTATATATTTAAAAATATATATATTTATAATATTTCAGACTAAATTCTGTTCTGATCTTTAAAATTTAATTAAATTTATGATTTCATGTTGATAATAAAATGTATTTTATTGCATTTATAAGCCAAATGTTCATAACTGTACTTTAATGTAAGTTCTGTCAATAAGGTCTCTCTCTCACCTCTATAGTCTCTACAGGTTGTTTCAGTTCAGTGGTGGAACTCAGAGTTCTCTTCTTCCTGGATTGAATCCAACAAAAACAAGAAATATTTAACAAAATTAAATTCATGGCTTAAAGATTAAAGAAAATAAATGAAGGTAAGTTTTCTTTGTTGTTTTACCTCATCCACAGAATCAAGAGAAACAGAGTAATCAGCATAAGGACCGCCAGAATCAACCTGATGATGTTTAATATAAATCCAGATTTCCCTAAAAATTCAGACCAACTGAAATGAGATAAATCTCTTCAACAAGTGTGTGTGTGTGTGTGTGTGTGTGTGTGTGTGTGTGTGTGTGTGTGAGACTTACCTTTCACAACAGTCAGATGTAAGGTGGAGTTATGACTTCCTCTTCTGTTCTGGGCTTCACAGGAATAATTCCCACTGTGTTCAGGTCTGACATCAGTGATGGTGAAGATCTGTCCTGATGCTTTTGGTGAGTCTTCATTCTCCTTGTACCAGGTGTAATTAGCTGGTGGGTTAGCATCACTGCTACAGGTCAGAGTCACTGAACTGCCCTCCACTATCTCACCAGAGGGACTCACTGACACAGAGGGAAGCTTTGGAGCATCTGGAGGAGATATATCAGTATGAATTAACAATAAAGTGAACTACAGCAGCAGACTGAATGTGAAGTTTATGAAACAAGGTTGAGGATCTGAACAACTGTATGTTGCTTTCTAAATAATCTGTTTCACTCACATTTCACATCAATAAAGATGTATTCAAATGTCTTCTTCCCCAGCTGGTTCTCAGCTGTACAGTAATACTCTCCAGAGTCAGAGGACTGGATGGAGCTGAAGACAAGCTGTGGTTCTTTACTGAGAGGTTGAAGGTCTGGATTTACATTCTTCTTGTACCAGGTGTAATTAGCTGCTGGGTTAGCATCACTGCTACAGGTCAGAGTCACTGAACTGCCCTCAATGATTTCACCAGAGGGACTCACTGACACAGAGGGAAGCTTTGGAGCATCTGGAGGAGAAAACATAGTTGGTCAACAGTGGAATAACTGACACAATGTAAGAAGCAAATGTTTGACACAAAGTTAAGAGTGAAAGTTGATTCCCTCATTGCTGCTCATATTAAAATCAACTGTCTGTTACCTTGGAAACATTTTGACATTGTGTTAGTGACATAGGTAAACTCACACACTGAAGGAGAGCGGTAATCCTCATGTCCTTTCAAAGCACAGGAGATGTTGTCACCAGGATTAAACTGCCCTGAATAAAGAGAAGTTTCCTCCTTCATCATTTTCTGTCCGTTCTTGAACCAGACGTAAGAAATACGACCTGCTGGACTGCAGCTGCTGAGACATTTCAGCTCTGCCTCCCTATGAGACTGGTGGACTGTTATTGTGGTCACCTGCACCTGGAGAGCTGCATATGTGAGGAAAGACCCAAAATGTCATTTGTTAACAGTAAAATACACAAACACACAGTCAACATAACCTTTGTAGTTCTGCTGGGTGAAATAATTTGTGATCATCAATCAAAAGTGTAAATGGAGGAAAGTACTCAATATAATCAAATCAGTTTTATGTGAAACTCTTCAACAATAACTATTCACCACTTTCACTCATCATCAGTTTGTGTTCATCAGTACCTGTGAGAGTCAGAGTTGTTCCAGGTAAAGTACTCCTCCATTCAAAGCTTCTTGTTTTGAATGTGAAGTGATACTGGGCTAAATCGCTCTCTCTCAGGTCAGAGATTCTCAGAGTGGAGCGTCCTCTCTCTGTTTCAAGGAGCTGAACACGACCTGCATACTGGGAGTCTTTACTAAGGTCCTCAGGCTGTGAGGGATTCTGCCACTGATGACTACGATCAGGACTGAACCAGAATGATGATGTGATAGATTCATAACTACTGTATGTGCAGGAAATGTCCACTGATGAACCTCTGGAGGCACAGATGCTTCTGTCAGTGTAAATCACTCTGTTGCAGGATTGACCACGGACACCTGAAAGATACAATTAATTTAAAATAACACTATTATGAAAGTACTATTGTAACTATTGTTATAATGATAATCCTATAAAATGCTCAACAGGAAATCTTGTTTATCACATTCTTAATTCTGGTTCACATAAATCACAAAAACACATGTTCTCTCTTGTTTGTGGTGTCTATCCTTGAGGATATCTGTGGTTTCATTATTCATGTTTTGAGACGCCGTCACCTCAACACAACAAAGTTAAACAGAGTTTAGCTTGTACTTAAAAATCATGTTTGAAAAAAACAGAGAACAGTTTTGGTTACTCTGAATAATCCACAGACCTATCTGTCAACAGTTTCCATTGGAACTACTTTCTATTCAAGAAGTATTAAAAAATGTCCACAGCAAAGTCTCTAGATTATCCAAAGTAACAGAGACAATGTTTCTGGTTAGACACATACATCTATAGTTTAAATATAAGTTTTCAAAGCTTTAAGCAGTATAAACAATATTCCATTCACTTTCATTGTGTTGGGATGGCAGCAGACGTTTCCAGGATTGACATCACAAAATTTAGGCCTATAAAACATTTTTGCATCTTAAAAAAGGAGCAAATCAGAAAATATATTTTTAGTATTTTGAGTGAACTGACTCTTTAAATGTAAGCTCTTATTTTACATTTATTTTGCAGTCAACACAGTAAATAAGATATAAAAGTGTAACATGTCTAATATCTCATGGAGCTGAGGTTTGATGTTGATCCACTTCTATACAATGTTTGAATAACATGCTGCCCCAGAAACATGAACATACAATGTAAAGTACAATAGTTTAAAGGCTCCACTAGATGTGGTTGTGATAGTGGGAGACTGTGTTGTAAACTCACACACTGAAGGAGCAGGATGATGCTCAAATCTTTTTAATGCACAGGAAGAGCTGTCTGCAGGAGAAAAGTTCCCTTCATAAGTAGATGTTTGACCCTGAATTTTCTGTCCATTCTTGTACCAGATGAAGGAAGAACGATAAGGTAGACGACAGCTGCTGTGACACTTCAGCTCTGCCCGGGTATAATACTGATTGACTCTGATCACCTGCACTTGTAGATTTGGCTCTGTGAGGAAAAAAAGAGACATCATTTGTACATCACAAATAATGAACACAAAGGCAGACAGTTATAATGACAATTCACATAAGTTACCAACTAAACTGGTGGATCATTATAAAAAACCTAGAATAAGTTAGGTCAAAAAATTATGAAAATAATTCATTTGTCATCAATATTTAATGAAATTAATATCCATTAGTTCAACCAGTTGCCCCATTCAATTCTAATCAGCTTGTTTAAATGTACTGTGTCAGTGTTTGTGTTCATCAGTACCTCTGACAGTCAGAGTTGTTCCAGGTAAAGTACGCTTCCATTCAAACCTTCTTGTGTTGAATGTGAAGTGATACTGGGCCGAATCGCTCTCTCTCAGGTCAGAGATTCTCAGAGTGGAGCGTCCTCTCTCTGTTTTAAGGAGCTGAACACGACCTGCATACTGGGAGTCTTTACTAAGGTCCTCAGGCTGTGAGGGATTCTGCCACTGATGACTACGATCAGGACTGAACCAGAATGATGATCTGATAGGTCCGTGATTGCTGTATGTGCAGGAAATGTCCACTGATGATCCTCTGAAGGCACAGATGCTTCTGTCAGTGTAAATCACTCTGTTGCAGGATTGACCACGGACACCTGAAAGATACAATTAATTTAAAACAACACTATGATTTAAGTACTATTGTAACTTTAGTTATGATAATAATCCTATAAAAGGCTAAACAGGAAGTCTTGTTTTTCACATGCTTAATTCCGTTTCACCCAAATCAAAAACACATTTTCTTGTGTGTGGTGTCTATGCATGAAGATATCTGTGGTTTAATTTTTCAGGTTTTGAGACGCCGTCACCTCAACACAATAAAGTTTAGTTTACATAAAATCATGTCAACAGTTTCCATTGGAACTACTTTCTACACAAGAAGTATTAAAAAATGTCCACAGCAAAGTCTGTAGATTATCCAAAGTAACAGAGACAATGTTTCTGGTTAGACACATACATCTATAGTTTAAATATTAGTTTTCAAAGTTTTAAGCAGTATAAACAATATTTCATTCACTTTCATTGTGTTGGGATGGCAGCAGGCTTTTCCAGGATTGACATCTCAAAATTTCTAACCCTAACTATTTGCATGGTTAAAAAAGGAGCAAGTCAGTAACTATGTTTTTAGTATTATTGAGTGAACTGACTCTTTAAATGTAAACTCTTATCAGGGCCCGAGCCCGCCAATGGCAGGCAAAGCCTTATTGTATCTGTAAGGATTTTTCTTTTTCTGACAAAATAATGGCCTTTTTGACAGCCTAAACGTGCCCCAAAAGTCACCAAATTGTGCATGCAAGCCAGACCCGGTGAAAAATTTGATATTCAATGGTTTGCATTAATGAGTGTGGCAAAATGGTTCTGTAGCGCCCCCTTGACAAATGAATAAAATTGGGCCCCTCGCCCCAGATTGACATAGACAAACTAAATTCGGTACACATGTACATCCTGTCAAGACGCACCAAAAAGTCTCTTAGACCCATACCCTAACACCAACAGGAAGTCGGCCATTTTGAATCAAATTGTCAATTGTGATGCTGATTTTGGCCATTTCCACACATCATATTTGACGAACTAGTCCTAGCGATTTCATCCCATCCACTTCAAATTTGCACAGAATCATCTTGAGACACTGGAGATGGAAAGTTAAAAAAAAGCATTTTCCCCCTGTCATTACTGGTTGCCGTGGCGACGCAGCGAATTTCGAAGTCTCGGCATAAAATTTCAAACCCTCATATCTTGACTCCACATGGTCTGAGCTTTTCCAAAATTCATATGCTTGTTCAGCGTCCTGGTCTGAACACATGTACAGTCTCATATTTAGTGACAGTCATAGCGCCACCTACTGGCGACATGAAGTAATTTGCTTCATTCTATGACTAATTACTCCCAGAATCTTAAGTATTTACATCTGACATTGACTTAGTGAAGACATAAGACCTTGGTGATGCTACATTCTGCAGCTCATGATCCATCATCAAATACTGTTGCCATGACAACACATTCAACGCCATGAAATATAATTCCGTTATTGAGGGGCAAGGGATGCCTCCACGATCACAAAACTTGACAAATAAGTCTAGAGTGGGTTCATTTAACATCCTATATACTTCAGTGGGATGGGCGTAACTAAACAGCTCAATAGCGCCCCATTGAATATTTCAAAATCTAACCACCTCCATCCACATTAACATAGAAGAATGAAATTCAGCAGGTTTATGTATCATCTCCAGACTGACAAAAACGCCATCTGGACCCATACCCTAAGTCCAAAAGGAAGTTGGACATCTTGGAAAAACTGCTCAAGTTTGGCTTTTTTTGGCCGTTTCCATACCCTATATTTTAATAAACTCCTCCTAGGGATTTTATCCAACCGACCTCGAATTCGCTAAGAAGCATCTTGACACATTGGGATAAAAAGTCAAAATCTCTTCAATTACTTATTCCTGTTGGGCGTGGCAGCACTGACAATTTCGATGCCTCGCCATGAAGCAGGAAGTCCTTCTCCTACAGACATTGTCCCATCTACACCAAATCCATCATGCATGTAGATGGTCATGTCCTGAACACATCTATGCATCAATACTGTGTCATATACACAGCACCACCTACAGTCAGCCTCATATGACAAAAATTATGCGATTTATATGAAATTTACAGGGTGTGTTCTCTACATCACACATTGCAACATTACATATAATTGGTGGGTGATCTCTAGCGCCATATAGTGGACACAGGCAGTGTGAATTAGCCCCATCACACAATGGTCAATAAAAGCCCGGGTGCCAAGAAGTCTACGTGCCTTCTGTGTCTGCCCTGCAACTGCAGCATGTACCAACATGCACGTACGGCACTTTTTGATGTTTTGGGGCGGTGCGTGGGGAGCGAGGGCCTGGTCATCGCTGCTTGCAGCTTTAATTTTACATTTATTTTGCACTCAATACAGTAAATATATATAGATATAAGAGTGCAACATGTCTAATATTGCATGGAGCTATGGTTTGATTTTAATCCACTTCTATACAATGTTTGAATAACATGCTGCCCCAGAAACATGAACATACAATGTATAGTACAATAGTTTAAAGGCTCCACTAGATGTGGTTATGTAAGTGGGAGACTGTGTTGTAAACTCACACACTGAAGGAGCAGGATGATGCTCAAATCCTTTTAATGCACAGGAAGAGCTGTCTGCAGGATAAAAGAACCCTTCATAAGTAGAAGATGTTTGATCCTGAATTTTCTGTCCATTCTTGTACCAGATGAAGGAAGAACGATCAGGTAGACGACAACTGCTGTGACACTTTAGATCTGCCCAGGTATATTCTGGGTAGGGTATTGATGGGATCACCTGCACCTGGAGATCTGGATATGTGAAGAAAGAGCAGAAATATAATTTATGTTCATACACACAAACATTCACAGTAACATTTCATGATATTAATAATTTGAAATTCAATTATATCTTCCAATGAAAAATGTTACCTGTGACAGTCAAAGTGACTCCAGATGAAGCAGTATATCTCCCTCCTGGTTGGTTTGTTATGAACCTGAACTTGTACTCAGCTGAGTCTCTCTCTCTCAGGTCTGTGATTCTCAGAGTGCAGTCGTTCTTATCACAGTGATACTGCACACGACCTGCGTACTCTGAGTCTGTTCTCAGATCCACAGGTTCATAATTACTCCCTTTAAACCAGAATGTTTTAGTAACTGCAGTATCAACATTATTTAACCTGGATGGGTAACTGTAGGTGCAGTTTATGTCCACTGTTGATCCTTTTAAGGCACAGATGTGAGTAGAAGTGTAAGTCACTCCCCAGTCATTCTGACCCTGTACCACTGTAACACAGAGCACATCAGAAACCACAATCCGATTTATAACAAGTTAAGAATCAGTGAATAAGACAAAGTGGATCATGGCACCAATATGATTTTATCTGCAGTTGTCATTTAAAGTTCCTCATTGTGCATCAATCTAACTAGAACTAAACTGGAAAACAGTATTTTATCAATTTATTATCATATTTTATCATTTGTTACTGCTGAGTGTTTCAGCTTTAGTCCATTTATTCTGTAGGTTTGTAATGTTGTTTTCCTTGTTTGTTGTTTAGAAGAAGCTCAAACTGAACAGTGAAGTATGTCTCTTATACATCTTAGGCTATATTCACCATTGACATAATTTTACCTCATATTCATTTTCAACACTTTATAGTTCCCGTCTTGAATGAAAACAATGTGAACCCAAAATACAAACATATTAATGAAGATTGACGGAAAAAATATCTTCATCAATTTGACAAAATACTACAACACAACATACAACTGAAGTGTTTCCAGATGACACTTAAGAGAGATGAACACGTCAATAACTAAAAAGTGAAAAGTTGTTAAAACATAAATGTCTCCTCTTTCCTACCGTAGTAAGGTAGACAACGAGCTACTACATTATTTTGACCAAACGAGCCGTCCTCCGAGCTGGACTAATAACATTGTTCTCTATGTACAGCTGGCTGTGAGACGAGTGCGCAGGGACCGTCTAGAAAGTGCAACACCGAAAAGAAATACTTCAAACTATATTTAACAGCTTAACTTTCACACCGTGCAGTGTCCTATAAATCATTTCACAAATCAATAGTCTGCTGTTGGTTATATTACACTTAGTTTGAATAAAATCGTCAGGAGTTATTAAATATAGTTTGAAGTATGCACCAGATGTTCTATGGAACTCTCTCCCACCAGACATTCTATGGAACTCTCTCCCACCAGACATTCTATGGAACTCTCTCCCACCAGACATTCTATGGAACTCTCTCCTACCAGACATCCTATGGAACTCTCTCCTACCAGACATTCTATGGAACTCTCTCCTACCAGACATTCTATGGAACTCTCTCCCACCAGACATTCTATGGAACTCTCTCCTACCAGACATCCTATGGAACTCTCTCCTACCAGACATTCTATGGAACTCTCTCCTACCAGATGTTCTATGGAACTCTCTCCTACTAGACATTCTATGGAACTCTCTCCCACCAGACATCCTATGGAACCCTCTCCTACCAGACATTCTATGGAACTCTCTCCCACCAGACATTCTATGGAACCCTCTCCCACCAGACATTCTATGGAACTCTCTCCCACCAGACATTCTATGGAACTCTCTCCCACCAGACATTCTATGGAACTCTCTCGCACCAGACATCCTATGGAACTCTCTCCCACCAGACATTCTATGGAACTCTCTCCTACCAGACATTCTATGGAACCCTCTCCCACCAGACATACTATGGAACTCTCTCCTACCAGACATTCTATGGAACCCTCTCCTACCAGACATTCTATGGAACTCTCTCCTACCAGACATTCTATTGAACTCTCTCCTACCAGACATTCTATGGAACTCTCTACCACCAGACATTCTATGGAACTCTCTCCCACCAGACATTCTATGGAACTCTCTCCTACCAGACATCCTATGGAACTCTCTCCCACCAGACATTCTATGGAACTCTCTCCCACCAGACATTCTATGGAACCCTCTCCCACCAGACATACTATGGAACTCTCTCCTACCAGACATTCTATGGAACCCTCTCCTACCAGACATTCTATGGAACTCTCTCCTACCAGACATTCTATTGAACTCTCTCCCACCAGACATTCTATGGAACTCTCTCCTACCAGACATTCAATGGAACCCTCTCCCACCAGACATTCTATGGAACTCTCTCCCACCAGACATTCTATGGAACTCTCTCGCACCAGACATCCTATGGAACTCTCTCCCACCAGACATCCTATGGAACTCTCTCCTACCAGACGTTCTATGGAACTCTCTCCTACCAGACATTCTATGGAACCCTCTCCTACCAGACATTCTATGGAACTCTCTCCCACCAGACATTCTATGGAACTCTCTCCCACCGGACATTCACACTTCAGACTCTGTCTCCACCTTTAAATCCCGCCTGAAAACGCACCTATTCAGAGTGGCATACTCTGTCTCTCACTAACTATGCAATCTTCATTCTTGTTTATTTATTGTACTAATGCACTTTGTAGTCACGTTCATATTTATTCTTTATCCTTGCACTAAATGTCACATGATTTATATTGTTTGAAGTACTGTTGTTGTGTTATATGTGCCTTGTAATGTGACCTTGAGTGCTTTGAAAGGCGCCTTTAAATAAAATGCATTATCATTATTATTATTATTATTATTATTATTATTTGTGATTTAACCAGTTTTTGATGAGTTTTTGACGTTTTGTCTATTTGCATGTTTTATGTTAAGGTGTAACAGGTCTGCCCTTGTTGGCCACTGTAGCTTACAGTTAAACTGCACTGAGACAGAGCATGGTACAGTCTGAAGGTGCAGTGAAGGAACAAGAATATATTGAAGCTGTGAACATTAATGTGGTTTGACTGAACAGGATTAGAAGAAGAAACTGAATCATTAGAGAGTCTGTGCTTGTAGTTAGTTTCCTGTCTGTTTGCTCTTTGGTCAAGTTGCTGCTCAGCTAAGTGTGAAAACCACAAAGAAATATAGAACATGACGTGTGAGAAACGCCTGAAAGCATATAAGATAAAAATAGGTGTCACTAAGTTTTCACAGAAAGAGGAAACTGTTGTGGTTGTAACAGCTAAAACAGTTGTCCAGCTCTACAGTACAAAGTGCAGAAATCACTAAAACATTAAAAACATCATGATAAGATGAAATTCTCAGTGCATTGCTGTACCATCATAGAACTATGAATATATTCATATGCATGAATAAAAATATATGATTCTTACAATCTATGGAGGGAGGGAGGACAAACCATATCAGCCAGGCCCCACCCCCACCACTCATGACGCAGACACAGCTCAACTATTTATTACAGTGTTTTTACCATTTTGACTTCATTCAAACCTAGAAAAGTGATATTTTTTGACTTTCTTAAAATGACTTCATGCTGCTCTGAGTAAGTGTGTTAAATGTCCTACAATGTAAATGTAGATATACAGTACCTGACACAGAGAGAAGGAAGACAACAAATCCACTTGCTGCTGCTGTTAAACTCATAGCTGCTCCTCTCATCTCTCTGTGAGGCTTCAGAGACAATAAAATACATCAAATAATGTAAACAACATGTAATAATCATATCAGTTGACTGTTCTACTTACAGCAGAGAAGGACGTTGTCTGTTAAGATGCTTGTCGTCTGTGATCTGTGAGCAGAAGTCAGATATCAGGATGTTAAATGAAGTTATTTCCTTCCTGTTTGTTACTGTTATGAATATGTAGGAGGAGCCAAATGACAGTAAACTATGAAATTAAAAACACCTTTTACTGTTTTCCAAAGAGTTAATATAATCTATGTTAGAAAGAATAAGAGTGGTCTGGCCTGTTAGTAATTTAAAGAGAGAACAATGACACAGTTTAACTGAAAAGGACATAAGGCTGAATATTGAGGGTACAGATAAAATATATTTTCTTAGTTCTGTCAGATAGATTGTGTACTGAGATGTTCTTTATTTAAATAGAAAAACATTAAAAGTGACATAAATACCTCATTAAAAAAACCACCAAACTCTCACAATGTGACAGCTAAATGAATCCAAAACTTTCCGCAGGGCTAGACACCACAGGAGGTCAGTGATTAAATATGTGTTTTGTTATTTAGGTGAACTGAGCCTTTAAAAGGTATAGTAAGCGATAATAATCCAATACACTTTTTGTCAAAATCATCGAATCTCTCCTCACTATCCGCAAGCTGTCCAGCCAATCAGAGACAAGGAGCGTTCATGCTGGTTCACGGGTCAGATGGAGGGAGGAGGTCAGGTAATGGAGGCAGTCAGAGATAGAAACAGTGAATCTGTTACGGGCATTGTGGAGAAGGAGAGGTGACCCAGAAACATCCAGAGAGGAGAAGCTTAGAAGAACAAAAAATATAAAAAGAAGCACTTTGACCAGACAAAGACTTGTGTCACATCGGTGTGGTTTTCTAACCGCGGAGGGACCAGCGAGTGAAGGTGGACGCTGCTGTGCTTGTGCCGGACAGGTGAGTAACATCAGCTCTTCAGTGCTTCACATAAACTGTAACGTTACCTACCTGGACATTCAGCTCACTGTCTAGTTAGTCAGGATATGCTGTTGTTGTGATGTTAGCTGTAAAGTAGCAGAGTTGAGTACAGCTGTTTGACCGCTTTGCATGTTAGCTTCACAGCCATGAAGACTAAACACAGGATGGCTATCACAGTAAGATAGGAGTGATACACGCGCCGAAATGCTGTTATACTTAGCTTCAACTCTGGTCACTCAACCTGAACAGCTAACTCCTGCTAGTTTTTACTCTGTTGTGTTTTGTTACATCAACAGACTGATACACAGATAAATAGATTTACTTTATTGATCCCAAATTTGGAAAATCTTGATTAAGAGCAGCAGCTTATCCAGGCATTGCAGAGGAAAAGAAAACACACAGTAAATCAATGATGTCATCTCTAGAAACCTCCCAGCCTCTCATCCTGTAGCCCTGCTCCTCAGACCTGGACCCTGCTCATTAGATCTGGACCTTGTTCATTAGACCTGAACCCTGCTCATCCAACCTGGACCCTGCTCCTCAGACCTGGACCCTGCTCTGCTCCCAACAGCATTCCCCCCTGTTTGGCCCGGCTCATAATCCAGCCTGCCCTGTTTTGTCTTCAGTCTTTTCCCAGCTCAACATCCCATTTCTATTCCCCTCAATTAATGTCTTTTCCTTCAGTCGTGCCTCCTCTCCTCTCTGTGTCACACTTACAGTAACTAGCTTCAACTAACAACTGAGTATCGAATTATGTAAGACTTTCTACAATTTACAAATATGTTTGTGTAGCCTACATTTTTCTTATTTCTAGTGATATCCTGATTCTACTTTATACTGATATATGTATATAAAATAATACATACATTTCCAGGTGATGAAGACAGTAGGTTGAACATCATGCTTGGGTTCCTCATCAGACAGCGTGCAGCAGCTGATGAGACTGCTTGAGGTCCAGATCCTGAATTCTCCTGAAATGAGAAAATTGTTAACATTTCATTAGTGGTCATAAATCAGATTTTATTATGATCAGATGCAGTTTTCACATTATAGAGCCAGAGTTAATCCAGAGCTAATGCTGTTACACTGATGTAATCTGGCCTTATTTCACAGGATAGGGGTATTTATGGAGGGAATTTATGAAATAATACAAGCAAACAAAGCAACATACTTACTCAGCTGTAAGTCTGTGAGCCTGCAGTGTCTGCTCACCTGTAGCTCACCTGGTTTCAGGCTCATTGAACTGGTTGAACTCTGACCTCTGACCCCTCCTCCGCCAGGAACAGAGCTACACCATGATAGTAATGATACATAAATAACATCAGACAAACTTGGTATAAATAGTAATTACTACAGGAGACATATCATCGTATTTCCCTCTAAATAACACTCCACTGTGTGACGTTACTCCTCCCGTATATCTGTTCTTTTCTCTTCTTACACAATAACAGGATGAAACTAACTGATATTAATAATATAAATAATGTCAGAGTAGGCTGCTGTATGAAGCTTTCTTCCTAGATCTTTTAATACTCTCAATAAACCGCTAACCTGACATGTATCACTGATAGTAGAGTAGAGGTTAGTTACTCAGTTAACATCATTTATACATAGACTAAGTTACTCCTCCGCTTTGACTTTGGCTTATTTGGTCTCGACACCTTTTTAAATACTGTCAGACTTATTATCAAACTTGCTACTAAAACACATGCTACCTGTACTATCAGCTTCCCAAACTGAAGCTAACTTACAGTACGGGAGCAGACGCTTCAGACTGCCGTTGCCATGACGATGCGCGTCCACGAATTTAGGGGTTGGAGCACGGAGGAGCATGAAGGGAGGGGTAGGTTTTGTTTTGTTTTCACTAAAATATCAACAACTTTTCTCCTCCTTTTCTCCCACATCATCGCTTACTATACCTTTAAAGCAGACAGTGGAGGGAGACCTCAGTGATGAAGCCTGAATCTGCAACACTGCGGCTTCACCACTAGATGGCAGTGAAACATCAGAGATACTGAATCATAACCCTGAGACAACATTTTACCATCCATCACTGATTGTTTACACACATTTAAAGTTACTTTTCGTACTTTTCACTTTTTATGATTGAGTTGCATCTTAATATGTTTACACTTGACGTTAAATTCATTAATCATTACAGTTAGAGGTTCAGTTTCAGAAGCATTGATTGTTCACATTGGTGATCTTGTTGTACAGTAGTTGAACAAACTCTCACAGTCGAGGTGTCTAAGTATGAAAATGATTCAGTCAGTGATCTACAGCTGTCACTAACAAATATGGACTGTTATACTGAAAAGGCTTCATACTCAGTAAACTGCCACATATTCTGCTTCACTGAGTGACCCCAAAGAGTTTAAATGCACTGAAAAGAAGATAAACAGCTAACATGACAATTAATGTCTTCTCCAATACAAGCTGTGTCTGTGTATCTTCATCTTAGCAACATCCCAAATCATAATAAACTATTACACTGTTACAAGTTTCATACTAAAATAAAACGGAAAGTGAGAAATAAATCAGCACAAAAGAACAGATTTAAAGAAAAGATTAACATTTTATTAGTCTTCATATCTGGTAAATACATTCAGATCCTGAAAAATAAACATAAAAACGATTTAAAGATGAAACTTTATGCACACTGTCGCCCTCTGCAGCAGTGAGAGGGAACTGAAATCATGTTTCCAACTACAGAGATGTTGTGGAAGCTGGATGTTTATTGTATATCAGCCACTGCAGTACCTGGATAATGTGACATTCAGCAAAGTGTGATAGACCTGAGATTATGTTTGATGTGTGAAAATATACAGTAAACTGCACAAGAAGCCAATCAGGATTCCTCAAAAGTGATCAATTACAGTATGTACACATTTAAAATAACAGTTTGCATTGCAGCTCTAATCCTAAATATCTGTAATATAACTAAAAATAAGCTTGCATTAGTTCAGACAGAACACTCAGTAAATTATAAATCAGTTGAGTCACACACACCACCTGATATTCAACTGATCTAAACAATCAATCATGTTTGACACGTGGACATGATTCAGTTCAAGCTGCCATCAGCATATTCTTCTCAAAGCTTCTGCTACATGCTGTTACTGACTGTCTGTGCTCACTTCTACCTGCTGCTGCTGCTGCTGAAAACTGAACATGAAAACGTCCACATGGTCCTCTACAGCCTCTCTCTCTCTCTCCACTCTCATATTTCACTGTTGTACTACTTTCTGTTTCCATCAGGTGAGTCCAGCCTCTGGTTCAACTGCATCACAACAAAATCACATGACATTTAGATGAGGTACATCTAATAACTGTAACTATGAATCTGATGTCAGCCTGTTTTTTACCTTTCAAGCGGCTCCAACCTGACTGGATTTTACTCCAGGTCTTCCTGCTCCTCTGCGTCTTCTGTCTCTGCAGCAGTGATGACCTGCAAGTCTAAGACGTCGTCATATACAGGATAAGAGTCCAACTGATGGAGAGAGATGACAATATAAGATCTCAATGAGCCTCATTCATGCAATTTGCATAATTATAGAATTATATACAGTACTGTGCTAAAGAGAGAGGTTCCTGCTATTGCTCAAGGGTAAGGAGAGGTCTGAATACTTACACACTTTAGTCTATAGAAGCTGTTTTCTTTTCAGTTTTTAATACTGCATACACATTTCCTGTATCTTTTGGTTGTATTCTAATAAAGAGACTGAGAAATAATTATATATGGTCATTATAGCATTGCTAAAACAACAAATCTAATGGTGGCCTAAGACTTGTCAAAGAGGACTGTGTGTCTTCGGCCCCCTTTATCTGCAAACAGGAAAATCAGTCAAATTCAGTTTTTGCACAATACTGTATATTTTAAAAATATTATAATTATAATGCTTCAGACTAAATTCTGTTCTGATCTTTGAAGCCTAAAACATTTCAGGTTTCTACATAGGAAGTTGCTGTTTAAAATTAAATTTATTTTATGATTTCATGTTGATAATAAAATATGTTCTTGTACATTCATGAACCAAATAATCATAACTGTATTTGAATGTAAGTTCTGTCAATAAGGTCTCTCTCTCTCACCTCTATAGTCTCTACAGGTTTATTCAGGTCAGTGGTGGAGCTGAGAGTTTTCTTCTTTCTGGATTGAATCCAACAAAAACAAGAAATATTTAACAAAATTAAATGAATGGCTTAAATACTTCGAAAATGTTTTAAGAAGATAAATGAAGGGATGTTTTCTTTGTCGTTTTACCTCATCCACAGAATCAAGAGAAGCAGAGGAATCAGTATCAGGACCGGCAGAATCAACCTGATGATGTTTAATATGAATCCAGATTTCCCTAAAAAATGAAAACAGTAAGAAGATATGACTTATCCATATCCGTGTGTGTGTGTGTGTGTGTGTGTGTGTGTGTGTGTGTGTGTGTGTGTGTGTGTGTGTAACTTACCTTTCACAACAATCACATGTAAGGTGGAGTTATGACGTCCTCTTCTGTTCTGGGCTTCACAGTAATAATTCCCACTGTGTTCAGGTCTGACATCAGTGATGGTGAAGATCTGTCCTGATGCTTTTGGTGATTCTTCATTCTCCTTGTACCAGGTGTAATTAGCTGCTGGGTTAGCATCACTGCTACAGGTCAGATTCACTGAACTGCCCTCCACTATCTCAGCAGAGGGACTCACTGACACAGAGGGAAGCTTTGGAGCATCTGGAGGAGATATATCAATATGAATTAATCATAAAATGAGGAAGGGTTGTATTAGTTCAACATGTTGTATTGAAACTGCTCAGTGAACTACAGCAGCAGACTGAATGTGAAGTTTATGAAACAAGTTTGAGGATCTGAACAACTGTATGTTGCTTTCTAAATAATCTGTTTTACTCACATTTCACATCAGTAAAGATGTATTCAGATGTCTTCTTCCCCAACTGGTTCTCAGCTGTACAGTAATACTCTCCAGAGTCAGAGGGCTGGATGGAGCTGAAGACAAGCTGTGGTTCTTTACTGAGAGGTTGAAGGTCTGGATTTACATTCTTCTTGTACCAGGTGTATTTAGCTGCTGGGTTAGCATCACTGCTACATGTCAGATTCACTGAACTGCCCTCCACTATCTCAGCAGAGGGACTCACTGACACAGAGGGAAGCTTTGGAGCATCTGGAGGAGAAAACATAGTTGGTCAACAGTGGAATAACTGACACAATGAAAGAAGCAAATGTTTGACACAAAGTGAGGAGTGAAAGTTGATTCCCTCGTTGCTGCTCATATTAAAATCAACTATCTGTTACCTTGGATACATTTTGACATTGTGTTAGTGACATAGTTAGGTAAACTCACACACTGAAGGAGAGCGGTAATCCTCATGTCCTTTCAAAGCACAGGAGATGTTGTCACCAGGATTAAACTGCCCTGAATAAAGAGAAGTTTCCTCCTTCATCATTTTCTGTCCGTTCTTGAACCAGACGTAAGAAATACGACCTGCTGGACTGCAGCTGCTGAGACATTTCAGCTCTGCCTCCATATGAGACTGATGGACTGTTATCGAGATCACCTGCACCTGGAGAGCTGCATATGTGAGGAAGGACCCAAAATGTCATTTGTTAACAATAAAATACACAAACAAACAGTCAACATAACCTTTCTGCTGGGTGAAATAATTTGTGATCATCAATCAAAAGTGTAAATAGAGGAAAGTACTCAATATAATCAAATCAGTTTTATGTGAAACTCTTCAACAATAACTATTCACCACTTTCACTCATCATCAGTTTGTGTTCATCAGTACCTATGACAGTCAGAGTTGTTCCAGGTAAACTACTCCTCCATTCAAAGCTTTGTGTTTTGAATGTGAAGTGATACTGGGCTGAATCGCTCTCTCTCAGGTCAGAGATTCTCAGAGTGGAGCGTCCTCTCTCTGTTTCAAGGACCTGAACATGACCTGCATACTGGGAGTCTTTCCTAAGGTCCTCAGGCTGTGAGGGATTCTGCCACTGATGACTACGATCAGGACTGAACCAGAATGATGATGTGATAGATTCATAACTGCTGTATGTGCAGGAAATGTCCACTGATGAGCCTCTGAAGGCACAGATGCTTCTGTCAGTGTAAATCACTCTGTTACAGTATTGACCAAAGACACCTGAAAGATAAAATTAATTTAAAACAACACTATGATTAAAGTATTATTGTACAACAGGAAATCTTGTTCATCAAATGCTTAATTCTGGTTCACATAAATCAAAAAATCACATGTTCTGTCTTTTTTGTGGTGTGTGTGTGTGTGTGTGTGTGTGTGTGTGTGTGTGTGTGTGTGTGTGTGTGTGTGTGTGTGTGTGTGTGTGAGTGTGTGTGTGTGTGAGTGTGTGTGAGTGAGAAAACAGTTTTGGTTACTCTGAATAATCCACAGACCTATCTGTCAACAGTTTCCATTGGAACTACTTTCTACTCAAGAAGTATTAAAAAATGTCCACAGCAAAGTCTGTAGATTATCCAGAGTAACAGAGACAATGTTTCTGGTTAGACACATACATCTATAGTTTAAATATAAGTTTTCAAAGTTTTAAGCATTATAAACAATATTCCATTCACTTTCATTGTGTTGGGATGGCAGCAGACGTTTCCAGGATTGACATCTCAAAATTTAGACACATAAAACTGAAACTATTTGCATGGATAAAAAAGGAGCAAATTAGAAAATATGTTTTTAGTATTTTGAGTGAACTGACTCTTTAAATGTAAACTCTTATTTTATATTTATCTTGTAGTCAACTCAGTAAATAAGATATAAAAGTGTAACATGTCTAAAATCTCATGGAGCTGTGGTTTGATGTTGATCCACTTCTATACAATGTTTGAATAACATGCTGCCCCAGAAACATGAACATACAATGTATAGTACAATAGTTTAAAGGCTCCACTAGATGTGGTTATGTTAGTGGGAGACTGTGTTGTAAACTCACACACTGAAGGAGCAGGATGATGCTCAAATCCTTTTAATGCACAGGAAGAGCTGTCTGCAGGAGAAAAGTTCCCTTCATAAGTAGAAGATGTTTGATGCTGAATTTTCTGTCCATTCTTGTACCAGATGAAGGAAGAACGATCAGGTAGACGACAGCTGCTGTGACACTTCAGCTCTGCCCAGGTAAAAGTCTGATGGTCTGTTGAACTAATCACCTGCACTTGTAGATTTGGCTCTGTGAGGAAAAAAAGAGTAACATCATTTGTACATCACAGATAATGCAAACAAAGGCAGACAGTTAAAAAGACAATTCATATAAGTTACCAACTAAACTGGATCATTTAATGAAGACCTAGAATAAATTAGTACACAAAGTGATGAAAACCATTCAATCGAAATTGATATCAAATAAAATGAATCTACATTAGTTCAGCCAGTAGCTCCATTAATTTCTAATCAGCTTGTTTAAATGTTCTGTGTCAGTGTTTGTGTTCATCAGTACCTGTGACAGTCAGAGTTGTTCCAGGTAAACTACTCCTCCATTCAAAGCTTCTTGTTTTGAATTTGAAGTGATACTGGGCTGAATCGCTCTCTCTCAGGTCAGAGATTCTCAGAGTGGAGCGTCCTCTCTCTGTTTTAAGGACCTGAACACGACCTGCATACTGGGAGTCTTTACTAAGGTCCTCAGGCTGTGAGGGATTCTGCCACTGATGACTACGATCAGGACTGAACCAGAATGATGATGTGATAGATTCATAACTGCTGTATGTGCAGGAAATGTCCACTGATGAGCCTCTGAAGGCACAGATGCTTCTGTCAGTGTAAATCACTCTGTTGCAGGATTGACCACGGACACCTGAAAGATACAATTAATTTAAAAAAGCACTATTATTAAAGTACTATTGTAACTATTGTTATAATAATAATAATCCTATAAAATGCTCAACAGGAAATCTTGTTTTTCACATGATTAATTCTGGTTCACATAAATCACTAAATCACACATTCTCTCTTTTTTGTGGTGTCTATGCATGAAGATATCTGTGGTTTCATTTTTCAGGTTTTGAGACGCCGTCACCTCAACACAATAAAGTTAAACAGAGTTTAGTTTGTTTGTGTGTGTGTGTGTGTGTATGAAAACAGTTTTAGTTACTCTGAATAATCCACAGACCTATCTGTCAACAGTTTCCACTGGAACTACTTTCTACTCAAGAAGTATTAAAAAATGTCCACAGCAAAGTCTGTAGATTGTCCAAAGTAACAGAGACAATGTTTCTGGTTAGACACATACATCTATAGTTTAAATATAAGCTTTCAAAGTTTTAAGCAGTGTAAACAATATTCCATTCACTTTCATTGTGTTGGGATGACAGCAGACTTTTCCAGGATTGACATCTCAAAATTTAGAAACATGAAACTTTAACTATTTGCATGTCTAAAAAACAACAAGTCAGAAAATATGTTTTTAGTATTTTGAATGAACTGACTCTTTAAATGTAAACTCTTATTTTACATTTATTTTGCAGTCAACACAGTAAATAAGATATAAAAGTGTAACATGTCTAAAATCTCATGGAGCTGTGGTTTGATGTTGATCCACTTCTATACAATGTTTGAATAACATGCTGCCCCAGAAACATGAACATACAATGTATAGTACAATAGTTTAAAGGCTCCACTAGATGTGGTTATGTTAGTGGGAGACTGTGTTGTAAACTCACACACTGAAGGAGCAGGATGATGCTCAAATCCTTTCAATGCACAGGAAGAGCTGTCTGCAGGAGAAAAGTTCCCTTCATAAGTAGAAGATGTTTGATCCTGAATTTTCTGTCCATTCTTGTACCAGATGAAGGAAGATCGATCAGGTAGACGACAGCTGCTGTGACACTTCAGCTCTGCTGAGGAAGGATTGATTGTTGATGGGATCACCTTCACCTGGAGATCTGGATCTGTGAAGAAAGAACAGAAAGGTAATTTATGTTCATACACACACAAACATTCACAGTAACATTTCATAATATTAATAATTTGAAATTCAATTTTATCTTCCAATTAAAATGTTACCTGTGACAGTCAAAGTGACTCCAGGTGAAGCAGTATATTTCCCTCCTGGTTGGTTTGTTGTGAACCTAAACTTGTACTCAGCTGAGTCTCTCTCTCTCAGGTCTGTGATTCTCAGAGTGCAGTCGTTCTTATCACAGTGATACTGCACACGACCTGCGTACTCTGAGTCTGTTCTCAGATCCACAACTCCCCAGCCATTCTGACCCTGTACCACTGTAACACAGAGCACATCAGAAACCACAATCAGATTTATAACAAGTTAAGAATCAGTGAATAAGACAAAGTGGATCAAGGCACCAATATGATTTTATCTGCAGTTGTCATTTAAAGCTCCTCATTGTGCATCAATCTAACTAGAACTGAACTGAAATACAGTATTTTATCAGTTGATTATCATATTTTATCATTTGTTACTGCTGAGTGTTTCAGCTTTAGTCCATTTATTCTGCACGTTTGTAATGTTGTTTTCCTTGTTTGTTGTTTAGAAGAAGCTCAAACTGAACACCTGAAGTCTGTCTCTTATACATATTCACCATTGACATCATTTTCGCTCATATTACTTTCAAGCACTTTATAATTCCCGTCTTGAATGAAGACAATGTGAACACAAAATACAAACATATTCATGAAGATTGATGGAAAAAATATCTACAACACAACACATTACATACAACTAAAGTGTTTCCAGAGGACATTTAAGAGTGACGAACACGTCAATAACTAAAAAGTGAAAACTTATTAAAACACAAATGTCTCCTCTTTCCTACCGTAGTAAGGTAGACCACGTGTTACAACATTATTTTGACCTAACGAGCCGTCCTCCGAGCTGGACTAATAACATTGTTCTCTATGTACAGCTGGCTGTGAGACGAGTGCGCAGGAACCGTCTAGAAAGAAGAGAAATACTTCAAACTATATTTAATAGTTTTAACTTTTACATCTTGCAGTGTGATATAAATAATTTGACAAACCAATCGTCTGCTGTTGGTTATATTACACTTAGTTTCAATAAAATCGTTAGAGGTTATTAAATATAGTTTAAGTATTTCTCTTCGGTGTTGCACTTTCTAGACGCCCTCTCTCACTGTCAGCTGTAGCTCTGTTTGCACTTTGGTCAAGTTGCTGCTCAGCTAAGTGTGAAAACGAGAAAGACATGCAGAACATGATGTGTGAGAAACGCCTGAAAGCATCTAAAAGACAATAGGTGTCAATTAGGTTTCACAGAAAGGGGAAACAGTCATAGTTGTAACAGCTAAAACATTTGTCCAGCTCTACAGTACAACGTGCAGAAATCACCAAAACATTAAAAACATCAGGATAAGATGAAATTCTCAGTGCACTGCTGTACCATCATAGAACTATGAATACATTCATATGCATGAATAAAAATATATGATTCTTACAATCTATGGAGAGAGGGAGGACAAACCATATCAGCCAGGCCCCACCCCCACCACTCATGACGCAGACACAGCTCAACATCTTATTACAGTGTTTTTACCATTTTGCTTTCATTCAAACCTAGAAAAGTGCTGATCTGGGATGTTTTTGACTTTCTTAAAATGACTTCATGCTGCTCTGATTAAGTGTGTTAAATGTCCTACAATGTAAATGTAGATATACAGTACCTGACACAGAGAGAAGGAAGACAACAAATCCACTCGCTGCTGCTGTTAAACTCATAGCTGCTCCTCTCATCTCTCTGTGAGGCTTCAGAGACAATAAAATACATCAAATAATGTAAACAACATGTAATAGTCATATCAGTAAACTGTTCTACTTACAGCAGAGAAGGGCGTTGTCTGTTAAGATGCTCGTCGTCTGTGATCTGTGAGCAGAAGTCAGATATCAGGATGTTAAATGAAGTTATTTCCTTCCTGTTTGTTACTGTTATGAATATGTAGGAGGAGCCAAATGACAGTAAACCATCAAGTTAAAAATACCTTTTACTGTTTTCCAAAGACTTAATATAATCTATGTTAGAGAGAATAAGAGTGTTCTGGCCTGTTAGTAATTTAAAGAGAGAAGATGAATAATGAGATTTTTATTAATTTAATCTTTAAGCGTGGGAACAGTTTAGTGTCTAAAAATAAAATGACGTATGTGACAGTTGGTTTGATGCGTCTCTTCACACTTTTATGTTGAGACACTGAATACACCAACATGAGAACAATGACACAGTTTAACTGAAAAGGACAAAAGGCTGAATATTGAGGGTAGAGATGAAAAACATTTTCTTAGTTCTGTCAGATAGATTGTGTACTGAGATGTTCTTTATTTAAATAGTAAAAACATTAAAAGTGACATAAATACCTCATAAAAAACACCAAACTCTCACAATGTGACAGCTAAATGAATCCAAAACTATCTGCAGGGCTAGACACCACAGGAGGTCAGTGATGAAATATGTGTTTTGTTATTTAGGTGAACTGAGCCTTTAAAGGTATAGTAAACGATAATAATCCAATACACTTTTTGTCAAAATCATTGAATCTCAACTCACTATCCGCAAGCTGTTCAGCCAATCAGAGACAAGGAGCGTGCATGCTGGTTCACGGGTCAGATGGAGGGAGGAGGTCAGGTAATGGAGGCAGTCAGAGATAGAAACAGTGAATCTGTTACGGGCATTGTGGAGAAGGAGAGGTGACCCAGAAACATCCAGAGAGGAGAAGGTTAGAAGAACAAAAAATATAAAAAGAAGCACTTTGACCACCAGACAAAGACTTGTGTCACATCGGTGTGGTTTTCTAACCGCGGAGGGACCAGCGAGTGAAGGTGGGCGCTGCTGTGCTTGTGCCGGACAGGTGAGTAACATCAGCTCTTCAGTGCTTCACATAAACTGTAACGTTACCTACCTGGACATTCAGCTCACTGTCTAGTTAGTCAGGATATGCTGTTGTTGTGATGTTAGCTGTAAAGTAGCAGAGTTGAGTACAGCTGTTTGACCGCTTTGCATGTTAGCTTCGCAGCCATGACGACTAAACACAGGCTGGCTATCACAGTAAGATAGGAGTGATACACGTGCCAAAATGCTGTTATCCTTCAACTCTGGTCACTCAACCTGAACAGCTACTGTAACTCCTGCTAGTTTTTACTGCGTTGTGCTTTCTTACATCAACAGATTGATACACAGATAAATAGATTTACTTTATTGATCCCAAATTTGGAAAATCTTGATTTACAGCAGCAGGTTATCCAGGCATTGCAGAGGAAAAGACAACACACAGTAAATGAATGATGTCAGCTCCAGAAACCTCCCAGCCTCTCATCCTGTAGCCCTGCTCCTCAGACCTGAACCCTGCTCATCCGACCTGGACCCTGCTCCTCAGACCTGAACCCTGCTCCTCAGACCTGGACCCTGCTCATCCGACCTGGACCCTGCTCTTCAGACATGGACCCTGCTCATCCGACCTGGACCCTGCTCTGCTCCCAACAGCATTCCCCCCTGCTTGGTCCGGCTCATAATCCAGCCTGCCCTGTTTTGTCTTCAGTCTTTTCCCAGCTCAACATCCCATTTCTATTCCCCTCAATAAATGTCTTTTCCTTCAGTCGTGCCTCCTCTCCTCTCTGTGTCACACTTACAGTAACTAGCTTCAACTAACAACTGAGTATCGAATTATGTAAGACTTTCTACAATTTACAAATATGTTTGTGTACATTTTTCTTATTTCTAGTGATATCCTGATTCTGCTTTATACTGATATATGTATATATATATATAAAAAATAAAGCATACATTTCCAGGTGATGAAGACAGTAGGTTGAACATCATGCTTGGGTTCCTCATCAGACAGCGTGCAGCAGCTGATGAGACTGCTCAAGGTCCAGGTCCTGAATTCTCCTGAAATGAGAAAATTGTTAACATTTCATTAGTGTTCATAAATCAGATTTTATTATGACCAGATGCAGTTTTCACACCTGTAGCTCTCCTGGTTTCAGGCTCATTGAACTGGTTGAACTCTGACCTCTGACCCCTCCTCTGCCAGGAACAGAGCTACACCATGATAGTAATGATACATAAATAACATCAGACAAACTTGGTATACATGTTATTTACTACAGAAGATATATCTTCTTATTTCTCGAGAAATAACACTCCACTGTGTGACGTTACTCCTCCCGTATATCGGCTCTTTTCTCTTCTTACACAATAACAGGGTTGAAACTAACTGATATTAATAATATAAATAATGTCAGAGTGGGCTGCTGTATGAAGCTTTCTTCCTGGATCTTTTAATACTCTCAATAAACCGCATCGCTAACCTGACATGTATCACTGATAGTAGAGTAGAGGTTAGTTACTCAGTTAACATCATTTATACATAGACTAAGTTACTCCTCCGCTTTGACTTTGGCTTATTTGGTCTCAACACCTTTTTAAATACTGTCAGACTTATTATCAAACTTGCTACTAAAACACATGCTACCTGTACTATCAGCTTCCCAAACTGAAGCTAACTTACAGTACGGGAGCAGACACTTCAGACTGCCGTTGCCATGACAATGCGCGTCCATGAATTTAGCGGTTAGAGCACGGAGGAGCACGAAGGGAGGGGTAGGTTTTGATTTGGTTTTCACTCAAATATCAACAACTTTTCTCCTCCTTTTCTCCCACATCATCGCTTACTATACCTTTAAAGCAGACAGTGGAGGGAGACCTCAGTGATGAAGCCTGAATCTGTAACACTGAAGCTTCACCGCTAGAGGGCAGTGAAACATCAGAGATACTGAATCACAACCCTGAGACAACAGTTTACCATCCATCACTGATTGTTTACAAACATTTAAAGTTACTCTGAGTACTTTTCACTTCTTATGATTGAGTTGCATCTTAATATGTTTACACTTGACATTAAATTCATTAATCATTACAGTTAGAGGTTCAGTTTCAGAAGCATTGATTGTTCACATTGGTGATCTTGTTGTACAGTAGTTGAACAAACTCTCACAGTCGAGGTGTCTAAGTATGAAAATGATTCAGTCAGTGATCTTCAGCTGTCACTAAGAAATATGGACTGTTACACTGAAAAGGCTTCATACTCAGTAAACTGCCACATATTCTGCTTCACTGAGTGACCCCAAAGAGTTTAAATGCAGTGATATGACGATAGCATGACAATTAATGTTAATGTCATGTGCACTGATTAAAATCCCAGGTTCCAATTTTTTTTAATTTTAATGTTTGATTGTAAATAAAAATAACAGATTTTTTTTCTTTTCCAAATTAAGACATTTTGTCTTTTGGCTTGGTTTCTGTAAATTAAAAGCTTCTCCTTCTCTACTTATTTCAGTTTAGTTTTAGTTCATTTAACAAGTGATTAAGTAGTTTTAGTTTAGTTTTTATTTAGTTCTAGTCTTAGTTTTTGAGGTATTAGGAGGAAAGCCTTGATTAGTAGAAGCTGCAAAGGATTAAATAATGCTGACACTGAGGTAAGGTTTACTGTGTGTGATGAGTTTGACATCCACATTTTAAACCCTCTTCTGTGTTTATGTGTGCCAGTGTCTGTCTGTGTGTCAGTGTCATTTATGTTCAATGAAAAAACTACTAACACCGGTGTTACAGGGAGTGGAAGAAGAGAAAGGTCACTGATTGATGACTGACTACTGATGGTCATTTTACCGTTTTTTAAACAGTTATTGTGGTAAACAGACACGGAGGAACTTCTATAGGGATCCGTTCCATGTTGTGAGCCAATGATAATTACATTTATGAGCCTGTCACTGGAGAAAACAATAGCATGTACGTCTCAGAGCTATCGGACCTTATGGTGACAACATGGCGTCTATTGTTGAGTTGTCTCTACTTACTGGAAGTTTTTCCCGCTGGACTTTTGTGTGGTTTCGTCTGCATCATGTTCCCTCCAGTCAGCTAGCTAGCAGGCTAACTTACTACCGAGTCAAAGTAGCTGAGGGCAGCAGTAAAAATTCACTCCGTGTCAGATTTACTTCAACACAAGGTGGAGGTGGTTTACACAAGCTTACAGCTCCTCCTAGTGGCTGAAAGTGAGAATTCCTCTCCAGCAGCTGTAAATGAACCCTTCATACTAGACTACACAGCTTAACTCTTGATTTAAGTTTTTCAATAACAAAAACGCCCACAACAGCACAAAGGTCGAAGTTAGACCCCGCGATTGATTATTCTGTTATTCGGTTTTAATGACACATCCCTAATATCCACTTGATATGACTAACTCAGACTGCTGAAGCTGAATATAAGCTTCACATCTACTTTTAAATGACTGTACTGTATGGACAAACTGTGGATGATGTCCTCCATCACTTCCACTGAAAGCACATTTGAAGGAGATCTTTTAAGCTACTGGGATCTCAATGAAACGTTCAATCACTCTTTATTTGAGTAGCACCTTTCATACAGGTTGGTGCAATTCAAAGTGCTTCACAGATGACTGACAAGCTGATAATAAGGCAGAACAAATGTAGACAGTGAAATAATAAAATCAATTTAAGACTAATTTATACCAGAAATACAGATTGTGAATGTAATAAAAGATATTAAAGCTATCATAATAAGTGAAAAAAATAGATAATATATATATATTTTAAAAGACAAAATGCATAATAAGCAATAAAATAATAAAAATGTACAATATTAATACAATGAAATATGTGGATTTAAGTTAATGTTCAGTGGCATCAGCAGTAATCTTTTGCATTGACATCTTTATATAATTATGTTGTAAAGTAAATGTTTACTTCTTACTTAAAATGTTGTGAAGCATCCACAAAGAAATTAAGAAATACAGAAACTATGTCTGAATGGAAATTTACATCAACAGTTAAACAGCTAAACTGTTAATTAATCTAAAATATACAATTGTCTTGATGATGCATTCTTGGACAAGTCCGTCCTGAGATATATTTATGTATATGTATTTTAAAATGACCTGTAAAAAAACTGAAAAAGGAAAAAAAACATTCAAATATCAGATATGAGATTACTGATGTGTTCATGAGGTATAGTTGACTGTGCTGTACAATGCAGATGGATCTTCCCCAGTTTCCGGACCTCTGGCTCTGAGAGGGAAATAAAACAATGAATCAGGTCAATCTGAAGATTTTATATTAAATTATACAAACAGTCATAAAAAAGACATAACAGGCAAACGTAACAAATGAAAAACTGAATAAAACTGTTGCTACTGTGTTCTGTGTGAAGAGCTGCTCACCTCGGGGCATTACCAGCTCTGTTAAAGTTAACAGCAGTGTACTCGGTAACCTCTTGTTCCTCCATGTGTCTGTGGAGCTGAGCTGATCTGATGTTGGAGTACAGAGGATCTGCCTGGTTGTTGGAGAACTGCACGCTGGCGTACAGAAGGTTATCTTGCTCTGGCTGTGTCTGGAGGGTGATAGAAATGAGGAAGGTGTTGGTTTCTGTGAAGATGGATTGTTAAGAAACAACATGAAGAGCTTCACAGTCAGATGAGTTTTCTAGTGTCACTTTAAGATAGTGAGTGTGGAAGTGTGAAACCAGGATAGAATAGTATAACTCTCCCTCCTCACCCTCTCTCTGTCGTCTGGTCTCTCTTCAGCCTCAGACGATTGATTGGAGGCTCTCTTTTTCCTGGTGAGGAGAATTAATAAAAAACACAAATGACTGAATTTTGAACAATGATTCAGTGAAACAGAACTGCTTACCTCATCCATAGGAAGACAGAGAGGATTATGATAAGCAGGAGAACAACAGCTGTTATTCCAGCAGCGATTTGTTTTCCTGTTCCTGGGGAATAGAGATTGATAAGAAAATACTGACAGTTAATCAGGGTGTTACAGCATGTTTGGGTCCAATGTTTCGTCAATATATGTATATTAATTTCTCTTCATTTTAAACTGCAACAGCTCTTTTCAGATGAGAATATATTTTATATATTTTTATTGTACATTATTTATGATTGCTTGACTTGTGGTACTTGCATTCTATTGTAACTTGTATAGTTTGATTGTTGCGTACCACAACATCAAGGGAAATTTCTTCTTCAATATTAAAAAAATAAAAATAATAATAATAATGATAATAATGATAATAATAATAATAATGATGATAAACAGAAAACCCATCCAGGCCTGCAGCTCATGTGTGCATGCTGTATTATGACCTTGGTTTGTTTCCAGCTTTAAACAGCTCGCAGGCTGGCTCGACTGAAACTGTTGTTATAGGCTGACACAGACATGGTTATAATATATTGGTCATCATTCATATACTGATATATAAGATAGTATCAACCAAAACCTTAGACTTGTAGATTTTATCATCTGCTCCACTATGGAGTCTGAAAGGAGAAACTGATGGCATTAAGTGTCCGCAAAGCTTAAATATTTGGATTAAGACAGCTGTAACTAACTGTACTGATGATGGAGGTCACACTTCTACAGAGTTTAACTAAATGTGGTGGTCCAGTACTGTGATTTACAGTCTCACTTTCATCTGTAACTTATATGAAAAACCATGTTTAAATCAAATCACTGGAAAACAAATTCTTGTCCATGTTCATTTGAATTAAAAACACTGGTGATAGTTTAAGCAATTGCAGTGAGCAAACTCTCCTCTCTTCCTGCAGCTTCTTCAGCACAGCTGGTGCTGTGTGATGCATTGCTGAGTGAGCATTGAACCATAAATGCCATTGGCCCAGTAGAGGGTGCTGTAAACACATCATTCTCACAAGATAATTTGTTTTCTTGTTAGACAAGAATTTCAGTGAAATCTCCAACTTCTTCAAGACCAGCTGGATATTTAACTTCTCCAGTGTGTCCACAGTATGTCCCAAAACCTTCACTTAGTCTGTTGTGTCTGAATAGTCTTGAGCACATCTCAACTTCCTCCTCTAAATAAAAAGATGCAGCTGCTCAATATTTGGAAGTTAATTAAATTCCCCCTGCATCATCACATGGTGTGTAATGAGTCTGAGTGCAGTGTGTGTGTGTGTGTGTGTGTGTGTGTGTGTGTTTTCCAGAACAACAAGTAACTTACCTTTCACAACAGTCAGATGTAAGGTGGAGTTATGACTTCCTATTTTGTTCTGGGCTTCACAGTAATAATTCCCACTGTGTTCAGGTCTGACATCAGTGATGGTGAAGATCTGTCCTGATGCTTTTGGTGAGTCTTCATTCTCCTTGTACCAGGTGTAATTAGCTGCTGGTTTAGCATCACTGCTACATGTCAGAGTCACTGAACTGCCCTCCACTATCTCAGCAGAGGGACTCACTGACACAGAGGGAAGCTTTGGAGCATCTGGAGGAAATATATCAATGAATTAACAATAAAATGAGGAAGGGTTGTATTAGTTCAACATGTTGTATTGAAGCTGCTCAGTGAACTACAGCAGCAGACTGAATGTGAAGCAGGAAGAGCTGAAGAAGACATGATCAGAAAAATCTTTCCATGTTTAAAAAAAAAAGGCTGTCAAGTCCGACAGCTGTATGTTGCTTTACCAACAAAGTGTTTCACTCACATTTCACATCAATAAAGATGTATTCAGTCCACGGCAGGTTCACACCTGTACAGTAATACTCTCCAGAGTCAAAGGACTGGATGGATCTGAAGACAAGCTGTGGTTCTTTACTGAGAGGTTGAAGGTCTGGATTTACATTCTTCTTGTACCAGGTGTAATTAGCTGCTGGGTTAGCATCACTGCTACAGGTCAGATTCACTGAACTGCCCTCAATGACTTCACCAGAGGGACTCACTGACACAGAGGGAAGCTTTGGAGCATCTGGAGGAGAAAACATAGTTGGTCAACAGTGGAATAACTGACACAATGTAAGAACAAATGTTTGACACAAAGTGAGGAGTGAAAGTTGATTCCCTCGTTGCTGCTCATATTAAAATCAACTGTCTATTACCTTGGAAACATTTTGACATTGTGTTAGTGACATAGTTAGGTAAACTCACACACTGAAGGAGAGACGTAATCCTCATGTCCTTTTAAAGCACAGGAGATGTTGTCACCAGGATTAAACTGCCCTGAATAAAGAGAAGTTTCCTCCTCCATCATTTTCTGTCCGTTCTTGAACCAGACGTAAGAAATACGACCCGCTGGACTGCAGCTGCTGAGACATTTCAGCTCTGCCTCCATATGAGACTGATGGACTTTTATTGTGGTCACCTGCACCTGGAGAGCTGCATATGTGAGGAAGGACCCAAAATGTCATTTGTTACCAGTAAAATACACAAACATACAGTCAAATAACCTTTGTAGTTCTGCTGGGTGAAATAATGTGTGATCATCAATCAAAAGTGTAAATGGAGGAAAGTACTCAATATAATCAAATCAGTTTTATGTGAAACTCTTCAACAATAACTATTCACCACTTTCACTCATCATCAGTTTGTGTTCATCAGTACCTGAGACAGTCAGAGTTGTTCCAGGTAAACTACTCCTCCATTCAAAGCTTCTTGTTTTGAATGTGAAGTGATACTGGGCTGAATCGCTCTCTCTCAGGTCAGAGATTCTCAGAGTGGAGCGTCCTCTCTCTGTTTGAAGGAGCTGAACACGACCTGCATACTGGGAGTCCTTACTACAGTCCTCAGGCTGTGAGGGATTCTGCCACTGACGACTACGATCAGGACTGAACCAGAATGATGATGTGATATATCCATAACTGCTGTATGTGCAGGAAATGTCCACTGATGAGCCTCTGAAGGCACAGATGCTTCTGTCAGTGTAAATCACTCTGTTACAGTATTGACCATGGACACCTGAAAGATAAAATTAATTTAAAAAAACACTTACTGTACTTATTGTCATAATAATAATCATATATAAAGCTCAACAGTGAGACTTGTTTATCACATGCTTTATTCTGGTTCCATGAAGATATCTATGGTTTGTTATTTTGGAACTATTTTTTACTCAAGAAGCATTAAAAATGCCCATAACAAAGTTTGTAGATTATCCAAAGTAACAGAGACAATGTTTCTGGTTAGACACATACATCTATAGTTTTTAAATATAAGCTTTCAAAGTTTTAAGCAATATAAACAATATTCCATTCACTTTCATTGTGTTGGGATGGCAGCAGACTTTTCCAGGATTGACATCTCAAAATTTAGGCCCATGAAACTGTAACTATTTACTTGTTAAAAAAAGGAGCTAATCAGAAAATATGTTTTTAGTATTTTGAGTGAACTGACTCTTTAAATATAAGCTATTATTTTACATTTATTCATAATCAACACAGTAAATGAGATATACAAGTGTAACATGTCTAAAATCTCATGGAGCTGTGGTTTGATGTTGATCCACTTCTATACAATGTTTGAATAACATGCTGCCCCAGAAACATGAACATACAATGTATAGTACAATAGTTTAAAGGCTCCACTAGATGTGGTTATGTTAGTGGGAGACTGTGTTGTAAACTCACACACTGAAGGAGCAGGATGATGCTCAAATCCTTTTAATGCACAGGAAGAGCTGTCTTCAGGATAAAAGTACCCTTTATAAGTAGAAGATGTTTGATCCTGAATTTTATGTCCGTTCTTGTACCAGATGAAGGAAGAACGATCAGGTAGACGACAGCTGCTGTGACACTTCAGCTCTGCTGAGGAAGAATACTGATGGTCTGTTGAACTAATCACCTGCACTTGTAGATTTGGATCTGTGAAGAAAGAACAGAAACATAATTTATGTTCATATACACAAAAACATTCACAGTAACATTTCATGATATTAATCATTTGAAATTTGATTATATCTTCCAATGAAAATGTTACCTGTTACAGTCAAAGTGACTCCAGGTGAAGCAGTATATTTCCCTCCTGGTTGGTTTATAAGGAACCTGAACTTGTACTCAGCTGAGTCTCTCTCTCTCAGGTCTGTGATTCTCAGAGTGCAGTTGTTCTTATCACAGTGATACTGCACACGACCTGCATACTCTGAGTCTGTTCTTAGATCCACAGGTGGATCATTACTCCCTTTAAACCAGAATGTTTCATCAACTGCAGTATCAACATTATTTATCCTTGATGGGTATCTGTAGGTGCAGTGTATGTCCACTGATGATCCTTTTAAGGCACAGATGTGAGTAGAAGTGTAAGTCACTCCCCAGTCATTCTGACCCTGTACCACTGTAACACAGAGCACATCAGAAACCACAATCAGATTTATAACAAGTTAAGAATCAGTGAATAAGACAAAGTGGATCATGGCACCAATATGATTTTATCTTCAGTCGTTGTCATTTAAAGCTCCTCATCGTGCATCAATCTAACTAGAACTGAACGGGAATATAGTATTTTACCAAGCTGAATGCCATAGGAGACATCCTGTACGAGGAGTGCAGAGGCAGGTTCGGAGCAAAGGGTGAGAAGCGAAGTTCTCGCCCAATGCAGAAGGGGAGGAGGGAGAAAGAGATCGAACAGCTGGTGAAGAGGCGGCGACAGCTCCGGAAGCAATGGAGGAAGGCAAGCGAAGAGGAGAGGGAGGGCCTGAAGCCACTGTGGGAGGAGGTGAAGAAGAGCCTTGCCAGCCTGCAGAGGGCAGAACGCATTCGTAAGCGCAGAAGGCGGAAGGAGAATGAGAGGAGTAACTTCTTCAAAAATCCCTTCAAGCATGCATGACAACTGCTGGAGGACAAGAGAAGGGGGAAGCTGGAGATCTCAAGATCATAGCTGGAGACTCACATCAGGGAGCAATACAGTAACCCGGGTGAAGGTAACTCCGCTGGGATCGCCTGGCTATGTTCCCAGACCTGCTCTCCCAGCCTCCCCGTTCAACGCTGCTCTTCCCAAACTCAGCGAGGTAGCAGGCGTAATCCGTAAGGCAAGAGTGGCCTCAGCCCCAGGCCCCAACGGGATCACATACAAACTGTACAAGTACTGCCCAGGGGTCCTGAAGCACCTGTGGAACCTCCTGAGAGTGGCTTGGAAGAACCAAGTCATCCCATCAGAATGGCAAAGAGCTGTCACAGTTTTCATCCCGAAGATGCCGAACTCCAGTGCCATCAGTCAGTTTAGGAGCATCGCCCTCCTGAACGTTGAGGGGAAGATCTTTTTCTCCATCCTGGCCAAGAGACTTACCAGCTACCTCACAAGCAACGGGTACATTGTCACCAGCTGCCAGAAGGCAGGTGTGCCCGGCTTATCAGGGTGCGTGGAGCACTCAGCGGGGATATGGGAGCAGATCCAGAGGGCGAAGAGAGAGAGAGGTGACTTGCATGTTGTGTGGCTTGACCTTGCCAACGCGTATGGGTCTGTCCCCCACCAACTTATTGAGTATGCCTTGGACTTCTTCCACGTCCCGTTCACCACAGGATGGCAACAGCTGGAAGTGAGTATTGCCATGTGATGCTCGATCTCTTCCATCCTGTTCGTTGCAGCCTTCGAGATTATCCTCATTGGGGCAAGGGAGATGGTTGGAGGAGTGAAACTGCCATCAGGTCAAAGGCTAATATAGTTTAAAGTATTTCTCTTTGGTGTTGCAATTTCTAGACGGTCCCTGCACACTCGTCTCACAGCCAGCTGTACATAGAGAACAATGTTATTAGTCCAGCTCGGAGTACGGCTCGTTTGGTCAAAATTATGTTGTAGCTCGTTGTCTACCTTACTACGGTTGGAAAGAGGAAACATTTGTGTTCTAACAACTTTTCGATAATGAGTTATTGACGTTTTGTCTATTTGCATGTATTATTTTAAGGTGTAACAGGTTCGTCCTTGTCGGCCACTGTAGCTTTATTGCACTGAGACAGAGCATGGTACAGTCTGAAGGTGCAGTGAAGGAACAAGAATATATTGAAGCTGTGAACATTAATGTTGTTTTACTGAACAGGGTTAGAAGAAGAAACTGAATCATAAGAGAGTTAG
Organism: Scomber japonicus; assembly: GCF_027409825.1. NCBI lineage: Eukaryota > Metazoa > Chordata > Actinopteri > Scombriformes > Scombridae > Scomber > Scomber japonicus. The sequence goes on from NC_070579.1 coordinate 6,145,724, forward strand.
TTTCCTCTGTTAGTTCTGTGGTCAAGTTGCTGCTCAGCTAAGTGTGAAAACGAGAAAGACATGCAGAACATGAAGTGTGAGACACATCTGAAAGGTGCTAAAATGAAATAGGTGTCAATACGTTTTCACAGGGTAGTGCCAGCTAAAACAGTCGTCCAGCTCTACAGTACAACGTGCAGAAATCACCAAACTGATTAAAAACATCATGATAAGATGAAATTCTCAGTGCATTGCTGTACCATCATAGAACTATGAATACATTCATATGCATGAATAAAAATATATGATTCTTACAATCTATGGCGGGAGGGAGGACAAACCATATCAGCCAGGCCCCACCCCCACCACTCATGACGCAGACACAGCTCAACATCTTATTACTGTGTTTTTACCATTTTTAATTAATTCAAACCTAGAAAAGTGCTGATCTGAGATGTTTTTGACTTTTTTAAAATGACTTCATGCTATTATGAATAAATGTGCTAAATATTCTACAATGTAAATGTAGATATACAGTACCTGACACAGAGAGAAGGAAGACAACAAATCCACCCGCTGCTGTTAAACTCATAGCTGCTCCTCTCATCTCTCTGTGAGGCTTCAGAGACAATAAAATACGTCAAATAATGTAAACAACATGTAATAGTCATATCAGTAAACTGTTCTACTTACAGCAGAGAAGGACGTTGTCTGTTAAGATGCTCGTCGTCTGTGGTCTGTGAGCAGAAGTCAGATATCAAGACGCTAAATGAAGTTATTTCCTTCCTGTTTGTTACTGTTATGAATATGTAGGAGGATCCAAATGACAGTAAACCATGAAGTTAAAAACACCTTTTACTGTTTTCCAAAGACTTAATATAATCAATGTTAGAGAGAATAAGAGTGTTCTGTTAGTAATTTAAAGAGAGAAGATGAATAACGAGATTTTTATCATCTTAATCTTTAAGCGTGGACACAGTTCAGTCTGCAGAATAAACAAACCACGTGACGGATGTGTGACAGTTGGTTTGATGCATCTCTTCACACTTTTAGTGCATGTTGAGACACTGAATACACCAACATGAGAACAATGACACAGTTTAACTGAACAGGACAAAAGGCTGAATATTGAGGGTACAGATGAAAAATATTTTCTTAGTTCTGTCAGATAGATCGTGTACTGAGATGTTCTTTATTTAAATAGAAAAACATTAAAAGTGACATAAATACCTCATAAAAAACACCAAACTCTCACAATGTGACAGCTAAATGAATCCAAAACTATCTGCAGGGCGAGACACCACAGGAGGTCAGTGATGAAATATGTGTTTTGTTATTTAGGTGAACTGAGCCTTTAAAGGTATAGTAAGCGATAGTAATCCAATACACTTTTTTGTCAAAATCATTGAATCTCTCCTCACTATCCGCAAGCTGTTCAGCCAATCAGAGACAAGGAGCGTTCATGCTGGTTCACGGGTCAGATGGAGGGAGGAGGTCAGGTAATGGAGGCAGTCAGAGATAGAAACAGTGAATCTGTTACGGGCATTGTGGAGAAGGAGAGGTGACCCAGAAACATCCAGAGAGGAGAAGGTTAGAAGAACAAAAAATATAAAAAGAAGCACTTTGACCACCAGACAAAGACTTGTGTCACATCGGTGTGGTTTTCTAACCGCGGAGGGACCAGTGAGTGAAGGTGGACGCTGCTGTGCTTGTGCCGGACAGGTGAGTAACATCAGCTCTTCAGTGCTTCACATAAACTGTAAAATTACCTACCTGGACATTCAGCTCACTGTCTAGTTAGTCAGGATATGCTGTTGTTGTGATGTTAGCTGTAAAGTAGCAGAGTTGAGTACAGCTGTTTGACCGCTTTGCATGTTAGCTTCGCAGCCATGAAGACTAAACACAGGCTGACTATCACAGTAAGATAGGAGTGATACACGCGCCAAATTGCTGTTATCCTTAGCTTCAACTCTGGTCACTCAACCTGAACAGCTAACTCCTGCTAGTTTTGAATCCGTTGTGTTTTGTTACATCAACAGATTGATACACAGATAAATAGATTTACTTTATTGATCCCAAATTTGGAAAATCTTGATTTAGAGCAGCAGGTTATCCAGGCATTGCAGAGAAAAAGAAAACACACAGTAAATCAATGATGTCAGCTCAAGAAACCTCCCAGCCTCTCATCCTGTAGCCCTGCTCCTCAGACCTGGACCCTGCTCATCAGACCTGGACTCTGCTCATCAGACCTGGACCCTGCTCATCAGACCTGGACCTTGCTCCTCAGACCTGGACCTTGCTCTGCTCCCAACAGCATACCCCCCTGCTTGGCCCGGCTCATAATCCAGCCTGCCCTGTTTTGTCTTCAGTCTTTTCCCAGCTCAACATCCCATTTCTATTCCCCTCAATAAATGTCTTTTCCTTCAGTCGTGCCTCCTCTCCTCTCTGTGTCACACTCACAGTAACTAGCTTCAACTAACAACTGAGTATCGAATTATGTAAGACTTTCTACAATTTACAAATATGTTTGTGTACATTTTTCTTTTTTCTAGTGATATCCTGATTCTGCTTTATACTGATATATGCAGTGGCGTGCACAGACTTTTTGAAGGGCAGGGGCGAAAAGAAAAAAAAGGCTCATACAGCACGTTCTCGCCACTGAAGAGGACAGTTTAGTGCATGTTTTTGCCAACCAGGAGGGCACAGTAGCACACATTTTGGCTCCCAAGAAGACACTTTAGCACATGTTTTGGCTCCCAAGAGGGCACCTTAGCACACATTTTGGCTACCAAGAGGGCACTTTAGTGCGTGTTTATCAACAGTTGGGCCACGAGGGGGGCAACCCCCCCCCTTGTGCACACCACTGGATATATGTATATATATATATATATATATATATATATATATATATATATAAATAAAACATACATTTCCAGGTGATGAAGACAGTAGGTTGAACATCATGCTTGGGTTCCTCATCAGACAGCGTGTAGCAGCTGATGAGACTGCTCAAGGTCCAGGTCCTGAATTCTCCTGAAATGAGGAAATTGTTAACATTTCATTAGTGTTCATAAATAAGATTTTATTATGATCAGATGCAGTTTTCACATTATAGAGCCAGTGTCAGTTCAGAGGTAATGCTGTTACACTGATGTAATCTGGCCTTATTTCACAGGATAGGGGTATTTATGGAGGGAATTTATGAAATAATACAAGCAAGCAAAGCAACATACTTACTCAGCTGTAAGTCTGTGAGCCTGCAGTGTCTGCTCACCTGTAGCTCTGCTGGTTTCAGGCTCTTTGAACTGGTTGAACTCTGACCTCTGACCCCTCCTCCACCAGGAACAGAGCTACACCATGATAGTAATGACACATAAATAACATCAGACAAACTTGGTATACATGTTATTTACTACAGAAGATATATCTTCTTATTTCTCTCTAAATAACACTCCACTGTGTGACGTTACTCCTCCCGTATATCTGCTCTTTTCTCTTCTTACACAATAACAGGATGAAACTAACTGATATTAATAATATAAATAATGTCAGAGTAGGCTGCTGTATGAAGCTTTCTTCCTAGATCTTTTAATACTCTCAATAAACCGCATCGCTAACCTCACATGTATCACTGATGGTAGAGTAGAGGTTAGTTACTCATCATTTATACATAGACTAAGTTACTCCTCCGCTTTGACTTTGACTTATTTGGTCTCAACACCTTTTTAAATACTGTCAGACTTATTATCAAACTTGCTACTAAAACACATGCTACCTGTACTATCAGCTTCCCAAACTGAAGCTAACTTACAGTACGGGAGCAGACGCTTCAGACTGCCGTTGCCATGACGATGCGCGTCCATGAACTTTGAGGTTAGAGCACGGAGGAGCATGAAGGGTGGGGTAGGTTTTGTTTTGGTTTTCACTCAAATATCAACAACTTTTCTCCTCCTTTTCTCCCACATCATCGCTTACTATACCTTTAAAGCAGACAGTGGAGGGAGACCTCAGTGATGAAGCCTGAATCTGCAACACTGAAGCTTCACCACTAGATGGCAGTGAAACATCAGAGATACTGAATCACAACCCTGAGACAACATTTTACCATTCATCACTGATTGTTTACACACATTTAAAGTTACTTTTAGTACTTTTCACCTCTTATGACTGAGTTGCATCTTAATATGTTTACACTTGACATTAAATTCATTAATCATTACAGTTAGAGGTTCAGTTTCAGAAGCATTGATTGTTCACATTGGTGACCTTGTTGTACAGTAGTTGAACAAACTCTCACAGTCGAGGTGTCTAAGTATGAAAATGATTCAGTCAGTGATCTACAGCTGTCACTAACAAATATGGACTGTTATACTGAAAAGGCTTCATACTCAGTAAACTGCCACATATTCTGCTTCACTGAGTGACCCCAAAGAGTTTAAATGCACTGAAATGACGATAGCATGACAATTAATGCTAATGTCATGTGCACTGATTAAAATCCCAGGTTCCAATTTTCAAAATTCTAATATTGTAAATAAAAATAACAGGTTTTTTTTTTTTTTTTTCCAAATTAAGACATTTTGTCTTTTGGCTTGGTTTCTGTGAATTAAAAGCTTCTCCTTCTCTACTGATTTCAGTTTAGTTTTAGTTCGTTTAACAAGTGATTAAGTAGTTGTAGTTTAGTTTTTATTTATTTCTAGTCTTAGTTTTTCAGGTATTAGGAGGAAAGCCTTTATTAGTAGAAGCTGTAAAGGATTAAATAATGCTGACACTGAGGTAAGGTTTGCTGTGTTTCTGACTCTGAGTTTACGTTAGCTGTCTCCTGCTTCTCTGTGAGAGCTTCCAATGTTTTACTTTTACATTAGTAGGATTTTTACATTTTAGCTGTATCCAACAAATGTTCCTATCATTCTTCATCACCACACTTGTACTTTTATCTACTACGGGGTTGGAGTCTAAATATTCCCATATTGTGCTGAGTTTTGTTTTCTGCTTGGAACTTCCTCTGCTGCCACCTGCTGGCACTAACCCGTTATCTCAAGAAGTCTGTGTTGTCTGTGGTCAACGTGTGTGTGTATGTGTGTGATGAGTTTGATATCCACATTTTAAACCCTCTTCTGTGTTTATGTGTGCCAGTGTCTGTCTGTGTGTCAGTGTCATTTATGTTCAATGGAAAAACTACTAACACCGGTGTTACAGGGAGTGGAAGAAGAGAAAGGTAAACACTAATTGATGACAGACTACTGATGGTCATGTTACCGTTTTTTAAACAGTTATTGTGGTAAACACACACGGAGGTACTTCTGTAGGGATCCTTTCCATGTTGTGAGCCAATGATGTATGAGCCTGTCACTGGAGAAAACAAACGCTTTATTTAGACATAGCATGATCGCCTCAGAGCCATCGGACTTTATGGTGACAACATGGCGCCTATTGTTGAGTTGTCTCTACTTACTGGAATTTTTTCCCGCTGGACTTTTGTGTGGTTTCGTCTGCATCATGTTCCGTCCAGTCAGCTAGCTAGCAGGCTAACTTGCTACTGAGTCAAAGTAGCTGAGGGCAGCAGTAAAACTTCACTCCGTGTGAGATTTACTTCAACACAAGGTGGAGGTGGTTTACAGATGCTTACAGCTCCTCCTAGTGGCTGAAAGTGAGAATTGCTCTCCAGCGGCTGTAAATGAACCCTTGACACTAGACTACAGAGCGTAACTCTTGATTCAATTGTTTCAATAAAAGAACGACCACAGCATGAAGGTCGAAGTTAGACCCAGTTTTAATGACACATCCCTAATATCCACTCTATAGGCCTATGACTAATTCAGACTGCTGAATCTGAATATAAGCTTCACATCTACTTTTAAATGACTGTGTGGACACACTGTGGCTTTTGACATCTTTATATAATTATGTTGTAATGTAAATGTTTACTTCTTTCTTATGTTGTTGTGAAGCATCCTTAAAGAAATTAAGAAATACAGAAACTATGTCTGCCGATTTAAATTACTCCAAAATATACAGTTGTCTTGATGATGCATTCTTGGGTAAGTCCGTCTTGAGATATATTTACGTAAGTATTTTAATATGACCTGCAGTAAAAAACATTAAAATATCAGATATGAGATTACTGATGTGTTCATTAGGTTTTGTTGACTGTGCTGTACAATGCAGCTGGATCTTCCCCAGTTTCCGGACCTCTGAGAGGGAAATAAAACAATGAATCAGGTGAATCTGAAGATTTTGTATTAAATGATACAAACAGTCAGAAAAAAGACATAACAGACAAACGTAACAAATGAAAAACTGAATAAAACTGTTGCTACTGTGTTCCTGTGTGAAGAGCTGCTCACCTCGGGGCATTACCAGCTCTGTTAAAGTTAACAGCAGCGTACTCGATAACCTCTTGTTCCTCCATGTGTCTGTGGAGCTGATCTGATCTGATGTTGGAGTAGAGAGGATCTGCCTGGTTGTTAGAGAACTGCACGCTGGCATACAGAAGGTTATCTTGCTCTGGCTGTGTCTGGAGGGTGATAGAAATGAGGAAAGTGTTGGTTCCTGTGCAGATGGATTGTTAAGTAACAACACGAAGAGCTTCACAGTCAGATGAGTTTTCTAGTGTCACTTTAAGATAGTGAGTGTGGAAGTGTGAAACCAGGATAGGATAGTATAACTCTCCCTCCTCACCCTCTCTCTGTCGTCTGGTCTCTCCTCAGCCTCAGACGATTGATTGGAGGCTCTCTTTTTCCTGGTGAGGAGAATTAATTAAAACACAAATGACTGAGTTTTGAACAATGATTCAGTGAAACAGAACTGCTTACCTCATCCATAGGAAGACAGAGAGGATTATGATAGACAGGAGAACAGCAGTGGTTACACCAGCAGTGATTGCTTTTCCTGTTCCTGGGTTATAGAGATTGATAAGAAAATACTGACAGTTAATCAGGGTGTTACAGCATGTTTGGGTCCAATGTTTCAGTCAATATATGTATATTCAGTTCTCTTAATTTTAAACTGCAACAGCTCTTTTCAGATGAGAATATATTTTATATATTTTTATTGTACATTATTTATGATCGCTTGACTTGTGGTACTTGCATTCTCTTGTAACTTGTATAGTTTGATTGTTGCGTACCACAATATCAAGGGAAATTTCTTGTGTATGCAAATCTACTTGGTAATAATAATAATAATAATAATAATAATAATGATAAACAGAAAACCCATCCAGGCCTGCAGCTCATGTGTGCATGCTGTATTATGACCTTGTTTTGCTTCTAGCTTTAAACAGCTGGACTACCTGGCAGCTCGCAGGCTGGCTCAACTGAAACTGTTGTTATAGTTTGACACAGACATGGTTATAATATATTGGTCATCATTCTATACTGATATACTATAAGCTAACATCAACCAAAACCTTAGACTTTCAGATTTTATCATCCTGCTCCACTATGGAGTCTGAGAGGAGAACTGATGGCATTAAGTGTCCGCAAAGCTTAAACTTTTGGATTAAGACAGCTGTAACTAACTGTACTGATGATGGAGGTCACACTTCTACAGAGCTTAACTAAATGTGGTGGTCCAGTACTGTGATTTACAGTCTCACTTTCATCTGTAACTAATATGTAAAACCATGTTTAAATCAAATCACTGCAAAACAAATTCTTGTCCATGTTCATTTATTATTAAAAACACTGGTGATAGTTTAAGTAACTGCAGTGAGCAAACTCTCCTCTCTTCCTGCAGCTTCTTCAGCACAGCTGGTGCTGTGTGATGCATTGCTGAGTGAGCATTGAACCATAAATGCCATTGGCCCAGTAGAGGGTGCTGTTGTATAAATATAATTCTCAAATCATTCTTACAAGTTAATGTCTTTTCTTGCTAGACAAGAATTTCAGTGAAAAACTTCAAGACCAGCTGGATATTTAACTTCTCCAGTGTGTCCACTGTATTGTCCCAAAACATTCACTTAGTCTGTTGTGTCTGAACAGTCTTGATCACATCTCAATTTCCTCTAAATGAAAAGATGCAGCTGCTCAATATTTGGAAGTTAATTAAATTCCCCCTGCATCATCACATGGTGTGTAATGAGTCTGAGTGCAGTGTGTGTGTGTGTGTGTGTGTGTGTGTGTGTGTGTGTGTGTGTGTGTGTGTGTGTGTGTGTGTGTGTGTGTGTGTGTACCTTACCTTTCACAACAGTCAAATGTAAGGTGGAGTTATGACTTCCTATTCTGTTCTGGGCTTCACAGGAGTAATTCCCACTGTGTTCAGGTCTGACATCAGTGATGGTGAAGATCTGTCCTGATGCTTTTGGTGAGTCTTCATTCTCCTTGTACCAGGTGTAATTAGCTGCTGGGTTAGCATCACTGCTACAGGTCAGATTCACTGAACTGCCCTCCACTATCTCAGCAGAGGGACTCACTGACACAGAGGGAAGCTTTGGACCATCTGGAGGAAAAATGAGGAAGGGTTGCATTAGTTCAACATGTTGTATTGTTGCTGCTCAGTGAACTACAGCAGCAGACTGAATGTGAAACAGGAAGAGCTGAAGAAAGAAGACATGATCAGACAAATCTTTCCATGTTTAAAAAAAAAGGCTGTCAAGTCCAACAGCTGTATGTTGCTTTACCAACAAAGTGTTTCACTCACATTTGACATCAATAAAGACGTATTCAGATGTCTTCTTCCCCAGCTGGTTCTCAGCTGTACAGTAATACTCTCCAGAGTCAGAGGACTGGATGGAGCTGAAGACAAGCTGTGGTTCTTTACTGAGAGGTTTAAAGTCTGGATTTACATTCTTCTTGTACCAGGTGTATTTAGCTGCTGGGTTAGCATCACTGCTACAGGTCAGAGTCACTGAACTGCCCTCCACTATCTCAGCAGAGGGACTCACTGACACAGAGGGAAGCTTTGGAGCATCTGGAGGAGAAAACATAGTTGGTCAACAGTGGAATAACTGACACAATGTAAGAAGCAAATGTTTGACACAAAGTGAGGAGTGAAAGTTGATTCCCTCGTTGCTGCTCATATTAAAATCAATCATGTCTGTTACCTTGGATACATTTTGACATTGTGTTAGTGACATAGTTAGGTAAACTCACACACTGAAGGAGAGCGGTAATCCTCATGTCCTTTCAAAGCACAGGAGATGTTGTCACCAGGATTATACTGCCCTGAATAAAGAGAAGTTTCCTCCTCCATCATTTTCTGTCCGTTCTTGAACCAGACGTAAGAAATACGACCTGCTGGACTGCAGCTGCTGAGACATTTCAGCTCTGCCTCCATATGAGACTGATGGACTGTTATTGTGATCACCTGCACCTGGAGAGCTGCATATGTGAGGAAGGACCCAAAATGTCATTTGTTATCAGTAAAATACACAAACATACAGTCAAAATAACCTTTGTAGTTCTGCTGGGTGAAATAATTTGTGATCATCAATCAAAAGTGTAAATGGAGGAAAGTACTCAATATAATCAAATCAGTTTTATGTGAAAATCATCAACAATAACTATTCACCACTTTCACTCATCATCAGTTTGTGTTCATCAGTACCTGTGACAGTCAGAGTTGTTCCAGGTAAACTACTCCTCCATTCAAAGCTTTGTGTTTTGAATGTGAAGTGATACTGGGCTGAATCGCTCTCTCTCAGGTCAGAGATTCTCAGAGTGGAGCGTCCTCTCTCTGTTTCAAGGAGCTGAACACGACCTGCATACTGGGAGTCTTTACTAAGGTCCTCAGGCTGTGAGGGATTCTGCCACTGACGACTACGATCAGGACTGAACCAGAATGATGACGTTAAGGATTCATAACTGCTGTATGTGCAGGAAATGTCCACTGATGAGCCTCTGAAGGCACAGATGCTTCTGTCAGTGTAAATCACTCTGTTGCAGGACTGACCAAAGGCACCTGAAAGATCAAATTAATTTAAAACAACACTATTGTACTTATTGTCATAATAATAATGTTATAAAAAGCTCAACAGGAAATCTTGTTTTTCACATGTTTAATTATGGTTCACATGAATTAAAAACACATGTTCTCTCTTGTTTGTGGTGTCTATCCATGAAGATATCTGTGGTTTAATTTTTCAGGTTTGGAGAAACCATCACCTAAACATAATAAAGTTAAACAAAGTTGTATATAGAAATCATGTTAAAAACAAACAACATTTTTTAATTTCCATTGGAACTACTTTCTACTGAAGAAGGGTTAGGGTTATATTTTTAAAATATGTTTTCAAAGTTTTATATATATATATATATATATATATTTATATATAAACAATATTCCATTCACTTTCATTGATTGTTGGGATTGCAGCAGACTTTTCCAGTAGTGATAACTCAAAATTTGGGCACATGCAACTGTTTGCATGGTTAACAAAGTTGCAAGTCAGAAAATATGTTTTTTTTATACTCTGAGTCTACTGACTGTTTGAATGTAAGTTTTTATTTTCCATTCATTTTGCAGTCAACACAATAAATAAGATATGAGTGCAATGTGTCTAAAATCTCACTCTCCCTTTCTATGCAATGTTTGAATAACATGCTGCACTAGAAACATCTACTTACAAGATTTAGTACAATTGTTTTGATGGCTCAGTCTGTGGCTGCCCCCTGGACTCCATAGAGGTTGTGGGAGAGAGAGGAGGGTTTTGCCCAAACTGTCCACCATCATGGACAACACCTCCTCCCATCTTCTGCATCAGACTGTGAGGGTCTTAAGCAGCTATTTCAACGACAGACTCATACACCCCAAGTGTAAGAAGGAGTGCTTCCGCAGGTCGTTCATTCCAACTGCAGTCAGACTGTACAATGCTGCACTATAACTGCATTTCTTTTTTTCCTGATGTGCACTTTAAGGTCCTTTTCTAGTGTTTAATTTTATTGTTGTTGTATGCATATATTTTTGTACAATAAGTTGATTGCATACATACAGAGTGACATCAGCTCGTCTCAACGAACCAGTCACATACCTAAACTTTTCTAAAGTTTCTAAATGAAAAAAGACATTATCTGAGATTGGTCAAACATATCAGCCAAGGTGATTTCACCGAATGGCAAATAGCCACAACACCTATATTTACATACCCTTGTTTGTGAACAAGGAGTCATACACACCAAAGACAAAGGAAATTGGAGTCTTAAGCCATAAATTATTTTCCCGATGAGATGCACTTGTGTTAGTGGGAGCCTGTGTTGTAAACTCACACACTGAAGGAGCAGGATGATGTTTAAATCCTTTCAATGCACAGGAATAGCTGTCTGCAGGATAAAAGTTCCCTTTATAAGTAGAAGATGTTTTATGCTGGATTTTCTGTCCATTCTTGTACCAGATGAAGGAAGAACGATCAGGTAGACGACAACTGCTGTGACACTTCAACTCTGTCCAGAAAGGATGGACTGTCGACCACATCACTTTTGCCTCTAGATCTGTAAATGTGAAGAAAGAAAAGAAATATCATTCTATAATGTTAACCTTTCAACACTGAATTATATCTTCAAATGAAAATGTTACCTGTGACAGTCAAAGTGACTCCAGGTGAACCAATATATTTCCCCCCTGGTTGGTTTGTTATGAACCTGAACTTGTACTCAGCTAAGTCTCTCTCTCTCAGGTCTGTGATTCTCAGAGTGCAGTCGTTCTTATCACAGTGATACTGCACACGACCTGTGTACTCTGAGTCTGTTCTCAGATCCACAAAGTTTTTAGTAAACCAGAATGTTTCATCAACTGCTGTATCAACATTATTTATCCTGGATGGGTATCTGTAGGTGCAGTGTATGTTCACTGTTGATCCCTTTATAGCACAGATGTGAGTAGAAGTGTAAGTCACTCCCCAGTCATCCTGACCCTGTACCACTGTAACAGAGAGCACATCAGAAACCACAATCAGATTTATAACAAGTTAAGAATCAATGAATAAGAAAAAGTGGATCATGGCACTATGGCATAGTCCATTCTGCAATTCTTTTGCTGTTTTCCTTGTTTGTTTTAGTTTTCAAAAAACTAAAGCTGAACACCTGAAGTGTGTCCCTTATATTCAATATTCATATAATTTGTCCTTATTATTTCGTAAATGTTACAATACCTGAATGTAATGAAGTGTGGGTGAACACAAAAATGTATAAGTCTAAAGACCAACTGTTTGAAACTGTTTTAAATGCTGTTTACAGGTGTAGCCAGTTTGCCTGTGTCGGCCACCGTAGTTTACAGTTAAACTGCACTGAGACAGAGCATGGTACAGTCTGAAGGTGCAGTGAAGGAACAAGAATATATTGAAGCTGTGAACATTCATGTTGTTTTACTGAAATGGATGAGAAGAAGAAACTGAATTGTTAGAGAGTCTGTGTTTGTCTTGGTTATTTTCCTTTTTGTCACTTCTGTGGTCAAGTTGAAGTGTCAAGTATGACAACCACAAAGAAATGCAGGAAATGACATCACGGAAACTTCTGAAAGCAGCTTGAACAGCATTGGTGTCAGAAAGGTTTCACAGGAAAGGGCAACTGTTACAGTGGAGTGCAGAAATCACCAAGCATTAAAAACATCATGTTCAAGATGAAATTCTCAGTGCATTGCTGTACCATCATATAACTATGAATATATTCATATGCATGTATAAAAATATATGATTCTTACAATCTATGGAGGGAAGGGGGACAAACCATATCAGCCAGGCCCCATCCCCCAACTCATGATGCAGACACAGCTCAACATCTTATTACAGTGTTTTTACCATTTTGCCTTCATTCAAACCTAGAAAAGTGCTGATCTGGGATGTTTTTGACTTTCTTAAAATGACTTTGTACTGTTATGAATAAATGTGTTAAATGTCCTACAATGTAAATGTAGATATACAGTACCTGACACAGAGAGAAGGAAGACAACAAATCCACTCGCTGCTGCTGTTAAACTCATAGCTGCTCCTCTCATCTCTCTGTGAGGCTTCAGAGACAATAAAATACATCAAATAATGTAAACAACATGTAATAGTCATATCAGTAAACTGTTCTACTTACAGCAGAGAAGGACGTTGTCTGTTAAGATGCTCGTCGTCTGTGATCTGTGAGCAGAAGTCAGATATCAGGATGTTAAATGAAGTGATTTCCTTCCTCTTTCTTGTTGTTGTGAATATGCATGAGAAGGCAAATGAGTAAACCAACATTTTTACTGTTTTCCAAAGACCTTAAATGTTATAGAGAAGAAGAGACGAGTGTTCTGTTAGTAATTTAAAGAAAGAAGATAAATAATTACATTTTTATAATCTTAATTTTTAAGCGTGGACACAGTTCAGTCTACAGAATAAACAAACCACGTGACGGATGTGTGACAGTTGGTTTGATGTGTCTCTTCACACTTTTACTGCATGTTGAGACACTGAATACACCACCATGAGAACAATGACACAGTTTAACTGAACAGGACAAAAGGCTGAATATTGAGGGTACAGATGAAAAATATTCTCTTAGTTCTGTTAGATAGATTGTGTACTGAGATGTTCTTTATTTAAATAGAAAAACATTAAAAATTACATAAATACCTCATAAAAAACACCAAACTCTCAGAATGTGACAGCTAAATGAATCCAAAACTATCTGCAGGGCTAGACACCACAGGAGGTCAGTGATGAAACATGTGTTTTGTTATTTAGGTGAACTGAGCCTTTAAAGGTATAGTAAGCGATAATAATCCAATACACTTTTTGTCAAAATCATTGAATCTCTCCTCACTATCCGCAAGCTGTCCATCTAATCAGAGACAAGGAGCGTTCATGCTGGTTCACGGGTCAGATGGAGGGAGGAGGTCAGGTAATGGAGGCAGTCAGAGATAGAAACAGTGAATCTGTTACGGGCATTGTGGAGAAGGAGAGGTGACCCAGAAACATCCAGAGAGGAGAAGCTTAGAAGAACAAAAAATATAAAAAGAAGCACTTTGACCACCAGACAAAGACTTGTGTCACATCGGTGTGGTTTTCTAACCGCGGAGAGACCAGCGAGTGAAGGTGGACGCTGCTGTGCTTGTGCCGGACAGGTGAGTAACATCAGCTCTTCAGTGCTTCACATAAACTGTAACGTTACCTACCTGGACATTCAGCTCACTGTCTAGTTAGTCAGGATATGCTGTTGTTGTGATGTTAGCTGTAAAGTAGCAGAGTTGAGTACAGCTGTTTGACCGCTTTGCATGTTAGCTTCGCAGCCATGAAGACTAAACACAGGCTGGCTATCACAGTAAGATAGGAGTGATACACGCGCCAAAATGCTGTTATACTTAGCTTCAACTCTGGTCACTCAACCTGAACAGCTAACTCCTGCTAGTTTTTACTCTGTTGTGTTTTGTTACATCAACAGATTGATACACAGATAATAAATAGATTTACTTTATTGATCCCAAATTTGGAAAATCTTGATTAAGAGCAGCAGGTTATCCAGGCGTTGCAGAGGAAAAGAAAACACACAGTAAATGAATGATGTCAGCTCCAGAAACCTCTCAGCCTCTCATCCTGTAGCCCTGCTCCTCAGACCTGAACCCTGCTCATCCGACCTGGACCCTGCTCCTCAGACCTGGACCCTGCTCCTCAGACCTGGACCCTGCTCATCAGACCTGGACCCTGCTCATCCGACCTGGACCCTGCTCTTCAGACATGGACCCTGCTCATCTGACCTGGACCCTGCTCTGCTCCCAACAGCATTCCCCCCTGCTTGGCCCGGCTCATAATCCATCCTGCCCTGTTTTGTCTTCAGTCTTTTCCCAGCTCAACATCCCATTTCTATTCCCCTCAATAAATGTCTTTTCCTTCAGTCGTGCCTCCTCTCCTCTCTGTGTCACACTTACAGTAACTAGCTTAAACTAACAACTGAGTATCGAATTATGTAAGACTTTCTACAATTTACAAATATGTTTGTGTACATTTTTCTTATTTCTAGTGATATCCTGATTCTGCTTTATAGTGATATATATATATAAAAAATAATACATACATTTCCAGGTGATGAAGACAGTAGGTTGAACATCATGCTTGGGTTCCTCATCAGACAGCGTGCAGCAGCTAGTGAGACTGCTCAAGGTCCAGGTCCTGTCAGGCCAGTGTCAGTTCAGAGCTAATACTGTTACACTGATGTAATCTGGCCTTATTTCAAAAGATAGGGGTATTTATGGAGGGAATTTATGAAATAATACAAGCAAGCAAAGCAACATACTTAATCAGCTGTAAGTCTGTGAGCCTGCAGCGTCTACTCACTTGTAGCTCTCCTGGTTTCAGGCTCTTTGAACTGGTTGAACTCTGACCTCTGACCCCTCCTCCGCCAGGAACAGAGCTACACCATGATAGTAATGACACATAAATAACATCAGACAAACTTGGTATAAATGTTATTTACTACAGGAGACATATACCACATTATTTCCCTCTAAATAATAGCCTACTCCACTGTGTGACGTTACTCCTCCCATATATCTGCTCTTTTCTCTTCTTACACAATAACAGGATGAAACTAACTGATATTAATAATATAAATAATGTCAGAGTTGGCTGCTCCTGTATGAAGCTTTCTTCCTAGATCTTTTAATACTCTCAATAAACCGCATCGCTAACCTGACATGTATCACTGATGGTAGAGTAGAGGTTAGTTACTCAATAACATCATTTATACATAGACTAAGTTACTCCTCCGCTTTAACTTTGGCTTATTTGGTCTCAACACATTTTTAAATACTGTCAGACTTATTATCAAACTTGCTACTAAAACACATGCTACCTGTACTATCAGCTTCCCAAACTGAAGCTAACCAGACGCGGCCGTTGACATGACGATGCACGTCCATGAACTTTGAGGTTAGAGCACGGAGGAGAATGAAGGGAGGGGTAGGTTTTGATTTGGTTTTCACTCAAATATCAACAACTTTTCTCCTCCTTTTCTCCCACATCATCGCTTACTATACCTTTAAAGCAGACAGTGGAGGGAGACCTCAGTGATGAAGCCTGAATCTGCAACACTGAAGCTTCACCACTAGATGGCAGTGAAACATCAGAGATACTGAATCACAACCCTGAGACAACATATTACCATCCATCACTGATTGTTTACACACATTTAAAGTTACTGCACAGTATTTTTCACTTTTTATGATTGAGTTGCATCTTAATATGTTTACATTTGACATTAAATTCATTAATCATTACAGTTAGAGGTTCAGTTTCAGAAGCATTGATTGTTCACATTGGTGACCTTGTTGTACAGTAGTTGAACAAGCTCTCACAGTCGAGGTGTCTAAGTATGAAAATGATTCAGTCAGTGATCTACAGCTGTCACTAACAAATATGGACTGTTATACTGAAAAGGCTTCATACTCAGTAAACTGCCACATATTCTGCTTCACTGAGTGACCCCAAAGAGTTTAAATGAAGAAGAAGAAGATAAACAGCTAAAATAACAATTTAGATCTTCTTCAATACAAACTGTGTCTGTGCATCTTCATTTTAGCAACATCCCAAATAAAATTCTAAAATAAAAGGGAAAGTGAGAAATAAATCAGCACAAAAGAACAGATTTAAAGAAAAGATTAACATTTTATTTGTCTTCATATCTGGTAAATACATTCAGATCCTGAAAAATAAACATAAAAACGATTTAAAGCTGAACCTTTCTGCACACTGTCGCCCTCTGCAGCAGTGAGAGGGAACTGAAATCATGTTTCCAACTACAGAGATGTTGTGGAAGCTGGCTGTTTATTGTATATCAGCCACTGCAATACCTGGATAATGTGACATTCAGCAAAGTGTGATAGAACTGAGATTATGTTTGATGTGTGAAAATATACAGTAAACTGCACAAGAAGCCAATCAGGGTTCCTCAAAAGTGATCTATTACAGTATGTACACATTTAAAATAACAGTTTGCATTGCAGCTCTAATCCTAAATATCTGCAATATAACTAAAAATAAGCTTGCATTAGTTCAGACAGAACACTCAGTAAATTATAAATCAGTTGAGTCACACACACCACCTGATATTCAACTGATCTAAACAATCAATCATGTTTGACACGTGGACATGATTCAGTTCAAGCTGCCATCAGCACATTCTTCTCAAAGCTTCTGCTACATGCTGTTACTGACTGTCTGTGCTGCTCACTTCTACCTGCTGCTGCTGCTGCTGAAAACTGAACATGAAAACGTCCACATGGTCCTCTACAGCCTCTCTCTCTCTCCACTCTCATATTTCACTGTTGTACTACTTTCTGTTTCCATCAGGTGAGTCCAGCCTCTGGTTCAACTGCATCAGAACAAAATCACATGACATTTAGATGAGGTACATCTAATCACTGTAACTATGAATCTATATCAGCCTGTTTTTTACCTTTCAGGAGGCTCCAACCTGACTGGATTTTACTCCAGGTCTTCCTGCTCCTCTGTGTCTTCCGTCTGTGACGACCTGCAAGTCGGAGACGTCCTCATATACAGGATAAGTGTCTAACTGATGGAGAGAGATGACAATATGAGACTCAATGAGCCTCATTCATGCAATTTGCATAATTATAGAATTATATATAGTACTGTGCAAAAGAGAGAGGTTCCTGCTATTGCTCAATGGTAAGGAGAGGTCTGAATACTTACACACTTTAGTCTATAGAAACTGTTTTCTTTTCAGTTTTTAATATGCATACACATTTCCTGTATCTTTTGGTTGTATTCTAATAAAGAGACTGAGAAATAACTCTATATGGTCATTATAGCATTGCTAAAACAACAAATCTAATGGTGGCCTAAGACTTGTCAGAGAGGACTGTGTGTCAGCAGGAAAATCTGTCAAATTCAGTTTTTGCACAGCACTGTATATCTGAAAAATATTATAATTATAATGCTTCAGACTAAATTCTGTTCTGATCTTTGAAGCCTAAAACATTACTGGTTTCTACATAGGAAGTTGCTCTTTACATCACTTTATGATTTCATGTTGATAATAAAATGTGTTTTAGTGCATTTATAAGTCAAATAATCATAACTGTATTTTAATGTAAGTTCTGTCAATAAGGTCTCTCTCTCACTTCTATAGTCTCTACAGGTTCATTCAGTTCAGTGGTGGAGCTCAGAGTTTTCTTCTTCCTGGATTGAATCCAACAAAAACAAGAAATATTTAACAAAATTAAATTCATGGCTTAAAGATTTAAGGAAATAAATGAATGGGAGTTTTTTTTGTCGTTTTACCTCATCCACAGAATAAAGAGAAGCAGAGGAATCAGTATCAGGACCGCCAGAATCAACCTGATGATGTTGATTATGAATACTGATTTACCTAAAAATTGAGACCAACAGAAAGCAAATAAACCTCTTCAATAAGTGTATGTGTGTGTGTGTGTGTGTGTGTGTGTGTGTGTGTAACTTACTTTTCACAACAGTCAGATGTAAGGTGGAGTTATGACGTCCTCTTCTGTTCTGGGCTTCACAGGAATAATTCCCACTGTGTTCAGGTCTGACATCAGTGATGGTGAAGATCTGTCCTGATGCTTTTGGTGAGTCTTCATTCTCCTTGTACCAGGTGTAATTAGCTGCTGGGTTAGCATCACTGCTACAGGTCAGATTCACTGAACTGCCCTCCACTATCTCAGCAGAGGGACTCACTGACACAGAGGGAAGCTTTGGAGCATCTGGAGGAGAAAACATTTATCGAGATTTATCTCATTAATATTATTATGAATAATATTAGAGGATTCATTCTGTTGTGTACATGTGTATATCCCTTTAATGTAATTACAGCATCTTCTAAATTATTATGCTTTTGCATGTTTTAGTAGAAATTTTTTGATAACCAGCAGGAGGCGTCAATGTTTTATATAACAAACAAATTTTAGTCATTCCCTCTGGGATAATAATGATGTCAGTCTACTGCATGTTGAAAAATGTTCTTGCCATCACACCGTTATTTAACCTGACTGTTGTTGCTGTGCATGGTCACATAACCAGCCTTGTCTTTGCTTTCCTAGAATCTAGCTATCATGAAACGTGAAACAATTTGTGAATCAATACTTGGCCTAAAAGATATTTTGTACTTACACTGAACATCAATGAATAGAAATGAAGACTTAATCAGTCCATATTCATTCTCAGACTTGCAGTAGTAGATCCCTGTGTCCTCAGAGCTGATGGAGGTGAAATGAAAATGTCCTTTTGACCTTTGAAGCAGTGTTTGGTTCTCCTTGTACCAGGTGTAATTAGCTGCTGGGTTAGCATCACTGCTACAAGTCAGATTCACTGAACTGCCCTCCACTATCTCAGCAGAGGGACTCACTGACACAGAGGGAAGCTTTGGAGCATCTGGAGGAGACATATTAGTATGAGTTAATATTAAAATGAGGAAGGGTTGCATTAGTTCAATATCTTGTATTGAAGCTGCTCAGTGAACTACAGCAGCAGACTGAATGTGACGCAGGCAGAGCTGAAGAAAGAAGACATGACCAGACATATTTGCATTCTTTTTTAAAAACGGTTGACAAGACCAACAGCTTTAGGATTCTTCATAAATCTGTTTTACTCACATTTCACATCAATAAAGATGTATTCAGATGTCCTCTTCCCCAGCTGGTTGTCAGCTGTACAGTAATACTCTCCAGAGTCAGAGGACTGGATGGAACTGAAGACAAGCTGTGGTTCTTTACTGAGAGGTTGAAGGTCTGGATTTACATTCTTCTTGTACCAGGTGTAATTAGCTGCTGGGTTAGCATCACTGCTACAGGTCAGAGTCACTGAACTGCCCTCAATGATTTCACCAGAGGGACTCACTGACACAGAGGGAAGCTTTGGAGCATCTGGAGGAGAAAACATAGTTGGTCAACAGTGGAATAACTGACACAATGTAAGAAGCAAATGTTTGACACAAAGTGAGGAGTGAAAGTTGATTCGCTCGTTGCTGCTCATATTAAAATCAACTGTCTGTTACCTTGGAAACATTTTTTTTTTTTTTTTTTTTTTAAAGTATATTTTTTCGGGCTTTTTTTGCCTTTAATGTACAAGACAGTGGAGATAGACAGGAAACAGGAGGCAGAGAGAGGGGGAATGACACACAGGATAAGACCGCTCGGCTCGGGATTCGAACCGGGATCAACTGCAAAGAGGACTATAGCCTCAACACATGGGGCGGGTGCTCTACCCGCTGAGCTATGCTCAACCCCACCTTGGAAACATTTTGACATTGTGTTAGTAACATAGTTAGGTAAACTCACACACTGAAGGAGCAGGATGATGCTCAAACCCTTTTAATGCACAGGAAGAGCTGTCTGCAGGAGAAAAGTACCCTTCATAAGTAGAAGATGTTTGATCCTGAATTTTCTGTCCATTCTTGTACCAGATGAAGGAAGAACCATCAGGTAGACGACAGCTGCTGTGACACTTCAGCTCAGCTGAGGAAGAATTGGTTGTTGATGGGATCACCTGAACCTGGAGATCTGGATCTGTGAAGAAAGAACAGAAACATAATTTATGTTAATACACACACAAACATTCACAGTAACATTTCATGATATTAATCATTTAAAATTTAATTATATCTTCGAATGAAAATGTTACCTGTTATAGTCAAAGTAACTCCGGGTAAACCAAAATATTTCTTTCCTTGGTTTGTTGCGAACCTAAACTTGTACTCAGTTGAGTCTCTCTCTCTCAGGTCTGTGATTCTCAGAGTGCAGTCGTTCTTATTACAGTGATACTGCACACGACCTGCGTACTCTGAGTCTGTTCTCAGATCCACAAAGTTTTTAGTAAACCAGAATGTTTCATTAACTGCAGTAGTAACATTATCTATCCTGGATGGGTATCTGTAGCTGCAGTGTATGTCCACTGTTGATCCTTTTAAGGCACAGATCTCAGTAGAAGTGTAAGTCACTCCCCAGCCATTCTGACCCTGTACCACTGTAACACAGAACACATCAGAAACCACAATTAGATTTATAACAAGTTAAGAATCAGTGAATAAGTGGATCATGGCACCAATATGATTTTATCTGCAGTCGTTGTCATTCAAAGTTCCTCATCGTGCATCAATCTAACTAGAACTGAACTGGAATACAGTATTTTATCAGTTGATTATCATATTTTATCATTTGATACTGCTGAGTGTTTCAGCTTTAGTCCATTTATTCTGAAAGTTTACACTGTTGCTTTGCCTGTTTGTTGTACTTTGGAAAAAGCTAAAGGTGAACACCTGAAATGTGTCTCTTATATACAGGACACCAAGTAATGTTTACTTATATTCAACATTCGCATAATATTTCACCTCATGTTCATTTTCAGCACTTTATATTTCCCATTTTGAACGAAGCCTGGGAGAACACAAGAATATAAAAGTCCAAAAACAAACAAACAAACATATCTCTCTCTCTCTCTCTCTCTCTCTCTCTCTCTCTCAGTTGAGGAGAAGACATAGAGTCTGTGGTTGTTGTGCTTAGTTTCCGCTCTTTTAGTTCTTTGGTCAAGCTGCTGCTCAGTAAATTTGAGAACCACAATGAATTGCAGGTCATGATCTGTGGGAAAGTTTTTAAAGTGGCCAACTTTAAATAGGTGACAATAAGTCTGCAGACTCCAGGGTAAAAAATGCATTGCATCAGTGCATATATTCATATGCATGTATAAAAATATATGATTCTTACAATCTATGAAGGGAGGGAGGACAAACCATAACAGCCAGGCCCCTAAAGCCTGAGAGTCTGTGGTTGTGGTTAGTTTCCTCTCTGTTAGTTCTGTGGTCAAGTTGCTGCTCAGCTAGTGTAAAAGAGATGTAGAACGTGAGCAAAAACACTTGACAACAGTTAAAACAGTTGTCCAGCTCAACAGCACAGAGTCCAGAGATAACCATACAGATTTTAAACATCAGGATGAGACAAAATTCTCAGTGCATTGCTGTACCATCATAGAACTATGAATACATTCATATGCATTCATACAAATATATGATTCTTACAATCTATGAATGGAGGGAGGACAAACCATATCAGCCAGGCCCCATCCCCCAACTCATGATGCAGACACAGCTCAACATCTTATTACACTGTTTTTACCATTTTGCCTTCATTCAAACCTAGAAAAGTGCTGATATGGGATGTTTTTGACTTTCTTAAGATGACTTCATGCTGCTCTGAATACGTGTGCTAAATGTCCTACAATGTAAATGTAGATATACAGTACCTGACACAGAGAGAAGGAAGACAACAAATCCACTCGCTGCTGCTGTTAAACTCATAGCTGCTCCTCTCATCTCTCTGTGAGGCTTCAGAGACAATAAAATACATCAAATAATGTAAACAACATGTAATAGTCATATCAGTAAACTGTTCTACTTACAGCAGAGAAGGACGTTGTCTGTTAAGATGCTCGTCGTCTGTGATCTGTGAGCAGAAGTCAGATATCAGGATGTTAAATGAAGTTATTTCCTTCCTGTTTTTTACTGCTATGAATATGTAGGAGGAGCCAAATGTGAAAACCAAGTTTTACAGTTTTCTGAAGACTTAATATAATCTATGTTAGAGAGAATAGGAGACCGATGTTCTGGCCTGTTCATAATTTTAAGAGAGAGAAGAGAAATAATGAAATAATCTTAATATTTAACAGTGGACACATTTCATTGTCTAAAAATAAATATGACATATATGATGGATGTGTGACATTTGGTTTGATGCATCGCCTCACTACAATCTGAATAAAACACCAAATTCTGAAGGAAATTTCAGCAAAATGAAAACAAAACTATCTGCAGGGCTAGACACCACAGGAGGTCAGTGATTAAATATGTTGTTTTGTTATTTAGGTGAACTGAGCCTTTAAAACAGACAGTGGAGGGAGACCTCAGTGATGAAGCCTGAATCTGCAACAGTGAAGCTTCACCGCTAGAGGGCAGTGTAACATCAGAGATACTGAATCACAACCCTGAGACAACATTTTACCATCCATCGCTGATTGTTCACACACATTTAAAGTTACTCTCAGTACTTTTCACTTCTTATGATTGAGTTGCATCTTAATATGTTTACACTTAATGCTTAAATTCCTGAATCATTACAGTTAGAGGTTCAGTTTCAGAAGCATTGATTGTTCACATTGGTGACCTTGTTGTACAGTAGTTGAACAAACTCACACAGTTGAGGTGTCTAAGTATGAAAATGATTCAGTCAGTGATCTACAGCTGTCACTAACAAATATGGACTGTTACACTGAAAAGGCTTCATACTCAGTAAACTGCCACATATTCTGCTTCACTGAGTGACCCCAAAGAGTTTAAATGCACTGAAATGACGATAGCATGACAATTAATGCTAATGTCATGTGCACTGATTAAAATCCCAGGTTCCAATTTTTTTAATTTTAATGTTTGATTGTAAACAAAAATAACAGATTTTTTTTCTTTTCCAAATTAAGACATTGTGTCTTTTGGCTTCGTTTCTGTGAATTAAAAACTTCTCCTTCTCTACTTATTTCAGTTTAGTTTTAGTTTGTTTAACAAGTGATTAAGTAGTTTTAGTTTAATTTTATTTAGTTCTAGTCTTAGTTTTTGATGTATTAGGAGGAAAGCTTTGATTAGTAGAAACTGTAAAGGATTAAATAATGCTGACACTGAGATAAGGTTTGCTGTGTTTCTGAGTCTGAGTTTACGTTAGCTGTCTCCTGCTTCTCTGTGAGAGCTTCCAATGTTTTACTTTTACATTAGTGGGATTTTTCCCTTTTAGCTGTATCCCACAAATGTTCCTATCACACTTCATCACCACACTTTTACTTTTATCTACTACGGGGTTGGAGTCTAAATATTCCCATATTGGGCTGAGTATTGTTTTCTGCTTGGAACTTCCTCTGCTGCCACCTGCTGGCACTAACCCGTTATCTCAAGAAGTCTGTGTTGCCTGTGGTCAATGTGTGTGTGTGTGAGTGACAGAGAGAGAGAGATGAGTTCGATATCCACATTTTAAACCCTCCTCTGTGTTTATGTGTGTCAGTGTCATTTATTTTCAATGAAAAACCGGTGTTACAGGGAATGGAAGAAGAGAAAGGTAAACACTGATTGATGACTGACTACTGATGGTCATTTTACCGTTTTAAACAGTTATTGTGGTAAACACACACGGAGGTACTTCTGTAGGGATCCTTTCCATGCTGTGAGCCAATGATAATTACATTTATGAGCCTGTCACTGGAGAAAACAAACACTTTATTTAGACATAGCAAGTCCGCCTCAGAGCCATCGGACTTCATGGTGACAACATGGCGCCTATTGTTGAGTTGTCTCTACTTACTGGAAGTTTTTCCACGCTGGGCTTTTGTGTGGTTTCGTCTGCATCATGTTCCCTCCAGTCAGCTAGCTAACAGACTAATTACTACCGAGTCAAAGTAGCTGAGGGCAGCAGTAAAACTTACTTCAACACAAGGTGGAGGTGGTTTACAGAAGCTTACAGCTCCTCCTGGTGGCTGAAAATGAGAATTGCTCTCCAGCAGCTGTACATGAACCCTTCATACTAGACTACACAGCTCAGCTCTTGATTTTTCAATAACAAAAACGACCACAGCACAAAGATCGAAGTTGGACCCTGAAAATGATTATTCTGTTATTCGGTTTCGGTTCGGACACATCCCTAACATCCACTTGATATGACTAACTCAGACTGCTGAAGCTGAATATAAGCTTCACATCTACTTTTAAATGACTGTACTGTATGGACAAACTGTGGATGTTGTCCTCCATCACTTTCACTGAAAGCACATTTGAAGGAGATCTTTTAATCTACCGGGATCTCAATGAAACTTTCAATCACACTTTATTTGAGTAGCACATTTTATACAGGTTGGTGCAATTCAAAGTGCTTTACAGATGACTGACAAGCTGATAATAAGGCAGAACAAATGTAGACAGTGAAAAGTAACGTCAATTTGAGACTAATTAATACCAGAAATACAGATTGTGAATGTAATAAAATATATTAAAGCTATCATAATAAGTAAAATAATACGAGATAAAAAAAAAAATAAAGACAAAATGCATAATAAGCAATAAAATAATAAAAATGTACAATATTAATACAATGAAATATGTGGATTTAAGTTAATGTTCAGTGGCATCAGCAGTAAACCTTTGCATTGACATCTTTATATAATTATATTGTCAATGTAAATGTTTACTTCTTTCTTACATTGTTGTGAAGCATCCACAAAGAAATGAAGGAATACAGAAACTATGTCTGAATGGAAATTTACATCAACAGTAAATTAACAAGCTAAACTGTCAATTTAAAATACTCTATTGTGCCCTGAGATATATGTATGTGTATTTTAAAATTACATGCAGAAAAAAAATTACAATATCAGATATGAGATTGCTGATGTGTTCATGAGGTTTTGTTGACTGTGCTGTACAGTGCAGATGGATCTTCCCCAGTTTCCCGACCTCTGGCTCTGAGAGGGAAATAAAAGATGAATCAGGTGAATCTGAAGATTTTGTATTAAATTATACAAACAGTCATAAAAACAACGTAACAGACAAACGTAACAAATGAAAAACTGAATACAACTGTTGCTACTGTGTTCCTGTGTGAAGAGCTGCTCACCTCGGGGCATTACCAGCTCTGTTAAAGTTAACAGCAGCGTACTCGGTAACCTCTTGTTCCTCCATGTGTCTGTGGAGCTGAGCTGATCTGATGTTGGAGTAGAGAGGATCTGCCTGGTTGTGGGAGAAGAGCACGCTGGCATACAGAAGGTTGTCTTGCTCTGGCTGTGTCTGGAGGGTGATAGAAATGAGGAAAGTGTTGGTTCCTGTGAAGATGGATTGTTAAGAAACAACATGAAGAGCTTCACAGTCAGATGAGTTTTCTAGTGTCACTTTAAGATAGTGAGTGTGGAAGTGTGAAACCAGGATAGGATAGTATAACTCTCCCTCCTCACCCTCTCTCTGTCGTCTGGTCTCTCCTCAGCCTCAGACGGTTGATTGGAGGCTCTCTTTTTCCTGGTGAGGAGAATTAATTAAAAACACAAATGACTGAGTTTTGAACAATGATTCAGTGAAACAGAACTGCTTACCTCATCCATAGGAAGACAGAGAGGATTATGATAAGCAGGAGAACAGCAGCTGTTACTCCAGCAATAATTGATTTTCCTGTTCCTGGGTTATAGAGATTGATAAGAAAATACTGACAGTTAATCAGGGTGTTACAGCATGTTTCAGTCAATATATGCATGATCAGTTCTCTTCATTTTAAACTCTAAATCTAACTAAATGTATTATAAGTCCAATACTGTAATTACAGTCTCACTTTCATCTCTAACTCAAGTGCCAAAACATGTTTAAATCAAATCACTGCAAAACTAATTCTTGTCCAGGTTTATATGAATTAAAAACATTCAAGATAATGCAGTGTGTGTCTGTAGCTGAATGTAAAAACTTACCTTTCACAACAGTCAGATGTAAGGTGGAGTTATGACGTCCTCTTCTGTTCTGGGCTTCACAGGAATAATTCCCACTGTGTTCAGGTCTGACATCAGTGATGGTGAAGATCTGTCCTGATGCTTTTGGTGAGTCTTCATTCTCCTTGTACCAGGTGTAATTAGCTGCTGGGTTAGCATCACTGCTACAGGTCAGAGTCACTGAACTGCCCTCCACTATCTCAGCAGAGGGACTCACTGACATAGAGGGAAGCTTTGGACTATCTGGAGGAGATATATCAATATGAATTAACAATAAAATTAGGAATGGGTATCATTGGTTCAATGTCTTGTACTGAAGCTGCTCAGTGAAGGAAGAGCTGAAGAAAGAAGACATGACCAAACCAATCAAGTCCAACAGCTGTATGTTGCTTCTCCAACTAAGTGATTCACTCACATTTCACATCAATAAAGATGAATTCAGATGTCCTCTTCCCCAGCTGGTTCTCAGCTGTACAGTAATACTCTCCAGAGTCAGAGGACTGGATGGAGCTGAAGACAAGCTGTGGTTCTTTACTGAGAGGTTGAAGGTCTGGATTTACATTCTTCTTGTACCAGGTGTAATTAGCTGCTGGGTTAGCATCACTGCTACAGGTCAGAGTCACTGAACTGCCCTCAGTGATTTCACCAGAGGGACTCACTGACACAGAGGGAAGCTTTGGACCATCTGGAGGAGAAAACATAGTTGGTCAATAGTGGAATAACTGACACAATGTAAGAAGCAAATGTTTGACACAAAGTGAGGAGTGAAATTTGATTCCCTCGTTGCTGCTCATATTAAAATCAACTGTCTGTTACCTTGGATACAGTTTGACATTGTGTTAGTGACATAGTTAGGTAAACTCACACACTGAAGGAGAGCAGTAATCCTCATGTCCTTTCAAAGCACAGGAGAAGTTGTCACCAGGATTAAACTGCCCTGAATGAAGAGAAGTTTCCTCCTTCATCATTTTCTGTCCGTTCTTGAACCAGACGTAAACAATACGACCTGCTGGACTGCAGCTGCTGAGACATTTCAGCTCTGCCTCCATATGAGACTGATGGACTGTTATTGTGGTCACCTGCACCTGGAGAGCTGCATATGTGAGGAAAGACCCAAAATGTCATTTGTTACCAGTAAAATACACAAACATACAGTCAAATAACCTTTGTAGTTCTGCTGGGTGAAATAATTTGTGATCATCAATCAAAAGTGTAAATGGAGGAAAGTACTCAATATAATCAAATCAGTTTTATGTGAAACTCTTCAACAATAACTATTCACCACTTTCACTCATCATCAGTTTGTGTTCATCAGTACCTGTGACAGTCAGAGTTGTTCCAGGTAAACTACTCCTCCATTCAAACTTTTGTGTTTTGAATGTGAAGTGATACTGCGCTGAATCGCTCTCTCTCAGGTCAGAGATTCTCAGAGTGGAGCGTCCGCTCTCTGTTTTAAGGAGCTGAACACGACCTGCATACTGGGAGTCTTTACTAAGGTCCTCAGGCTGTGAGGGATTCTGCCACTGATGACTACGATCAGGACTGAACCAGAATGATGATGTGATAGATTCATAACTGCTGTATGTGCAGGAAATGTCCACTGATGAGCCTCTGAAGGCACAGATGGTTCTGTCAGTGTAAATCACTTTGTTGCAGGATTGACCACGGACACCTGAAAGATACAATTAATTTAAAACAACACTATGATTAAAGTATTATTGTACAACAGGAAATCTTGTTTATCAAATGCTTAATTCTGGTTCACATAAATCAAAAAATCACATGTTCTGTCTTGTTTGTGGTGTGTGTGTGTGTGTGTGTGTGTGTGTGTGTGTGTGTGTGTGTGTGTGTGTGTGTGTGTGAGTGTGTGTGTGTGTGTGAGTGTGTGTGAGTGAGAAAACAGTGTTGGTTACTCTGAATAATCCACAGACCTATCTGTCAACAGTTTCCATTGGAACTACTTTCTACTCAAGAAGTATTAAAAAATGTCCACAGCAAAGTCTGTAGATTGTCCAAAGTAACAGAGACAATGTTTCTGGTTAGACACATACATCTATAGTTTAAATATAAGTTTTCAAAGTTTTAAGCAATATAAACCATATTTCATTCACTTTCATTGTGTTGGGATGGCAGCAGACTTTTCCAGGATTGACATCTCAAAATTTAGAAACATGAAACTGAAACTATTTGCATGGATAAAAAACAGCAAATCAGAAAATATGTTTTTAGTATTTTGAGTGAACTGACTCTTTAAATGTAAACTCTTATTTTATATTTATCTTGTAGTCAACTCAGTAAATAAGATATAAAAGTGTAACATGTCTAAAATCTCATGGAGCTGTGGTTTGATGTTGATCCACTTCTATACAATGTTTGAATAACATGCTGCCCCAGAAACATGAACATACAATGTATAGTACAATAGTTTAAAGGCTCCACTAGATGTGGTTATGTTAGTGGGAGACTGTGTTGTAAACTCACACACTGAAGGAGCAGGATGACGCTCAAATCCTTTTAATGCACAGGAATAGCTGTCTGCAGGAGAAAAGTTCCCTTCATAATTAGAAGATGTTTGATGCTGAATTTTCTGTCCATTCTTGTACCAGATGAAGGAAGAACGATCAGGTAGACGACAGCTGCTGTGACACTTCAGCTCTGCCCGGGTATAATACTGATGGTCTGTTGAACTAATCACCTGCACTTGTAGATTTGGCTCTGTGAGGAAAAAAAGAGTAACATCATTTGTACATCACAGATAATGCAAACAAAGGCAGACAGTTAAAAAGACAATTCATATAAGTTACCAACTAAACTGGATCATTTAATGAAGACCTAGAATAAATTAGTACACAAAGTGATGAAAACCATTCAATCGAAATTGATATCAAATAAAATGAATCTACATTAGTTCAGCCAGTAGCTCCATTAATTTCTAATCAGCTTGTTTAAATGTTCTGTTTCAGTGCTTGTGTTCATCAGTACCTGTGACAGTCAGAGTTGTTCCAGGTAAACTACTCCTCCATTCAAAGCTTAGTGTCTTGAATGTGAAGTGATACTGGGCTGAATCGCTCTCTCTCAGGTCAGAGATTCTCAGAGTGGAGCGTCCTCTCTCTGTTTTAAGGACCTGAACACGACCTGCATACTGGGAGTCTTTACTAAGGTCCTCAGGCTGTGAGGGATTCTGCCACTGATGACTACGATCAGGTCTGAACCAGAATGATGATGTGATAGATTCATAACTGCTGTATGTGCAGGAAATGTCCACTGATGAGCCTCTGAAGGCACAGATGCTTCTGTCAGTGTAAATCACTCTGTTGCAGGATTGACCACGGACACCTGAAAGATACAATTAATTTAAAAAGGCACTATTATTAAAGTACTATTGTAACTATTGTTATGATAATAATAATCCTATAAAATGCTCAACAGGAAATCTTGTTTTTCACATGATTAATTCTGGTTCACATAAATCACTAAATCACACATTCTCTCTTTTTTGTGGTGTCTATGCATGAAGATATCTGTGGTTTCATTTTTCAGGTTTTGAGACGCCGTCACCTCAACACAATAAAGTTAAACAGAGTTTAGTTTGTTTGTGTGTGTGTGTGTGTGTATGAAAACAGTTTTGGTTACTCTGAATAATCCACAGACCTATCTGTCAACAGTTTCCACTGGAACTACTTTCTACTCAAGAGTGTATGAAAAATGTCCACAGCAAAGTCTGTAGATTATCCAAAGTAACAGAGACAATGTTTCTGGTTAGACACATACATCTATAGTTTAAATATAAGCTTTCAAAGTTTTAAGCAGTATAAACAATATTCCATTCACTTTCATTGTGTTGGGATGACAGCAGACTTTTCCAGGATTGACATCTCAAAATTTAGAAACATGAAACTTTAACTATTTGCATGTCTAAAAAACAACAAGTCAGAAAATATGTTTTTAGTATTTTGAATGAACTGACTCTTTAAATGTAAACTCTTATTTTACATTTATTTATAATCAACACAGTAAATAAGATATAAAAGTGTGACATGTCTAAAATCTCATGGAGCTGTGGTTTGATGTTGATCCACTTCTATACAATGTTTGAATAACATGCTGCCCCAGAAACATGAACATACAATGTATAGTACAATAGTTTAAAGGCTCCACTAGATGTGGTTATGTTAGTGGGAGACTGTGTTGTAAACTCACACACTGAAGGAGCAGGATGATGCTCAAATCCTTTTAATGCACAGGAAGAGCTGTCTGCAGGATAAAAGTTCCCTTCATAAGTAGAAGATGTTTGATCCTGAATTTTCTGTCCATTCTTGTACCAGATGAAGGAAGAACGATCAGGTAGACGACAGCTGCTGTGACACTTCAGCTCTGCTGAGGAAGGATTGATTGTTGATGGGATCACCTTCACCTGGAGATCTGGATCTGTGAAGAAAGAACAGAAAGGTAATTTATGTTCATACACACACAAACATTCACAGTAACATTTCATAATATTAATAATTTGAAATTCAATTTTATCTTCCAATTAAAATATTACCTGTGACAGTCAAAGTGACTCCAGGTGAAGCAGTATATTTCCCTCCTGGTTGGTTTGTTGTGAACCTAAACTTGTACTCAGCTGAGTCTCTCTCTCTCAGGTCTGTGATTCTCAGAGTGCAGTCGTTCTTATCACAGTGATACTGCACACGACCTGCGTACTCTGAGTCTGTTCTCAGATCCACAAAGTTTTTAGTAAACCAGAGTGTTTCATCAACTGTAGTAGTAACATTATTTATCCTGGATGGGTAACTGTAGCTGCAGTGTATGTCCACTGTTGATCCTTTTAAGGCACAGATGTGAGTAGAAGTGTAAGTCACTCCCCAGTCATTCTGACCCTGTACCACTGTAACACAGAGCACATCAGAAACCACAATCAGATTTATAACAAGTTAAGAATCAGTGAATAAGACAAAGTGGATCAAGGCACCAATATGATTTTATCTGCAGTTGTCATTTAAAGCTCCTCATTGTGCATCAATCTAACTAGAACTGAACTGAAATACAGTATTTTATCAGTTGATTATCATATTTTATCATTTGTTACTGCTGAGTGTTTCAGCTTTAGTCCATTTATTCTGCACGTTTGTAATGTTGTTTTCCTTGTTTGTTGTTGAGAAGAAGCTCAAACTGAACACCTGAAGTCTGTCTCTTATACATATTCACTATTGACATCATTTTCCCTCATATTACTTTCAAGCACTTTATAATTCCCGTCTTGAATGAAGACAATGTGAACACAAAATACAAACATATTCATGAAGATTGATGGAAAAAATATCTACAACACATTACATACAACTAAAGTGTTTCCAGAGGACATTTAAGAGTGACGAACACGTCAATAACTAAAAAGTGAAAACTTCTTAAAACACAAATGTCTCCTCTTTCCTACCGTAGTAAGGTAGACAACGTGCTACAACATTATTTTGACCTAACGAGCCGTCCTCCGAGCTGGACTAATAACATTGTTCTCTATGTACAGCTGGCTGTGAGACGAGTGCGCAGGGACCGTCTAGAAAGTGCAACACCGAAGAGAAATACTTCAAACTATATTTAATAGTTTTAACTTTTACATCTTGCAGTGTGATATAAATAATTTGACAAACCAATCGTCTGCTGTTGGTTATATTACACTTAGTTTCAATAAAATCGTTAGAGGTTATTAAATATAGTTTAAGTATTTCTCTTCGGTGTTGCACTTTCTAGACGGCCCCTGCGCACTCGTCTCACAGTCAGCTGTACATCATTAGAAAGTCTGTGTTTGTGGTTAAGTTTCCTCTCTGTTTGCGCTTTGGTCAAGTTGCTGCTCAGCTAAGTGTGAAAACGAGAAAGACATGCAGAACATGAAGTGTGAGAAACGCCTGAAAGCATCTAAAAGACAATAGGTGTCAATTAGTTTTCACAGAAAGGGGAAACAGTCATAGTTGTAACAGTTGTCCAGCTCTACAGTACAGAGTGCAGACATCACCAAAACATTAAAAACATCATGATAAGATGAAATTCTCAGTGCATTGCTGTACCATCATAGAACTATGAATATCATAGTCATAGAATATCATATGCATGAATAAAAATATATGATTCTTACAATCTATGGAGGGAGGGAGGACAAACCATATCAGCCAGGCCCCACCCCCACCACTCATGACGCAGACACAGTTCAACATCTTATTACAGTGTTTTTACCATTTTGACTTCATTCAAACCTAGAAAAGTGCTGATCTGGGATGTTTTTGACTTTCTTAAAATGACTTCATGCTGCTCTGAATAAGTGTGTTAAATGTCCTACAATGTAAATGTAGATATACAGTACCTGACACAGAGAGAAGGAAGACAACAAATCCACTCGCTGCTGCTGTTAAACTCATAGCTGCTCCTCTCAGCTCTCTGTGAGGCTTCAGAGACAATAAAATACATTAAATAATGTAAACAACATGTAATAGTCATATCAGTAAACTGTTCTACTTACAGCAGAGAAGGGTGTTGTCTGTTAAGATGCTCGTCGTCTGTGATCTGTGAGCAGAAGTCAGATGTCAAGACGCTAAATGAAGTTATTTCCTTCCTGTTTGTTACTGTTATGAATATGCATGAAGAACCAAATGACAGTAAACCATCAAGTTAAAAACACCTTTTACTGTTTTCCAAAGACTTAATATAATCAATGTTAGAGAGAATAAGAGTGTTCTGTTAGTAATTTAAAGAGAGAAGATGAATAACGAGATTTTTATTATCTTAATCTTTAAGCGTGGGAACAGTTTAGTGTCTAAAAATAAAATGACGTATGTGACAGTTGGTTTGATGCATCTCTTCACACTTTTAGTGCATGTTGAGACACTGAATACACCAACATGAGAACAATGACACAGTTTAACTGAAAAGGACATAAGGCTGAATATTGAGGGTACAGATGAAAATTTTTTTTTTAGTTCTGTCAGATAGTGTACTGAGATGTTCGTTATTTAAATAGAAAAACATTAAAAGTGACAAGCGAAAAAAACACCAAACTCTCAGAATGTGACAGCTAAATGAATCCAAAACTATCTGCAGGGCTAGACACCACAGGAGGTCAGTGATGAAATATGTTGTTTTGTTATTTAGGTGAACTGAGCCTTTAAAGGTATAGTAAGTGATAATAATCCAATACACTTTTTTGTCAAAATCATTGAATCTCTCCTCACTATCCGCAAGCTGTCCAGCCAATCAGAGACAAGGAGCGTTCATGCTGGTTCATGGGTCAGATGGAGGGAGGAGGTCAGGTAATGGAGGCAGTCAGAGATAGAAACAGTGAATCTGTTACGGGCATTGTGGAGAAGGAGAGGTGACCCAGAAACATCCAGAGAGGAGAAGGTTAGAAGAACAAAAAATATAAAAAGAAGCACTTTGACCACCAGACAAAGACTTGTGTCACATCGGTGTGGTTTTCTAACCGCGGAGGGACCAGCGAGTGAAGGTGGACGCTGCTGTGCTTGTGCCGGACAGGTGAGTAACATCAGCTCTTCAGTGCTTCACATAAACTGTAACGTTACCTACCTGGACATTCAGCTCACGGTCTAGTTAGTCAGGATATGCTGTTGTTGTGATGTTAGCTGTACAGTAGCAGAGTTGAGTACAGCTGTTTGACCGCTTTGCATGTTAGCTTCGCAGCCATGAAGACTAAACACAGGCTGGCTATCACAGTAAGATAGGAGTGATACACGCGCCAAAATGCTGTTATCCTTCAACTCTGGTCACTCAACCTGAACAGCTAACTCCTGCTAGTTTTTACTGCGTTGTGCTTTCTTACATCAACAGATTGATACACAGATAAATAGATTTACTTTATTGATCCCAAATTTGGAAAATCTTGATTTACAGCAGCAGGTTATCCAGGCATTGCAGAGGAAAAGACAACACACAGTAAATGAATGATGTCAGCTCCAGAAACCTCCCAGCCTCTTATCCTGTAACCCTGCTCCTCAGACCTGGACCCTGCTCCTCAGACCTGGACCCTGCTCCTCAGACCTGGACCTTGCTCATCAGACCTGAACCCTGCTCATCAGACCTGGACCCTGCTCGTCAGACCTGAACCATGCTCATCCGACCTGGACCCAGCTCCTGCTCATCAGACCTGGACCCTGCTCATCAGACCTGAACCCTGCTCATCCGACCTGGACCCTGCTCCTCAGACCTGGACCCTGCTCTGCTCCCAACAGCATTCACACCTGCTTGGCCCGGCCCATAATCCAGCCTGCCCTGTTTTGTCTTCAGTCTTTTCCCAGCTCAACATCCCATTTCTATTCCCCTCAATAAATGTCTTTTCCTTCAGTCGTGCCTCCTCTCCTCTCTGTGTCACACTTACAGTAACTAGCTTCAACTAACAACTGAGTATCGAATTATGTAAGACTTTCTACAATTTACAAATATGTTTGTGTACATTTTTCTTATTTCTAGTGATATCCTGATTCTGCTTTATACTGATATATGTATATATAAAAAATAAAACATACATTTCCAGGTGATGAAGACAGTAGGTTGAACATCATGCTTGGGTTCCTCATCAGAAAGCGTGCAGCAGCTGATGAGACTGCTCAAGGTCCAGGTCCTGAATTCTCCTGAAATGAGAAAATTGTTAACATTTCATTAGTGTTCATAAATAAGGTTTTATTATGATCAGATGCAGTTTTCACATTGTATGTAGAGCCAGAGTTAATCCAGAGGTAATGCTGTTACACTGATGTAATCTGGTTTTATTTAACAGGATAGGGGTATTTATGGAGGGAATCTATGAAATAATACAAGCAAGCAAAGCAAAATACTTACTCAGCTGTAAGTCTGTGAGCCTGCAGCGTCTGCTCACCTGTAGCTCTCCTGGTTTCAGGCTCATTGAACTGGTTGAACTCTGAACTCTGACCCCTCCTTCGCCAGGAACAGAGCTACCATGATAGTAATGACACATAAATAACATCAGACAAACTTGGTATAAATGCTATTTACTACAGGAGATATATCATCTTATTTCCCTCTAAATAACACTCCACTGTGTGACGTTACTTCTCCCGTATATCTGCTCTTTTCTCTTCTTACACAATAACAGGGTTGAAACTAACTGATATTCATAATATAAATAATGTCAGAGTAGGCTGCTGTATGAAGCTTTCTTCCTAGATCTTTTAATACTCTCAATAAACCGCATCGCTAACCTGACATGTATCACTGATAGTAGAGTAGAGGTTAGTTACTCAGTTAACATCATTTATACATAGACTAAGTTACTCCTCCGCTTTGACTTTGGCTTATTTGGTCTCAACACATTTTTAAATACTGTCAGGCTTATTATCAAACTTGCTACTAAAACACATGCTACCTGTACTATCAGCTTCCCAAACTGAAGCTAACTTACAGTACGGGAGCAGACGCCGTTGCCATGACGATGCGCGTCCATGAATTTAGCGGTTAGAGCACGGAGAGCATGAAGGGAGGGGTAGGTTTTGTTTAGGTTTTGACTCAAATATCAACAACTTTTCTCCTCCTTATCTCCCACATCATCGCTTACTATACCTTTAAAGCAGACAGTGGAGGGAGACCTCAGTGATGAAGCCTAAATCTGCAACACTGAAGCTTCACCACCAGATGGCAGTGAAACATCATAATAGATACTGAATCACAACCCTGACACAACATTTTACCATCCATCACTGATTGTTTACACACATTTAAAGTTACTTTTAGTACTTTTCACTTTTTATGATCGAGTTGCATCTTAATATGTTTACACTTGACGTTAAAGCATTGATTGTTCACATTGGTGACCTTGATGTACAGTAGTTGAATAAACTCTCACAGTCGACGTGTCTAAGTATGAAAATGATTCAGTCAGTGATCTACAGCTGTCACTAACAAATATGGACTGTTATACTGAAAAGGCTTCATACTCAGTAAACTGCCACATATTCTGCTTCACTGAGTGACCCCAAAGAGTTTAAATGCACTGAAAAGAGGATAAACAGCTAACATGACAATTAATGTCTTCTTCAATACAAACTGTGTCTGTGCATCTTCATTTTAGCAACATCCCAAATAAAATTTTAAAATAAAAGGGAAAGTGAGAAATAAATCAGCACAAAAGAACAGATTTAAAGAAAAGATTTAAATTTTATTTGTCTTCATATCTGGTAAATACATTCAGATCCTGAAAAATAAACATAACTATTTAAAGCTGAAACTTTCTGCTCACTGTCGCCCTCTGCAGCAGTGAGAGGGAACTGAAATCATGTTTCCAACTACAGAGATGTTGTGGAAGCTGGCTGTATATTGTATATCAGCCACTGCAATACCTGGATAATGTGACATTCAGCAAAGTGTGATAGAACCAAGATTATGTTTGATGTGTGAAAATATACAGTAAACTGCACAAGAAGCCAATCAGGATTCCTCAAAAGTGATTAATTACAGTATGTACACATTTAAAATAACAGTTTGCATTGAAGCTCTAATCCTAAATATCTGTAATATAACTAAAAATAAGCTTGCATTAGTTCAGACAGAACACTCAGTAAATTATAAATCAGTTGAGTCACACACACCACCTGATATTCAACTGATCTAAACAATCAATCATGTTTGACACGTGGACATGATTCAGTTCAAGCTGCCATCAGCACATTCTTCTCAAAGCTTCTGCTACATGCTGTTACTGACTGTCTGTGCTGCTCACTTCTACCTGCTGCTGCTGCTGCTGAAAACTGAACATGAAAACGTCCACATGGTCCTCTACAGCCTCTCTCTCTCTCCACTCTCATATTTCACTGTTGTACTACTTTCTGTTTCCATCAGGTGAGTCCAGCCTCTGGTTCAACTGCATCACAACAAAATCACATGACATTTAGATGAGGTACATCTAATAACTGTAACTATGAATCTGATGTCAGCCTGTTTTTTACCTTTCATTAGGCTCCAACCTGACTGGATTTTACTCCAGGTCTTCCTGCTCCTCTGTGTCTTCTGTCTGTGCAGCAGTGACGACCTGCAAGTCTGAGATGTCCTCATATACAGGATAAGTGTCCAACTGATGGAGAGAGACGACAATATGAGTCTCAATGAGCCTCATTCATGCAATTTTAACAATTATATAATTTTTAAAAATATTTTACTTTTTCACAGGTTTCTACTCTTCTTCTTTCAATTCAATTTATGATTTAATGTTGATAATAAAATGTATTTTATTGCATTTATAAGCCAAATGTTCATAACTGTATTTTAATGTAAGTTCTGTCAATAAGGTCTCTCTCACCTCTATATTCTCTACAGGTTGTTTCAGTTCAGTGGTGGAGCTCAGAGTTTTCTTCTTCCTGGATTAAATCCAACAAAAAGAAGAAATGTTTTACAAAATTTAATTTGTGGCTTAAAGACTTTGAACACTTTTTAAGAAGATAAATGAAAGGATGTTTTCTTTATTGTTTTACCTCATCCACAGAATCAAGAGAAGCAGAGGAATCAGTATCAGGAACACCACCATCAACCTGATGATGTTTAATATAAATCCAGATTTCCCTAAAAATTGAGACCAAAAGAAAGAAGATAAACCTCTTCATTAGGTGATAACCTCCTCTGTATACATGCGTGTGTGTGTGTGTGTGTGTGTGTGTGTGTGTGTGTGTGAGAGAGAGAGAGAGTCAGTGAGTATAACTTACGATTATGATGAGCAGGCAGAGCTGAAGAAAGCAGACATGATCAGATTAATCTCTACCACTTTTTTAAACAAGGTTGAGTAGATTGACAGTTGTGTGTTGCTTTTTTAAATAATCTGTTTCACTCACATTTCTCATAGATTAGATACATTTTGACATTGTGTTAGTGACATAGTTAGGTAAACTCACACAGTGAAGAAGAGCGGTAATCCTCATGTCCTTTCAAAGCACAGGAGATGTTGTCACCAGGATTAAACTGCCCTGAATAAAGAGAAGTTTCCTCCTCCATCATTTTCTGTCCGTTCTTGAACCAGACGTAAGAAATACGACCTGCTGGACTGCAGCTGCTGAGACATTTCAGCTCTGCCTCCATATGAGACTGATGGACTGTTATTGTGGTCACCTGCACCTGGAGAGCTGCATATGTGAAGAAGGACCCAAAATGTCATTTGTTACCAGTAAAATACACAAACATACAGTCAAAATAACCTTTGTGGTTCTGCTGGGTGAAATAATTTGTGATCATCAATCAAAAGTGGAAATGTAGGAAAGTACTCAATATAATCAAATCAGTTTTATGTGAAACTCTTCAACAATAACTATTTACCACTTTCACTCATCATCAGTTTGTGTTCATCAGTACCTGTGACAGTCAGAGTTGTTCCAGGTAAACTACTCCTCCATTCAAAGCTTTGTGTTTTGAATGTGAAGTGATACTGGGCTGAATCGCTCTCTCTCAGGTCAGAGATTCTCAGAGTGGAGCGTCCTCTCTCTGTTTCAAGGAGCTGAACATGACCTGCATACTGGGAGTCTTTACTAAGGTCCTCAGGCTGTGAGGGATTCTGCCACTGATGACTACGATCAGGACTGAACCAGAATGATGATGTGATAGATCCATAGTATTTGCTGTATGTGCAGGAAATGTCCACTGATGAGCCTCTGGAGGCACAGATGCTTCTGTCAGTGTAAATCACTCTGATGCAGGATTGACCAAAGACACCTGAAAGATAAAATTAATTTAAAACATGCTTAGTTCCGGTTCACCAAATCACAAAAACACATTTTTGTCTTGTTTGGGGTGTCTGCATAAAATCATGTTTACAAAAACCCAACAGAAAACAGTTTTGGTTACTGGATTGACCATAGACACCTGAAAGATAAATTGATTTTATTAAAGTACTATTGTACTTATTCTTATAATAATAATCTTATAAAAAGCTCAACAGGATATCTTGTTCATCACATGCTTAATTATGGTTCATCCAAATCACAAAAACAAATGTTCTCTCTTGTTTGTGGTGTCTATCCATGAAGATAACTGTGGTTTCATTTTTCAGGTTTTGAGACGTTGTCACCTCAACACAATAAAGTTTAGTTTACATAAAATCATGTTTGAAAAAAAAAACCCAACAGAAAACTGTTTTGGTTACTCTGAATAATCCACAGACCTATCTGTCAACAGTTTCCATTGGAACTACTTTCTACTCAAGAAGTATTAAAAAATGTCCACAGCAAAGTCTGTAGATTATCCAAAGTAACAGAGACAATGTTTCTGGTTAGACACATACATCTATAGTTTAAATATAAGTTTTCAAAGTTTTAAGCAGTATAAACAATATGTCATTCACTTTCATTGTGTTGGGATGGCAGCAGACTTTTCCAGGATTTAAATCTTACAATTTAGGCCCATAAAACTGTAACTATTTGCATGGTTAAAGGAGCAAGTCAGAAAATGTATATTTTGAGTGAAATGACACTTTAAATGTAAACTTATTTATTCATTTTACAGTCAACACAGTCAATAAGGTATAAAAGTGCAACATGTCTAAAATCTCATGGAGCTGAGGTTTGATGTTGATCCACTTCTATACAATGTTTGAATAACATGCTGCCCCAGAAACATGAACATACAATGTATAGTACAATAGTTTAATGGCTCCACTAGATGTGGTTATGTTATTGGGAGACTGTGTTGTAAACTCACACACTGAAGGAGCAGGATGATGCTCAAATCCTTTTAATGCACAGGAATAGCTGTCTGCCGGATAAAAGTTTCCTTCATAAGTAGAAGATGTTTGATCCTGCATTTTCTGTCCATTCTTGTACCAGATGAAGGAAGAACTATCAGGTAGACGACAGCTGCTGTGACACTTCAGCTCTGCCCAGGTAAAAGCTAAGTAGTATCTTGATTGGATCACCTTCACCTGGAGATCTGGATCTGTTATGAAAGAACAGAAATTTATGTTCATACATGCACCAACATTCACTCACCTCTTCCAATAATATTAGCCATTTGAAACTAAATTATATCTTCCAATGAAAATATTACCTGTGACATTCAAAGTGACTCTAGGTAAACCAGTATATTTCCCTCCTGGTTGGTTTGTTATGAACCTGAACTTGTACTCAGCTGAGTCTCTCTCTCTCAGGTCTGTGATTCTCAGAGTGCAGTCGTTCTTATCACAGTGATACTGCACACGACCTGCATAATCTGAGTCTGTTCTCAGATCCACAGCGTCATTTAGTTCATTACTCCATTTAAACCAGAATGTTTCATCAACTGTAGTATCAACATTATTTATCCTGGATGGGTATCTGTAGCTGCAGTGTATGTCCACTGTTGATCCTTTTAAGGCACAGATGTGAGTAGAAGTGTAAGTCACTCCCCAGCCATTCTGACCCTGTACCACTGTAACACAGAGCACATCAGAAACCACAATCAGATTTATAACAAGTTAAGAATCAGTGAATAAGACAAAGTGGATCATGGCACCAATATGATTTTATCTTCAGTCGTTGTCATTCAAAGCTCCTCATTGTGCATCAATCTAACGAGAACTGAACTGGAATACAGTATTTTATCAGTTGATCATCATATTTTATCATTTGTTACTGCTGAGTGTTTCAGCTTTAGTCCATTTATTCTGAAAGTTTACACTGTTGTTTTGTCTGTTTGTTGTACTTTGGAAAAAGCTAATGGTGAACATCTGAAATGTGTCTCTTATATACAGGAAACCAAGTCTTTCACTTCAAGTTCATTTTCAGCATTTTATATTTCCCATTTTGAACAAAGCCTGGGAGGACACAAGAATATAAAAGTCCAAAAACAAACTGATTTCTTTGAATTTACTGCACAAAGAAACTATTTTACGATCTATCGAAAACTGAACTAAAATACAGTATTTTACCAGTTGATTTCTCTCTCTCTCTCTCTCTCTCTCTGTCTCTCTCTCGCTACAGGTTGAGAAGAAGACACTGAAACATAGAGTCTGTGGTTGTGCTTAGTTTCCGCTCTTTTAGTTCTTTGGTCAAGCTGCTGCTCAGTAAATTTGAAAACCACAATGAAATGCAGGTCATGACCTGTGGGAAAGTTTTTAAAGTGGCCAACTTTAAATAGGTGACGATAAGTCTGCAGACTCCAGGGTAAAAAATGCATTGCATCAGTGCATTGTTGTACCATCAAAGAGCTATGAATATATTCATATGCATGTATAAAAATATATGATTACTTATAATCTATGGAGGGAAGGAGGACAAACCATATCAGCCAGGCCCCTAAAGCCTGACAGTCTGTGGTCGTGGTTAGTTTCCTCTCTGTTAGTTCTTTGGTCAAGTTGCTGCTCAGCTAAGTGTAAAACCACAAAGAGATGTAGAACGTGACGTCAGGGAAAGTTTTGAAAGCAGCAAAAACACTTGACAACAGCTAAAACAGTTGTCCAGCTCTACAGTACAGAGTGCAGAGATAACCATACAGATTTTAAACATCAGGACGAGACGAAATTCTCAGTGCATTGCTGTACCATCATAGAACTATGAATACATTCATATGCATGTATACAAATATATGATTCTTACAATCTATGGAGGGAGGGAGGACAAACCATATCAGCCAGGCCCCACCCCCACCACTCATGACGCAGACACAGCTCAACATCTTATTACAGTGTTTTTACCATTTTGCCTTCATTCAAACCTAGAAAAGTGCTGATCTGGGATGTTTTTGGCTTTCTTAAAATGATTTCATGCTGTTATGAATAAGTGTGCTAAATATCCTACAATGTAAATGTAGATATACAGTACCTGACACAGAGAGAAGGAAGACAACAAATCCACTCGCTGCTGCTGTTAAACTCATAGCTGCTCCTCTCAGCTCTCTGTGAGGCTTCAGAGACAATAAAATACATCAAATAATGTTCACAACATGTAATAGTCACATCAGTAAACTGTCCTACTTACAGCAGAGAAGGACGTTGTCTGTTAAGATACTCGTCGTCTGTGATCTGTGAGCAGAAGCCAGATATCAAGACGTTAAATGAAGTTATTTCCTTCCTGTTTGTTACTCTTATGAATATGTAGGAGGAGTCAAATGTGACAACCAAGTTTTACTGTTTTCTGAAGACTTAATATAATCTATGTTATAGAGAATAAGAGACCACTGTTCTGGCCTGCTCATTATTTTAAGAGAGAGAATAGAAATAATGAAAAAATCTTTAACAGTGGACACATTTCATTGTCTAAAAATAAATATGACATATGTGATGGATGTGTGACATTTGGTTTGATGCATCGCCTCACTACAATCTGAATAAAACACCAAATTCTAAAAAAATTTCAGCAAAATGAAAACAAAACTATCTACAGGGCTAGACACCACAGGAGGTCAGTGATGAAATATGATGTTTTGTTAATAAGGTGAACTGAGCCTTTAAAGCAGACAGTGGAGGGAGACCTCAGTGATGAAGCCTGAATCTGCAACACTGAAGCTTCACCACTAGATGGCAGTGAAACATCAGAGATACTGAATCACAACCCTGAGACAACATTTTACCATCCATCGCTGATTGTTTACACACATTTAAAGTTACTTTCAGTACTTTTCACTTTTTATGATTGAGTTGCATCTTAATATGTTTACACTTGACATTGAATTCATTAATCATTACAGTTAGAGGTTCAGTTTCAGAAGCATTGATTGTTCACATTGGTGACCTTGTTGTACAGTAGTTGAACAAACTCTCACAGTCGAGGTGTCTAAATATAAAAATGATTCAGTCAGTGATCTACAGCTGTCACTAACAAATATGGACTGTTATACTGAAAAGGCTTCATACTCAGTAAACTGTCACATATTCTGCTTCACTGAGTGACCCCAAAGAGTTTAAATGCACTGAAACGACGATAGCATGACAATTAATGCTAATGTCATGTGCACTGATTAAAATCCCAGGTTCCAATTTTTTAAATTATAATATTGTAAATAAAAATAACAGATTTTTTTTCTTTTCCAAATGAAGACATTTTTTCTTTTGGCTTGGTTTCTGTGAATTAAAAGCTTCTCCTTCTCTACTTATTTCAGTTTAGTTTTAGTTCATTTAACAAGTAATAAAGTAGTTTTAGTATAGTTTTTATTTAGTTCTAGTCTTAGTTTTTCAGGTATTAGGAGGAAAGCCTTGATAAGTAGAAGCTGTAAAGGATTAAATAATGCTGACACCGAGATAAGGTTTGCTGTGTTTCTGACTCTGAGCTTATGTTAGCTGTCTCCTGCTTCTCTGTGAGAGCTTCCAATGTTTTACTTTTACATTAGTGAGATTTTTCCCTTTTAGCTGTATTCCACAAATGTTCCTATCACACTTCATCACCACACTTTTACTTTTATCTACTACGGGGTTGGAGTCTAAATATTCCCATATTGTGCTGAGTTTTGTTTTCTGCTTGGAACTTCCTCTGCTGCCACCTGCTGGCACTAACCCGTTATCTCAAGAAGTCTGTGTTATCTGTGTTCAATGTGTGTGTGAGTGTGTGTGTGATGAGTTTGATATCCACATTTTAAACTCTCTTCTGTGTTT
The DNA here is from genome assembly GCF_027409825.1 of Scomber japonicus. Lineage (NCBI taxonomy): Eukaryota > Metazoa > Chordata > Actinopteri > Scombriformes > Scombridae > Scomber > Scomber japonicus. The sequence goes on from NC_070579.1 coordinate 6,189,685, forward strand.
ATGTGTGCCAGTGTCTGTCTGTGTGTCAGTGTCATTTATGTTCAATGAAAAAACTACTAACACCGGTGTTACAGGGAGTGGAAGAAGAGAAAGGTAAACAATGATTGATGACTGACTACTGATGGTCATTTTACCGTTTTTTAAACAGTTATTGTGGTAAACACACACGGAGGTACTTCTGTAGGGATCCTTTCCATGTTGTGAGCCAATGATAATTACATTTATGAGCCTGTCACTGGAGAAAACAAACGCTTTATTTAGACATAGCATGTCCGCCTCAGAGCCATCGGACTTTATGGTGACAACATGGCGCCTATTGTTGAGTTGTCTCTACTTACTGGAATTTTTTTTCCCGCTGGACTTTTGTGTGGTTTCGTCTGCATCATGTTCCCTGCAGTCAGCTAGCTAGCATGCTAACTTACTACCGAGTCAAAGTAGCTGAGGGCAGCAGTAAAAACTCACTGTATCAGATTTACTTCAACACAAGGTGGAGGTGGTTTACACAAGCTTACAGCTCCTCCTAGTGGCTGGAAATGAACCCTTCCTACTAGACTACAAGGCTCAACTATTGATTAAAGTTTTTCAATAAAAAAAACGACCACAATACAAAGGTCGAAGTTGGACCCTGCGAATGATTATTCTGTTATTCGGTTTTAATGACACATCCCTAATATCCACTTGATATGACTAACTCAGATAGCTGAAGCTGAATATAAGCTTCACATTTACTTTTAAATGACTGTGTGGACACACTGTGGATTTTGACATCTTTATATAATTATGTTGTAATGTAGCCTAAATGTTTACTTCTTTCTTACATTGTTGTGAAGCATCCACAAAGAAATTAAGAAATACAGAAACTACATGTCGATTTAAATTACTCTAAAATATACAGTTGTCTTGATGATGCATTCTTGGATCCGTCTTGAGATATATTTGTGTATATGTATTTTAATATGACCTGCAGGAAAAAAGATTAAAATATCAGATATGAGATTACTGATGTGTTCATTAGGTTTTGTTGACTGTGCTGTACAGTGCAGATGGATCTTCCCCAGTTTCCGGACCTCTGGTTCTGAGAGGGAAATAAAACAATGAATCAGGTGAATCTGAAGATAATGTATTAAATTATATGAACAGTCATAAAAACAACGTAACAGACAAACATAACAAATGAAAAACTGAATGAAACTGTTGCTACTGTGTTGCTGTGTGAAGAGCTGCTCACCTCGGGGCATTACCAGCTCTGTTAAAGTTAACAGCAGCGTACTCGGTAATCTCTTGTTCCTCCATGTGTCTGTGGAGCTGAGCTGATCTGATGTTGGAGTAGAGAGGATCCGCCTGGTTGTTGGAGAACTGCACGCTGGCATAATGAAGGTTATCTTGCTCTGTCTGTGTCTGGAGGGTGATAGAAATTAGCAAAGTGTTTGTTTCTGTGAAGATGGATTGTTAAGAAACAACATGAAGAGCTTCACAGTCAGATGAGTTTTCTAGTGTCACTTTAAGATAGTGAGTGTGGAAGTGTGAAACCAGGATAGAATAGTATAACTCTCCCTCCTCACCCTCCCTCTGTCGTCTGGTCTCTCCTCAGCCTCAGACGATTGACTGGAGGCTCTCTTTTTCCTGGTGAGGAGAATTAATTAAAACACAAATGACTGAGTTTTGAACAAGGATTCAGTGAAACAGAACTGCTTACCTCATCCATAGGAAGACAGAGAGGATTATGATAGGCAGGAGAACAGCAGCTGTTACACCAGCAGCGATTTGTTTTCCTGTTCCTGGGTTATAGAGATTGATAAGAAAATACTGACAGTTAATCAGGGTGTTACAGCATGTTTGGGTCCAATGTTTCAGTCAATGTATATTCAGTTCTCTTAATTTTAAACTGCAACAGCTCTTTTCAGATGAGAATATATTTTATATTATTTATGATTGCTTGACTTGTGGTACTTACATTCTCTTGTAACTTGTATAGTTTGATTGTTGCGTACTACAACATCAAGGGAAATTTCTTGTGTATGCAAATCTACTCAGTAATAATAATAATAATAATAATAATAATGATGATAATAATAATATTGATAAACAGAAAACCCATCCAGGTCTGCAGCTCATGTGCGCATGCTGTATTATGACCTTGTTTTGTTTCCAGCTTTAAACAGCTGGACTACCTGGCAGCTCGCAGGCTGGCTCGACTGAAACTGTTGTTATAGGCTGACACAGACATGGTTATAATATATTGGTCATCATTCATATACTGATATATAAGATAATATCAACCAAAACCTCAGACTTTCAGATTTTATCATCCTGCTCCACTATGGAGTCTGAGAGGAGAAACTGATGGCATTAAGTGTCCCCAAAGCTTAAATATTTGGATAAAGACAGCTGTAACTAACTGTACTGATGATGGAGGTCACACTTCTATAGAGCTTAACTAAATGTGGTGGTCCAGTACTGTGATTTACAGTCTCACTTTCATCTGTAACTAATATGAAAAACCATGTTTAAATCAAATCACTGGAAATCAAATTCTTGTCCATGTTCATTTGAATTAAAAACACTGGTGATAGTTTAAGCAACTGCAGTGAGCAAACTCTCCTCTCTTCCTGCAGCTTCTTCAGCACAGCTGGTGCTGTGTGAGCATTGAACCATAAATGCCATTGGCCCAGTAGAGGGTGCTGTTGTATAAATATAATTCCCAAATCATTCTTACAAGTTAATGTCTTTTCTTGTTAGACAAGAATTTCAGTGAAAAACTTCTTCAAGACCAGCTGGATATTTAACTTCTCCAGTGTGTCCACAGTATTGTCCCAAAACCTTCACTTAGTCTGTTGTGTCTGAATAGTCTTGAGCACATCTCAACTTCTTCCTCTAAATGAAAAGATGCAGCTGCTCAATATTTGGAGGTTAATTAAATTCCGCCCTGCATCATCACATGGTGTGTAATGAGTCTGAGTGCAGTTTGTGTGTGTGTGTGTGTGTGTGTGTGTGTGTGTGTGTGTGTGTGTGTGTTTGTGTGTGTGTGTGTGTGTGTAACTTACCTTTCACAACAGTCAGATGTAAGGTGGAGTTATGACGTCCTCTTCTGTTCTGGGCTTCACAGTAATAATTCCCACTGTGTTCAGGTCTGACATCAGTGATGGTGAAGATCTGTCCTGATGCTTTTGGTGAGTCTTCATTCTCCTTGTACCAGGTGTAATTAGCTGGTGGGTTAGCATCACTGCTACAGGTCAGATTCACTGAACTGCCCTCCACTATCTCAGCAGAGGGACTCACTGACACAGAGGGACGCTTTGGACCATCTGGACGAAAAATGAGGGTTGCATTAGTTCAACATGTTGTATTGTTGCTGCTCAGTGAACTACAGCAGCAGACTGAATGTGAAACAGGAAGAGCTGAAGAAAGAAGACATGATCAGACAAATCTTTCCATGTTTAAAAAAAAAAGGCTGTCAAGTCCAACAGCTGTATGTTGCTTTACCAACAAAGTGTTTCACTCACATTTGACATCAATAAAGACGTATTCAGATGTCTTCTTCCCCAGCTGGTTCTCAGCTGTACAGTAATACTCTCCAGAGTCAGAGGACTGGATGGAGCTGAAGACAAGCTGTGGTTCTTTACTGAGAGGTTGAAGGTCTGGATTTACATTCTTCTTGTACCAGGTGTATTTAGCTGCTGGGTTAGCATCACTGCTACAGGTCAGATTCACTGAACTGCCCTCAATGATTTCACCAGAGGGACTCACTGACACAGAGGGAAGCTTTGGACCATCTGGAGGAGAAGACATAGTTGGTCAACAGTGGAATAATTACACAATGTAAGAAGCAAATGTTTGACACAAAATGAGGAGTGAAAGTTGATTCCCTCGTTGCTGCTCATATTAAAATCAACTGTCTGTTACCTTGGATACATTTTGACATTGTGTTAGTGACATAGGTAAACTCACACACTGACGGAGAGCGGTAATCCTCATGTCCTTTCAAAGCACAGGAGATGTTGTCACCAGGATTATACTGCCCTGAATAAAGAGAAGTTTCCTCCTCCATCATTTTCTGTCCGTTCTTGAACCAGACGTAAGAAATAGGACCTGCTGGACTGCAGCTGCTGAGACATTTCAGCTCTGCCTCCATATGAGACTGATGGACTCTTATTGTGATCACCTGCACCTGGAGAGCTGCATATGTGAGGAAAGACCCAAAATGTCATTTGTTACCAGTAAAATACACAAACATACAGTCAAAATAACTTTTGTAGTTCTGCTGGGTGAAATAATTTGTGATCATCAATCAAAAGTGTAAATGGAGGAAAGTACTCAATATAATCAAATCAGTTTTATGTGAAACTCTTCAACAATAACTATTCACCACTTTCACTCATCATCAGTTTGTGATCATCAATACCTATGACAGTCAGAGTTGTTCCAGATAAACTACTCCCCCATTCAAAGCTTCTTGTTTTGAATGTGAAGTGATACTGGGCTGAATCGCTCTCTCTCAGGTCAGAGATTCTCAGAGTGGAGCGTCCACTCTCTGTTTTAAGGAGCTGAACACGACCTGCATACTGGGAGTCTTTACTAAGGTCCTCAGGCTGTGAGGGATTCTGCCACTGATGACTACGATCAGGACTGAACCAGAATGATGATGTAATAGATTCATAACTGCTGTATGTGCAGGAAATGTCCACTGATGAGCCTCTGGAGGCACAGATGCTTCTGTCAGTGTAAATCACTCTGTTGCAGGATTGACCATGGACACCTGAAAGATACAATTAATTTAAAACATCACTTTTATTAAAGTACTATTGTAACTATTGTAACCTAACTTACAAAAACACATGTTCTCTCTTGTTTTTTCAGGTTTTTAGACGTGGTCACCTCAACACAATATCGTTAAATAATCCACAGACCTCTCTGGCTTTTTAAGCAAAGACTGTAGATTATCCAAAGTAACAGAGACAGTGTTTTGTTTAAACACATACATCTATAGTTTAAATATAAGTTTTCAAAGTTTTAAGCAGTATAAACAATATTCCATTCACTTTCATTGTGTTGGGATGGCAGCAGACTTTTCAAGGACTGACATCTCAAAATTTAGGCCCATGAAACAGTTTGAATGATTTAAAAAGGAGCAAATCAGAAAATATGTTTTTAGTATTTTGAGTGAAGTGATTCTTTAAATGTCAGCTCGTATTTTACATTTATTTATAATCAACACAGTAAACAAGATATAAAAGTGTAACATGTCTAAAATGTCATGGAGCTGTGGTTTGATGTTGATCCACTTCTACACAATGTTTGAATAACATGCTGCCCCAGAAACATGAACATACAATGTATAGTACAATAGTTTAAAGGCTCCACGAGATGTGGTTATGTTAGTGGGAGACTGTGTTGTAAACTCACACACTGAAGGAGCAGGATGATGCTCAAATCCTTTTAATGCACAGGAAGCGCTGTCTTCAGGATAAAAGTCCCCTTTATTAGTAGAAGATGTTTGATTCTGAATTTTCTGTCCATTCTTGTACCAGATGAAGGAAGAATGATCAGGTAGACGACAGCTGATGTGACATTTCAGCTCTGCCGGGGTACAAGACTCATAGACTCTTGAACTAATCACCAGCACTAGTAGATTTGGCTCTGTGAGGGAAAAAAAGACAAATCATTAGTACATCACAAATAATGAACACAAAGGCAGACAGTTAAATGACAATTCATATAAGTGACCAACTAAACTGGATCATTTAATAAAAAACCCTGGAATACATTAGTACACAAAACGATGAAAACCATTCAATGGAAACTGATAGTAAATTAAAATGAATCTACTTTAGTCCAGTGAGTCGCCCCATTCATTTGTAATCAGCTTATTTAAATGCACTGTGTCAGTGTTTGTGTTCATCAGTACCTGTGAGAGTCAGAGTTGTTCCAGGTAAACTACTCCTCCATTCAAAGCTTCTTGTTTTGAATGTGAAGTGATACTGGGCTGAATCGCTTTCTCTCAGGTCAGAGATTCTCAGAGTGGAGCGTCCGCTCTCTGTTTTAAGGACCTGAACACGACCTGCATACTGGGAGTCTTTACTAAGGTCCTCAGGCTGTGAGTGATTCTGCCACTGATGACTACGATCAGGACTGAACCAGAATGATGATGTGATAGATTCAGAACTGCTGTATGTGCAAGAAATGTCCACTGATGAGCCTCTGGAATCACAGATGCTTCTGTCAGTGTAAATCACTCTGTTGCAGGATTGACCATGGACACCTGACAAGGTTAGAGTTACACATGAAATACAACATGTTTTTTTGTATTTTTGAGTTAACTGACTCTTTAAATGTAAACTCTTATTTTACATGTATTTACAGTCAACACAGTAAATAACATATAAAAGTGTAACATGTCTAAAATATCATGGCGCTGTGGTTTGATGTTGATCCACTTCTATACAATGTTTGAATAACATGCTGCCCCAGAAACATGAACATACAGTGTATAGTACAATAGTTTAAAGACTCCACTAGATGTGGTTATGTTAGTGGGAGACTGTGTTGTAAACTCACACACTGAAGGAGCAGGATGATGCTCAAATCCTTTCAATGCACAGGAAGAGCTGTCTGCAGGAGAAAAGTTCCCTTCATAAGTAGAAGATGTTTGATCCTGAATTTTCTGTCCATTCTTGTACCAGATGAAGGAAGAACGGTCAGGTAGACGACAGCTGCTGTTACACTTCAGCTTTGCTGAGGAAGGATTGATTGTTGATGAGATCACCTGGAGATCTGGATCTGTGAAGAAAGAACAGAAATATAATTTATGCTCATAGACACACAAACATTCACAGTAACATTTCATGATATTAATAATTTGAAATTCAATTACATCTTCCAATGAGAATGTTACCTGTTACAGTCAAAGTGACTCCAGGGAAACCAGTATATTTCCCTCCTTGGTTTGTTGTGAACCTGAACTTGTACACAACTGAGTCTCTCTCTCCCAGGTCTGTGATTCTCAGAGTGCAGTCGTTCTTATCACAGTGATACTGCACACGACCTGCGTACTCTGAGTCTGTTCTCAGATCCACAGCTTCATTATTACTCCATTTATTATACCAGAATGTTTCATCAACTACAGTATTAACCTTTTTTATCCTGGATGGATATCTGTAGGTGCAGTGTATGTCCACTGTTGATCCTTTTAAGGCACAGATGTGAGTAGAAGTGTAAGTCACTCCCCAGTCATTCTGACCCTGTACTACTGTAACACAGAGCACATCAGAAACCACAATCAGATTTATAACAAGTTAAGAATCAGTGAATAAGACAAAGTGGATCATGGCACCAATATGATTTTATCTGCTGTCGTTGTCATTCAATGCGCCTCGTTGTGCATCAATCTAACTAGAACTGAACTGGAATACAGTATTTTATCAGTTGATTATCATATTTGATCATTTGTTACTGCTGAGTGTTTCAGCTTTAGTCCATTCATTCTGCACGTTTGTAATGTTGTTTTCTTTGTTTGTTGTTTAGAAGAAGCTCAAACTGAACACCTGAAATGTGCCTATTAAACATCTTATATTCACCATTGACATAATTTTCCCTCATATTCATTTTCGACAGTTTATAATTCCCGTCTTGAATGAAGCCAAGAAGATTGATGGATATCTTCATCAATTTGACAAAATACTACAACACAACACATTACATACAACTAAAGTGTTTCCAGAGGACATTTAAGAGTGATGAACACGTCAATAACTCAAAAGTGAAAAGTAGTTAAAACACAAATGTCTCCTCTTTCCTACCGTTGTAAGGTAGACAACGTGTTACAACATTATTTAGACCAAACGAGCCGTCCTCTGAGCTGGACTAATAACATTGTTCTCTATGTACAGCTGGCTTTGAGACAAGTGCACAGGGACCGTCTAGAAAGAAGAGAAATACTTCAAACTATATTTAATAGTTTTAACTTTTACACCGTGCAGTGTGAGATAAATAATTTGACAAACCAATCATCTGATGTTGGTTATATTACACTTAGTTTGAATAAAATCGTTAGAGGTTATTAAATATAGTTTAAGTATTTCTCTTCGGTGTTGCACTTTCTAGACGCCCCCTCTCACAGTCAGTTGTACATCATTAGAACGTCTGTGTTTGTGGTTAGTTTCCTCTCTGTTTGCACTTTGGTCAAGTTGCTGCTCAGCTAAGTGTGAAAACGAGAAAGACATGCAGAACATGAAGTGTGAGAAACGCTTGAAAGCATCTAAGATAAAAATAGGTGTCACTAAGTTTTCACAGAAAGGGGAAACTGTCATAGTTATAAAAGCTAAAACAGTCGTCCAGCTCTACAGTACAGAGTGCAGAAATCACCAAACTGATTAAAAACATCAAGGTAAGATGAAATTCTCAGTGCATTGCTGTACCATCATAGAACTATGAATATATTCATATGCATGAATAAAAATATATGATTCTTATAATCTATGGAGGGAGGGAGGACAAACCATATCAGCTAGGCCCCACCCCCACCACTCATGACGCAGACACAGCTCAACATCTTATTAGTGTTTTTACCATTTTGACTTCATTCAAACCTAGAAAAGTGCTGATCTGGGATGTTTTTGGCTTTCTAAAAATGACTTCATGCTGTTATGAATAAATGTGTTAAATGTCCTACAATGTAAATGTAGATATACAGTACCTGACACAGAGAGAAGGAAGACAACAAATCCACTTGCTGCTGCTGTTAAACTCATAGCTGCTCCTCTCATCTCTCTGTGAGGCTTCAGAGACAATAAAATACATCAAATAATGTAAACAACATGTAATAGTCATATCAGTAAACTGTTCTACTTACAGCAGAGAAGGACGTTGTCTGTTAAGATGCTCGTCGTCTGTGATCTGTGAGCAGAAGTCAGATATCAGGGTGTTAAATGAAGTTATTTCCTTCCTCTTTCTTATGTCATGAATATGCATGAGGAGCCAAATGACAGTAAACCAACAAGATAAAAACCAAAGACTTTATATAATCTATGTTAGAGAGAATAAGAGTGTTCTGGCCTGTTAGTAATTTAAAGAGAAAAGATGATTAATGAAAATTTTATTATCTTAATCTGTAAGCGTGGAACAGTTCAGTGTCTAAAAATAAAATGATGTATGTGAGAGTCGCATGTTGAGACACTGAATACACCAACATGAGAACAATGACACAGTTTAACTGAACAGGACAAAAGGCTGAATATTGAGGGTAGAGATAACAAATATTCTCTTGGTTCTGTCAGATAGATTGTGTACTGAGATGTTCTTTAGGCTATTTAAATAGGAAAAAACCTGTAAAAATACATTCTGGAAAAAAACATCAAACAGTCAAAATGTGACAGCAAAATGAATCTAAAACTACCTGCAGGGCTAGACACCACAGGAGGTCAGTGATGAAATATGTTGTTTTGTTAATCAGGTGAATTGAGCCTTTAAAGCAGACAGTGGAGGGAGACCTCGGTGATGAAGTCTGAATCTGCAATACTGAAGCTTCACCACTAGATGGCAGTGAAACATCAGAGATACTGAATCACAACCCTGAGACAACATTTTACCATAACGGGGATGCGTCATCAAGAATAGACGGAAGTATTTCGTGCAGCTGAATGAAAACTGGTAACATTTGAAGGCTTTTATTGACTTAACTTTATCTCATTAGTAAGTTTTTTGGGTTATATTAAACACATATGCGACTCGTTAGCTTTATATTTAAACAGTAGGTGAGTTGGTATCGGTATTGTGGATTAAATGAGTCAAACGTGTTCACATTTAGCTGAGCTAAGCTAAGTTAGCCTGGTTTGTTTACATTAGTGAAGCTGCTGTGAAGAGAGCAGAGGCCTGTCCGTTTAATCAGGTTTAACTTCACAGCTGCAGGATCAGAGCTGAGATATGGTAGAGTAGGTGTGTGTGTGTGTGTGTGTGTCTGTCTGTCTGTCTGTCTGTATGTAAGTGCCTGCCTGTGTCTGTCTGTGTGTGGTGAGTGCTTGGCTGTGTGAGTGTGTGTGTGTGTGATGAATATGTGAGTGAGTGTGTGTGTGTGTGTGTGTGTGTGTGTGTGTCTTCTATGTGTGTTGAGTTTACAACCTTTTCCTTCTCTAAACTCTATCAGTTGTTTGCTTTTTCACCTTATAGTCATTGCTTCTTATCTCTTATTTTATATTTAATGAGAAACATAAAGGGCACAAAGTGGGAGACCCTCCAACAGACACACCATAGCTATGTTTACCAAGATAGTAAAATTACAGGATCATAAAACTACAGATAAACTGATTACATATAATAACAAGAATGACTCGCTTATCTTGTTTCTCTTCAGATAATTTTTAGGATGGCGGCGGTCCAATAGGAGGAGGGATGAGAGACTTTTGGCCGGCAGCGCTGGTCTCCGGCCTTTGTCACACAGACCAGCAGGACCCTCTCCCCGTATGGCAGGATGGACAGGTCAGCCCCTGTTTTAACCAGCTCGTCCTCGGAGCCCTGCCTCACGCTGGGATGGCTGTTTTCAGTGCCTGCTACCTCGGCGTGGCACGGTGAGTCAGATTAACCAAGACATAAATAAGATTACTTTACTATATAGAGTAAACTGGGAAATAAATAAATGTACATGTGCACTGTTCCTGGGAGTCAGGTGTCTAGATGTTTTCCTCACTATTATCATTCCTCATGTTCGTACTGTATGGAAGCTTGTGGGGGACTTTATTAAAATAATAATGTAAACTTGAAAATGTAAGTCCATGACACAAGACCGTTCGCAAAGGCCAATTAAAAGTCAAATTGATGAGGTCATTATTCAGCCTGAGCCTTACATCTCTGCCAGAATTTGCTTTTACTGTTTCAAACACTAAGACCTCGTGTAGTTTGACTTTTGGCCAAGTTCTGATTTGGGGTCAAAGAGTAGAACAGGACAGTTAATACAATTTATTTTATAGAGTAAATTAAGATTTTAAAATTAATGTTTATGTCTCCTCAGAAGCAGCCTCTTCCAGACGTCTCCTCCCTGCGGTTGGACGCTCAGGTTGGTCTGTGCTCTGATGGCGGCGCTGCTCTTCACTGCAGACGTGATCCTGGTGAGCCTCCTCCAGCAGGGGGACATGTACCTGGACATCCTGGCCGACAGCTGTGCCATCCTGGCCTGGCTGGTTCACTTCAGCGCCATAACGGTGCTCCAGAAGACTGCTTTTAGGAGAACCAGAGGACCCTCTTTGCTGCTCCTGCTGGTTCTTCTGTCTATCCCAAACCTGGTTTTCTCTTTACTGTTTTACTGTAACAATAAGGAATATTTAAACCTTTCAGATCTTCTCAGATTCATACGGTTTGTGCTCACCTCAGTTCGGACGCTCCCTCTTCTAGTTTATCTTCTAGCATTTGTTTTCCCCTGTATCAGTGATGCTGGATACACTTTGTACATTAACGCTGTGGATGGATCGCCGCTCCTTCCAGAGAGCAGCCAGCTGGATACGGGTGAGATGGTGGCGGAGGACGGGAGCAGCTGCGTCTCTCGGCTCTTCTACCTGTGGCTGACCCCTCTGCTGAGGCGAGGGCAGCGAGGCGAACTCGACAGACCGGCAGATGTTTATCACCTTCCTCGAAAACTGCGCACCAGTGTGATCTGTCGGTACTTCCACCAGTGCTGGGAGGCGTGCCGGAGAGGTGCGGCGGTGCAGAGCGGGCAGGATCAGTGGCCCAGGCCGGTCAGCAGCAGCCTTCTGAACGGCAGCTGGAGTTCACACTACCAGGAGGAACCTCTGGAGCTAGAGGGCGACGTCAGGCTGCTAAGGGTGCTGCACAAGGCATTTGGGCTGCGATATTACCTTCTTGGACTGCTGAAGTTAGTTGTCAACCTGCTGAGCTTTGCAGGTCCGCTTCTCCTCAGCAGTCTGGTTAACTTTATGGAGGAAGAGGGGGCTCCGGTCAGCAGGGGCGTCTGGTGCGCAGTGGGTCTTTTTGCCGCCACCCTCCTCTCCTCCATCCTCCGTAACATCTTCGTCTTTGAGGTTTCCAAGGTGGCGCTGTCAGCTCGTGCCGCTCTCATTTCAGCCATCTACAGCAAAGCCCTGCGGGTCAGCAGCAGCAGCCTGGCCGGCTTCGCTCTTGGGGAGGTGGTGAACTTAATGAGTACGGACAGCGACCGCGTCATGAACTTCTTCAACAGCTTTCACGAACTGTGGACCCTTCCCTTCACCTTCTCCATCACCCTCTACCTGCTGTACCTGCAGGTTGGGGTGGCATTCCTCGGAGGGCTCGGCGTGGCGCTGCTGCTGGTCCCGTTCAACAAGTTCCTGGCCTCCCGTATCCTTAGCAACAACAAACACATGCTCAGGTACAAGGACATCCGGGTCAAGGTGAGATGTGTGTGTGTGTGTGTGATGGTTTAATGCTAATGCCAGGCTGATATTACGAAGACAGTGGTGGCAGTTTTATAGACCACATTTATTTGTATAACTGACCCTAAATGATCTCAATTTAAACTTGTTTATTTTGTTGTTTTTGTCCCTGAAATTATCTTTTGTCAACTTTGAAATAAAAAGTCCTCCCTCATTCACTGAGCTCTTTAATACCAAATTTGAATGTTTGTGTAAAGATTTGAACCTTTGAATCAGTGTCATACATGAGAGTAAATTTAACATCTTTGTGTTTTGGACCGTTAATCAGACAAAATGAGACATTTGGAGCTATACCATGAACTCTTAATGAAATTATAGCATTTTCACCATTTTATGGACCAAACAGTTGCAGCCCTAATATTGTATGACATGTTTTTATATAAGTATTATCTTCTGAATAGGAATTTAAGACATTATGGCAGTTGTTATCTTATTAGATCTCTGTTTGCAACGTTTTTTTGCAGCCAAATTGTTATTCAGAAGAAATCCTCACACTCCTTTTTCGTGCTGTATTTTCCTGTCTGGAGTTGAAATCAACATTGTTCCAACTTTTTGTGTCTTTTCTCTCACAGCTAATGACAGAAATCCTCTTCGGCATTCGTGTCATCAAGTTTTACAACTGGGAGCCTCACTTCACTCAGAAAGTGGCCGACTGTCGCAAACAGGAGCTGTCTCACCTCAAGGCCCTCAAGTACTATGATGCCATGTGTGTGTACACCTGGGCCGCTCTGCCCGTCGTCATCTCCATCCTCACCTTCGTCACCTACGTGCTGCTCGGACACCAGCTGACCGCAGCCAAGGTACGGACGTCGCTGTGGACGGTTTGAAACTTGTGAAACTGTGTGACTCCAACATTGTTTTAATAACAGCTTTGAGTCTCGCTTCACACAAGTTTTCCAGAAATTAACTCTTTATTAAGACAGTTCATCTCACATTTAACTTCTTCCTTGATGATGAGCAGGTGTGAGTTAATGTAGTAGTTTTATGGTAATAATCAGTCTTATGTTTGTCTATCTGGAGGTTATTAAACACAATAATGATGATTTCTTTGTAAAGTTTTTAAGACCTTTTACATTTGAGCCTGGCTGATTTAGATTGATTTGATGCTCAGATGTTTAGACTATAAAACGAGGACAAAACATATAAAAAACCTATTTTTGGCACTTCTGTACTATTGTATCCCGGATACAGCCCCCAATATATCCCCAATACGGCCCGCTATAACCCAGTCCGATGAATTTATGTGGAATAATTAAAGAACATGTTGAGTGTAATAGATGTGATGGTGAAGCCTCTGTCTCCTCCTCTGCAGGTGTTCACCACGCTGGCTCTGGTGGGGATGTTGATCTTTCCTCTCAACTCGTTCCCCTGGGTGATTAACGGCATCCTGGAGGCCAAAGTGTCTCTGGATCGAATTCAGCGATTCTTCAACCTGACCAACCAGGACCTGCAGGCGTACTACGCCCTCGGTACGCTGCTGCTGCTGCTTTAATGTTTGTGTGTCTAAGAGGTCGTAGTTTTCGGTCGTCAGTTTTCAGAAAATTATTATTAGTTGCAGCGATAAACTGAATCCTTTTTCAAGCACCATTGATTTTATTGTATAACATTCACCTTGTTTAATGTGTAGCTGCAACAAACGATTTTTATCAATAAATCTGATGATTATTTTCAGTATTAATCGTTTAGTAAATTGATTATCAGGAAATAGTTCACATATCTCAAGGAGTTATATTAATATGTCTTGTTGTGTCTGGCCAACAGTTCAGAACCTAAAAATACACAGTTTTCTGTTATATGTCAAAGAAAAGCAGTAAATCTTTACATTTGGGTGAATTCTTGGAATTTTGTCTGTAAAATGATCATCAAACGTTTTACCCATTAATTGAATTGTCATTGTCCTTGCTGTTAAATAAAGTAACACATCATATTTTACATATATACATGTTCTTATTGCTTTATATGCTCTTTCTGTCCACAGTGTCTCCTGAAGACAGTCAGACGTCGGTTCTGTTGAATCAGGGAAAGTTTTCTTGGCAGCAGCTCGACGAGAACAAAGAGAGAGAAACTGACTCTGGAGCTGCTAAAGGAAGTCTGCAGCTCCACAACCTCAATCTACACATCACAAAGGTATAAACCACTTTAAAATACATAGATTATATTGATATCTATAGATTTTTAGACTACAAAACATATTACATGATGTATTGTATCCTGGATGAGACCCCAATATGTCATAATGCTTCAAAGCTTCTAGGCCCTCACAAAATATGGGGATTGATACCATGGATAGCAATGAATCAGAAATGTTGATACAAGCCACTAGTTACATAATATATACAAATAATTTTAATGTCATCATACTTTTTATGTCCTTTATAATTCATGCTGAATTGATTCAATGGAGCAGTCGAACCAGTGCATTTTAAAAAGTTTCCTCCACATGTAAACTGATCTTTAAATCATATTTCTTCTAGTGATGTAAGTACAATATTAAAGGAGTACAGTTCAATTCTGAATATGAGATCTTGTATTTTCTTAAAAGAGACTTAAATGAGCTGCAGGTGTTTTTGCACAAAGTTAAATCAGCCGATAAGCGTTTGTACAATGTAGGTTTTAAAAGATAGAAAAAGAGTCTCCAGTGAATGATGTATGACAACATTTCTAAAACTACTCATTAATGAAAACTTCAGTTATATCTTGAATGTTTGGACACCTGAACAAAGCGTTATCCATTCTCTGAAAGTTCAAACATTTAAAATCCACGCATTTTATTTCTATATCTGGTTAAATGAGTTTTCATCAGTAATCAGTAACTCCTGTCCTCTGACCTGTGTGTGTGGTTCAGGGCTCTCTGGTGGTCGTGGTGGGGAAGGTCGGCTGTGGGAAGAGTTCGTTACTGGCTGCTCTCACTGGAGAACTCAACAGGTACAGCACCTCTGTAACTTTACTCCAGATATTCAGATTATTCAGATTACATAGAGATGAATATGGAAATGAATGAATAAACCAGTTTGCAGTAGTCATGGATATTCTGGAGCCTTTTATTAACTGCTCACTATTTTCAAATTAAATCAGTCTTTTAATAACAGTGTATCAGGACGTACAGAAAACTGAGGTTCATCGGTCGTCCTCTTGTCTCTGCAGGCTCAGCGGAGTGGTGTATGTTGCAGACAGAGAGTGTGGTTTCGGTCTGGCAGCTCAGGAGCCGTGGATCCAGCACGCGTCCGTCCGGGACAACATCCTGTTCGGCAAAGACTATGATCCATCCTTCTACCAGGCCGTGATCGATGCTTGCGCACTCTCAGACGACCTTAATGTACGATCCTTAAGCTCCTTTATATGTCTGTATATGAGTCAGTGATGGTTTAGTTTAAATTTAAATTTGCACACATTCTTTTTTTGTGGACCCAGCATCAAATTTCTGCTTTTAATCCATTTTGCGAGAATATATTAGAGGATTATGGCAGCTTTTGTTTCAGCTTCTTCTGGTTTTTCCTGTTTTTTGCAGGTTTTGCCGAATGGTGACAGGACAAAAGTAGGAGAGAACGGAGTGACTCTGAGTGGAGGACAGAAGGCACGAGTGGCCCTCGCCAGAGCTGTTTACATGGTGAGTCCATCTGCTTTGAGCTAAGAGACACTCAAGGAAAAGTTTTTACGTTTTTGTGAAATCAGCATGGTCAGACCTACAGTCTGGGTCAGACACTAAGTTTCTCTGATTAAAACCACCAACCAAAATCTAAAAATGTAAACCGGTGTGTTTAAATATAAATCAGCTGGAGCATCATGTGTTGAAACTCTCTCATTCTTCTTTAATTTATTTTGTGTGACCCGACTGTCTCAGGACAAAGACATCTACCTCCTCGATGACCCGCTGGCTGCGGTCGACTCAGACGTGGCCGAACACCTCATGCAGAAATGCATCGTTGAACTCCTCAGAGGAAAGACCCGAGTCCTCTGCACGCACCGCGTCGAGTTTGTGGACAAAGCGGACTCTGTGATCCTCATGGAGAACGGGACGATCGTCAAAATGGGTAAAACATCATCATCATAAGACAATATATTTTTGGAACACAGGACTTTTGTTTTATTCTACCTGTGATGTCATTTTGCTGTTAAACAGGCTCACCAGCAGAAATCCTTCCTCTGGTCGAGGCGGTGCCGAAAAAACGGAAGAATGACCAGAACACAAAAGAGAAAGGTAAGTTCACGGCAAATTGTAAGTGACACATTTTTTTGATATGCTTAAATTGAGTTGCCAGGTAACCCTAACCCTAACCCTGATCTGTTTTCAATGAACACTGTGGTCTTTACCTTTTTACAGTTAGAATCAGTAAATAAACATAACCAAGATATACTGACTTTCTTCTTGTTAAAATTTACAGCTGGCTTTTATTCTGTTTATGTATTAATTTGTTTATTTATAGAGGACAATGCTCATTAATCAGAATTGGCATTTTAACAACATTTTACACCACAGTCTGAACCTGTAGTCCCGACTTAAATACATCACAGAATAACATCAAACTATGAGGAAAAAAACTGGAGGGCAACCTTTCACAATCCATCAAACAATAAAACATTACAAACAATATAAAGGTGTCATTCATGAGTATATCTGACTGGTTTTATTTTTTTATGTATTTCATTGATTTTTAAGCAGAAGGTGTGGAGCAGGAGGAGGAGGAGTCAGGCTCACCTGCTGATCTGTGTGCGGACGATGACGCAGACCTCTCGGGGGCGGAGCAGAAACAGGCGGGCGGGCTGGCGTGGAAAGTTTACCGCATCTACTGGCTGTCTGTGGGCGGAGTGCTCACCGCCTCCATCCTGATATCTCTGCTCCTCATGCAAGGTTGAGATCAACGACTCTTCTTTTAAATGATCAGCTGATGCTTCTTTTCATGTAAAGCGTCAACGGTTTTGTTCACTTTGCTGCAGAAATGTTTAGATTCTCTTTCCACATTTATTACTCAAGGAATGTAAAACTTAAACTGTATTCTACATAACCTGCTGTTATGTGTCTCAGCCTCTAAGAACATTTCCGACTGGTGGCTCTCACACTGGATCTCAGAGCTGAAAAACAACGGTTCTACTGGGAGGAATGGCTCCTCCTCAGCTGCCTTCAGTTCACCTCAGCTGCTGCTTTTCTCACCTGGAGGCCTGATGTGAGTTCAACAGATCAAGAAAAAAATGTATTATTCATAAATAATAAATACGGTTTGTGCAGGTGACACTCAAGATGGCTCCATTTCACATTACAACACAGTAAAACATTGTTGTCCAGACTGTTTTATCGTCCTTCTGTGACCAGTGTATGAGTTAAATTGTATTTTATGTGGTATTTAAAAGGTCTTAAAAAGTCTTTCATTTAATTTGATGAATGCTGCAGATACCACGAAGACTCGGGCAGCATTGATTGATGGCAGTGTTTTCACTATTTCACATTACAACACAGTAAAACTAAAATGCAGCAGTAAAACATTATGGTACATACTGGATTAGGCAGATGGAAGGATGTAACTCATGTAACAGTCAGTGATAGATAAGGTTTGGCAAGATGAGCAAAAATAGTTTTAAAAGCAGTATTGGGTTTGTTAAAATGTACATTTAGTATTTTTATATAATTTGAAATGACATTTGCACCATTTTTTTAACCACAAGTAAGACTGAATGCTCCTGAAAATGTCAAATGGTGTAACCACAAAATAATTATAATAAGAAGCAAGTTGAATTATTTGGTACAAAGTTTGTATGGTTACACCACTTAGACATTTTTGCCATAATCCTCTAATATATTCTCTCAAAATGAATTTAAAAGCAGAAATTTGATGCTGGGTCCACAAAAAAAGAATGTGTGCAAGTTATTTGTACACAACAACAATATAACATCATTGTCCATCATGTGTGACAGTTTAAAATGAGCCTAAAATTTAACTCAGAAGAAATAATAGTAGAAAACATAAAAGCATTTTGCGGTAATGATTTTCCTTCTATATATAAAACCTCCTAATGAAACAGTCTCATCTTCTCTCTGCAGGTCTCCTCTCTCCTCGCTGCAAACGCTCCCTTCGACCAACTTGAGCTCCGACGTCAGGTTTTATCTGACAGTGTACGGCTCCATCGCTGGAGCCAACACTGTCTTCACCGCCATCCGAGCCTTCCTGTTTGCCTACGGAGCCGTCTGCGCCGCCACAGCCATCCACAACAGACTCCTGGATCGAGTCCTTAAGGTGCGTCATCTGAGCTTCCAGCCTTTCTAAACCACCAACATTTAGAGCCGAGTTGAACAGATTGAATGTTTGGCAGCCGTAACTTTAGGTTATTAGGTTATTTATAGTGCAACAAACATAATAAAATCAGCAAATATTGAAAAAGGAGTTAGTGCAGTAGATAAACATGAATGTGATCAATCGGGAATCAGAATAAGTGTATTTTCAGGCAGGATTCTGATGGGAGAGAGCTCCAAAGGCGGGGGGGGGGGCAGATTGGCTGAAAGGTCTTGACCCCATGGTGGTTGGCAGGAAGAGCTGAGAGCTGGATGTCAGAGGAGGATCGGAGAGTGCGGGAGGGTGTGAAGATATGAACAAGTTCAGAGAGATATGATGGATACGATAAATGTTGACTATTCAAAATTTTTATATCAACAATGAACCGGCTGGGGCCTTTCTGTGTGGAGTTTACGTGTTCTCCCCGTGCTCGCATAGGTTTCCTCCCATTGTCAAAACAATGTATGCAATAGGTTAATTCTCCTGTCAGTGCCCGTGACGAAGGCACTGACATAGATTTGGAGTTGTTCCCCAGGCGCTGCACAATGGCTGCCCACTGCTCCTAGTACTTAGGATGGGTTAAATGCATAGACTGTATAGAAGAAATGGACGTAACATCCGTGACGTCACCCATTGGTTTGTGGACTGCTGCTCGGAAGCCAATAGTTTCGGATCTGGGCAGCGCCATCTTGAAAATTTCAGGTGCATGCTGGGAAAAATAAAAACACGGATTCTACTTATATGGGCATGAGGCGGGGCCATGGGCAGAGCGGGGGAGGTTGCTACGGTTGCGAGGGCTGGATCTCGAGGACATTGTGCAATCAACCTGTCAATCACGACGTAGCCACGCCCTAATGCATACCCTGCTTTATCATCAAATATAAAATCAGGGAGGCCGAAATGTCCCAAATGAACATCATACTGCATTGAAGAAGGCTTTAAACTAGCGATTGAGAACATAAACACATTTTGAAAACGTTTACTGAGGTTAGAAATCAAGTGAGAAGTTGGTGAATTCTCCATTGACTTGTATAGAGACGGTCGCCCCCTGGTGGCCTTTTGATAGAATGCAGTTCTAAGTTACTTCCACGTTGGCTTCATTTCAGAGGACTCCTCGCCTGGTTAAATGCAGAGACTGAATTTCACTGTAAGACTACATGTGTGACAAATAAGGTCCCTTTGCTTTACATGAGGTGGGCACTAACACAACTGCAGTGGGACGATAATGTCGCACTATATTTGGTGGATGTGGAAGTTTGGGCAACTTTATGAAGCAATAATGTTAGAGCTGTGTGTCTGTATTGCTGCATCATTAAGATTCTGATTTATTCCCACTGTTAACTACCCTACTTAAAATTTCCTACTCAAAATCTTGACTTCCTTCCCTTCCAGGCCACAGTGACCTTCTTCGACACCACTCCACTGGGTCGCATACTCAACCGCTTCTCCTCAGACTTGTACAGCGTGGATGACAGTCTGCCGTTCACCCTGAACATCTTACTGGCCAACATCTTCAGCCTGCTGGGCATGCTGGTGGTGATAAGCTACGGCCTGCCCTGGGTCCTAGTGCCCTTGCTTCCTCTGGCTCTGCTCTACCACCGCACTCAGCACTTCTACCGGCACACCTCTCGTGAGCTGAAGCGCTTATGCAGCCTCACCCTGTCGCCCATCTACTCGCACTTCTCCGAGACGCTGACCGGCCTGGGAACCATCCGGGCCAGTCACAGCTCTGCCAGGTGAAACTAAAGAAAAGTGATTTAATTTGGAAAACATAATTAAGATTAGTATATCTTTATTTTATTTATGGCTGCATTATTTTACAGTTTTGTATAAAATATAAAACTACAAAATTAAGTGCCACTCACAGATTCTCTGATCCCATGATAATATTTTTAAATGTCTATTTTTTGTCTGATTCACAGGCAATGATATTTAATTTTTTGATGATATAAAGCAAAAAAAGTCTTCACATTGGAGAAGCTGGAACTGGCTTTGTTCTGTATTCCTGATTGAAAAGTTACTCAAATGATTTTTATATATTAATAAAAATAGCTTTAGATAAACTTTCTGTCATTAATCAACTAATAATGTTCTAATTTGATTGCCTTTATATTATATTATTTACTGATTAATTTCATTGCTACCTTAATGCTTTATATTGGTGACAGATAAGTACAGATTGTTGTTAAGTCTATTTACACAAATACCTTTTGAAGTAATATGATAATGATTTAGTCATATTTAAATCTTCATATTAAAACACTTTTCCTCCTCTGTGGTTGCTCCAGGTTTGAGGAGGAAATCGCCAGGCGTCTGGAGCAGAACCAGCGCTGCTTGTTCCTCAGCAACGCTGCTATGCAGTGGCTGGACATCCGCCTGCAGCTGATTGGTGTCGCTGTGGTGACGGGCCTCGGGGTGATCGCTGTGGTCCAGCACCAGTTGGATTCAGTTGATCCAGGTGAGTGCAGACCTGGTTTTTGGTGGCTGTGGATTGCATTTGATTAAATGTTTCCTGATCTCCATGATTCTCCAGATGAAATGTAATATTTAGAACAATTGTATTCCATTAACTTTATTTAATATAGAAGTTATAATGTAAGATCATGCCAAACTAGCTGATATGGTGTTTTATTGACTATTTACTGTTTCTAAGCAAGTTGAATTACTTGGTACAAAGTTTTTATGGTTACACCACTTAGACATTTTTGCCATAATCCTCTAATATATTCTCTCTAAATGGATTAAAAGCAGAAATTTGATGCTGGGTCCACAAAAAAAGAATGTGTGCAAGTTATTCATATGTTTATTTGAACCCTTTTAAATTTGACTAAACCACATGGACACAAAGAAAAGGTTATGGACCCATGTGTGTTTTGTCCCTGTCAGGTCTGGTTGGTCTGTCTCTATCCTACGCTCTGTCCATCACATCCCTGCTGTCTGGCCTCATATTCAGCTACACTCAGACAGAGATGCAGCTGGTGAGCGTGGAGCGGACTGAGGAGTACTCTACCGGCCTGCCGACCGAATCGCAGCATCAAAACACTCAGGTCAGAAGAACTGCAGCTCAAACTGGCACTGATATTTCCACAAGACCGAGAAGAGAGAAGAGATCATCACAGAGCCTCATGCTTGACTTTGGGAACTTGCCAGGTTCAAGTTAAAGTCCTTTTCCTGAACCAGGGGATGAAAAAAAGATACTTTTGATTCAAATGTTGGGTGACAGACTGGAGAATAATATGAAACCAATCCTGTCATTTTCTTTTTAGAGAAACACAAAAAAACACACAAAAATATGTATCTGACAACTCACAATCACAATGAACCAAAAATCAATCACTAAAATTTTTCCCACAATCATAAATCAAAACACTTTAAATAAATTTTACCCAATTTCCCTTCCCCCAGCTCCCTAAATGACCTCTACTCCCTCCCCTTCCCTCTGAGAAGGAAAAGGCTATGCTGCACTTCCTGCCACAACAAGAGATATTAAATGTGATGCAGGCATAACAATATATTGGTAGCAAGCCAACTGTGTCTTCAAGGAGTTATCAAACTGTATTGTACAATTTAAAAAACATTTTCAGCATTGTTAAATAGTTTGAGGCTTAATGGTTCTTGATTCTACAGATTAATTTACACTATATGTAATGATGATCTCCCTAGTTGCCCCCGGCGTGGCCTGAGCAGTGCTGGTTGGAGTTCCGTAATGTGGTTTTGGTGTACAGGGAAGGTCTTCCTAATGCTTTGGACGGGGTGAGCCTGGTGGTGCGACCCGGAGAGAAAGTAGGCATTGTGGGGCGAACGGGCTCTGGCAAGTCCACCCTGTTCCTGGCCCTGTTCCGTATGGTGGAGCTCAACCAGGGTCAGATACTCCTGGATGGGCTGGACATCAGCACTGTGGGTCTGGCTCAGCTCAGGTATGTCTCAGGTGGTAGTGGGTCTAAGCCAGATAATCATTGTTTTTTATGCTTAATTCAAACTTTAAGGTTGCTTTACACTTTGATAAATGAAGTCAGTAAGAAGTAAAAGTTGACACTTTTGTGTGCTTGGGGCACCCTCTGCAGGTCCAGGTTGGCCATTATTCCTCAGGACCCCTTTCTTTTCAGCGGGACTATCAGGGAGAATCTGGACCCCTGTGGGCAACACATGGATCAGCAGCTGCTGGATGTTCTGGACCAATGCCATCTCAGCTCTGTGGTTAACAGGATGGGTAAGAGAAACTGAGACAAAGTGGATTTAAAGATGTGCTGAGGCAGTTTTTAAACATATAAGATGATGAGATTAACTGACACAACACATTAAGCATGAGCACATAGGCAGAGCACTGAGTTCACTCCATCCGTAAGCATTCCTGTCTGGTCATGTGACTGTTTCGATTGAATGTTACATTATGTTCCTGTTTGAAAGTCTCGCTCTACCCTTCAAGACAATATGTTCCCCACACATGCACTAAACCAATCACTAGGGGCACATTGATCTCCATTGAGCACTTTGGGGGGAACCCCAGAGGTACCCTAAAGTGAAATCCAAAGCCAAATGGGAAGGACTTGGTTTGACCGTAGGGTCACTTCGACCCATCAGTATAGTAAATGTACCCCAACGAGACCCACACCCCAAGTAACCCCTTCTATGGTGATCCCCCTTAACCGGTCACTTAGTGCTCCCGACCCCCAGGGTCAGTTGGGACCCCCACCCTCAAGTACCCCCCCCCCCCCCCCCCGTCGTTATTATCCCCCCAGTCATTTAACATCAGTGGGTACAGGTGATGGGTGTGGTTACATATGCTACTTCTGACCAATCGCTCCTGTTAGAGGTGAAAGAGAAATGGTCAGAGAGGTATATCATCTCATATTACACCCATGAAGCATATAGTGTATTTTATTTAACATTTTATATTAATTGTGTGTGTGTGTGTGTGTGTGTGTGTGTGTGTGTGTGTGTGTGTGTGTGTGTGTGTGTGTGTGTGTGTGTGTGTGTGTGTGTGTGTGTGTGTGTGTGTGTGTGTGTGTGTGTGTGTGTGTGTGTGTGTGTGTGTTGCAGGTGGTTTGGATGCTGAGGTGGGAGAGAAAGGAAAATCCTTCTCAGTGGGACAGAGACAGCTGCTGTGTTTGGCCAGAGCTCTGCTGACTCAGGCCAAGGTGAGACCTTCTTCTGCTGCTTCTTGTCATTATTGTCATTGCTCATGTCATTACATTGTGTCTTTCTGGGTGTAACTGAGCTGTCCACTTAAAACAAAATCATTATTAGTATTTATTTAAGTGTTTCTAGAATTATAATTAACTTGATGTTCCTTTTAATATTTTTAAATAGTTTATGTACGGCCTCACCTTTTCATTGAGAACCGGACACTATTTAAAAAATGACTGGACTGTGACAATCACTTTTCCAGCACACTGAGGAAGCCAAAACTTGTCACTTTCATTTCAAACCAGTTTACCTCCAGTTTCTCTAACAATAAACCCAAAAGCTGTGTGTTTTTCCACATTCACTTTGTAATGTGAATTTCAGTGTATCTGTAAACTTGGGACTGCTGCATTTATATTTGCAATGTTGTGCCCTGAATAATGGCTGCAGCCTCTGTTTCTAACTCTTAATCAGAGGGAAATAGTCGCCCATAGGCCAAATTCGGACCTGCAGCAAAAATATTTGGCCCTCTGATGAAAATTCTGACTTTCATTGTTTAGCTACATTTTTCACAGATCTGCAATAAACAAAATAAACACAAGGCTCCTGTAAATCCCAGTCATTGTCATATATCTTTGTTGCATCTAATCCTTCCCCTACACAAGCAGAGGCATTAAAACTGTCCAATAAACCTTCCAGAAATTAAAGTTTAATACAAGAATACAAACCATTTTGGCAGTGGAAGAGAAAATGCTGTGTTGATGCCATTTTCTTTTTAACATACAAATCTTTACTGTGTTGTAAATCAGTTTTATTCTCAAATAAATTAGAAGAAAGAAACATATAATTCTGCCTTTTCACTGCATCAGTTCATGACCCCACCAGTGGAAAATCCTGAGAAAACCGGCCCTTTATTTGAACAGCTGACTGCTCTAGCTGTAATTCATATTGTTGGAACATTAAGATGCTGTTTTTCCCCATCATGCAGGTTCTGTGTATCGATGAAGCGACGGCCAGCGTGGATCAGAAGACGGACAAACTGCTGCAACAGACCATCAGAGCAAAGTTTCAGGACAAAACCGTTCTCACTATCGCTCACAGGTAAAAAATGTTTTCTGATGACTCAGGTGTTTTTTTAGAAGGGTCAATTTCCAATGCTGCTCATGGGTCCATGTGATTCAGTCAAATTTAAAGGGGTTAAAATGTGAAAATAAACTAAGGGGATTATAGCAAAAATGCAGTGTAATCATAAAAAATATTTAACATTTATCATTCTTTTGTGGTTACACCATTTGACATTTCCAGAAGCATTCAGTCTTACTTTTGGTAAAAAAAATGGTGCAAATGTCATTTCAAATGATATAAAACCAACAAAAATACTAAATCTACATTTTAAAAAACCTGATGCTGCTTCTTTTTGAATTCCTCATCTTACTAACCCTTATTTGTCACTGACCCATATACATGTACAGTATCATAAGCAGAAATAGTTATTAGTTATATTAGTATATTAGTTATATATTTGACAACCCATGGCTTATTCTTCATGCTTACATGGACATTTGGAAGAAGTTAAATCCCTTTTCTTTTTGTCTTTGTTTGACCAGGATCAACACCATCATGGACTGTGACCGGGTGCTGGTGATGCATGCTGGGAAGGTGGCGGAGTTTGACACACCTGCTGCTCTCTGCCAAACCGACCAGTCCATCTTCCAGAGGCTGGTCGGAGGGAGAGAACAGTGAGATGAACAAAACAAACAAACAAACACTGAAATCTGAAGATAATTATTTTTTTACTTTATTCTGGGAAGTTTTGCTGAGAACTTGAAGCCTTTTTTTTAGCTCCGTCCTGAAACTTCTACATCACACACCGAGACTACGCTTCTTCTGTCGGAGGAGAGAAACGGTGAAACGATGATGTGGAGTTTAATAACATTTTGTTATTTGTGCTGACATTTAGTTTCTTTTAATTAATTATTTTAATGCAGATGAAGGACTTATCGTCTTCTAAATTTTGTTCTTGATAAAGTGACAAACACTTTTCCTTAGATGACTGTTTATTATTTCTGGGAAGATTTTTTGACATGTTTAAGCAATACATTTGCACTGCATTACGATCCTGCTACAATTAGATTTAATTTATTACCTTAAGCTCTAAAAACTGCTCTTAAACTGGCACCAGTACTTACACACAACTCTGCACTCAACCAGTCCATCATCATCATCCAAACCTGCGACTGGATTGACCCCAAAATGCACTGGGAAAAATCACCCAATCCTACCGGTGTATATGGTGGCTAACAGCGAGTTGCAGTCATGTCTGATTAATTTAGAAATAAATCAAAATGTTAAGAGGATGAAATGTTAAAATTCATGCTACTAAACATCTGGGGAACAGTCTTGCTTCCAGTCTTATTATATTTTAACCCAGATTGAGGTGGAAATATGTTTTAGTTGAGTTAGCAGCTCTCTAACACATATTAACCCTCGACTCCTATTGAATAAAACACTGTGGGGTATATTACAGTTCTTAAACGATGGATTTATGCAGGAAAACATCTGCATACAGTTACAGGCACTTTTATTCTTGACCTGTTTGTCTCATGCAAACATACACACAAGGATGCACGTGCCGTCCTGAAAATGGTTAAACCCTTCTCCAATGATCTACAGGGGGCAGTAATGTGCCAGGAAAGGCAGTGAAGAAGACTTTAAGCTAGTAAACATGGATATAAATAATGAATGATTTAAGATACTTAAGAAATCAGCTTTGCAAATGTTTTATAAGGAAGGAAAAGCATTCAAACCTCAAGGATACACAATTACTTTGAATATAAATGCTTTTTTTTAAATAGAAAACTCCACACAGGACCAAGAAAATCTAATCTCACTGCACATTCGTCTCAATCCGATCAATTGAGCCAGGCTCTGTTTGAGGTTTCTTTCCATTAAAGGGAGATTTTGCTGCTCATAGATTAAAGAGTACAGTCTAGACCTGCTCTTTGTGGAAAGTGTCATGTGATAACTTCTGTTGTGATTCAGTGCAATATGAATAAAACTGACTACACTATTTAACCCTTTACATACTGTTTATACTCTAAACCCTCACAGTAAGAATCACCTCATTAAAAGAGTCTATACCAAATGTTGAGGCACAGATCTGTTTAGAAAGCATCAATAGTCAATAATCTGACTGATCAATAAATGTGATTAAAGCTTGATTCATGTTTCAGAGAGCAGAGAAACATCTCCTATCACACAATATCATGTCCTATTTTACCTCAGACATGAAAATATAACATAGCAATAATTATGGAAATGTCTCTTTTTGGTAGTTTTGAGTCTCTTTAGTCTCTCTATCTCTACGTTGCCATGGTAACTAGATGGCAGCTGTCACTAACTGTAGGTTGTTTTTAGTCTCTTTCTGGTAGTTTTTAGGTTTATTTAATCAACTTAAGTCTCTTTTTAGTGATTTTTTCATCTCTTTTTGATGGTTAAATGTTATTTTCTATGTAAAGTGTAAAATGAGCAGAACTTTCTGGAGCTGTGGGGGTTATTGTATAACCATTAGAGCCATCAGTCTTCACTGCTACACCATAAAAAGAAATCCTCATAACTACTATCTTATTAAAACTATTAACTATTCATTTCACTAAAGACATGGCAATAGATACGGAGATAATTTGACCCAGAACAGTATGTAAGGGTTAAATGGTTTTTCAGTCACAGTCGGGAATGAAGCATCATTAATCTGAATGTCAGTAATCTGTGATCTCCCAAAAATCGTCTTTTAACCTTCCTGTCGTCCTCCCAGGTCAAATTGACCCCGTCTGTTTTGACTGTTCCTTCATTCCTTCCTTCTTTCCTCCCTTCCTTCCTTCCTTCCTTTCCTTCCTCCCTACTCACATTCCTTCCTTCCTTGCTTGCTTCCTTCCTTCCTTCCATCTTTCCTCCCTCCTTTCCTTCCTTCCCCCTATCCTTCCTTCCATCTTTCCTCCCTCCTTTCCTTCCTTCCTTCCTTCCTTTCCTTCCTCCCTCCTCCCATTCCTTCCTTCCTTCCTTCCATCTTTCCTTCCTTCCTTGACTCGAGGACAACAGGAGGGTTAAGGGGGATTATAATCGGGTCACTTTGCAATCATTAGGTTTCACTTACTGTTATATAAGTTACATTTTTATTGTTGTTAAATTAAGTCTAAATGTAGATTTATCTTTAATAAAATATATTATAGTTTATTGCATGTTAAGATCTTCTGTCCACAGGGAACACGTGGATGTAATTCATTCACAAAGGCAGATTTATATATAAAGATGGTTATTATATGTATATAATGGAAAGTAATCAAATGTCAGAGGTGTCAGGTGGTTTTTGGGACTTGAACTTGTCCTTTGTCACTTTTACTTCTTGTGAAAACTAAAATACAGCTTTTCTAAGTGTGTGTTTTTTATAATGAAGAAATAAAGTCTCCTTTTTTTAATATAACCAGTGGGAATCTTTTTATGATTTACTCTGGCTGGAGGCGGAGAGTCAAACCTTCAGCTTGTTGCTTGTTGTGTGTTTTTCCTCTCTCTCTCTGTTTATACCCGCTGCTGTGTGTCCTTTAATGAGCTGTGAGATATTATACAAACATTTTTTTAGGCCTTTATCAGATTTGAAAGTCGAAGAGGAAGATTACATGCAGCAAAGGTCCTTCCAGACTCAATGGCCTCTCCACCAATATGACTTTAACCTTTGTGTCGTTTCCTCCCGGGTCAAATTGACCCCGTCTGTTTTGACTGTTCCTTCTTTCCTCCCTTCCTTCCTTCCTTCCTTTCCTTCCTCCCTCCTCCCTTTTCTTCCTTCCTTCCTTCCTCCTTTCCTTCTTTCTTCCTTCGTTCTTTCCTCCTTCCTCCCTTCCTTCTTTCCTTTCCAACCTTCCTTCCTTCTTACTCCCTTTTCTTCCTTCCTTTTCTTCCTCTGTCCTTCCTTTCCTTCCTCCCTCCTCCCTTTTCTTTCTTCCTTCCTTCCTTCCTTCCTTCCTCCCTCCCTCCTTTCCTTCTTTCTTCCTTCATTCTTTCCTCTGTCCTTCCTTCCGCTACACACATGGGCTAATACACTAGAACTACTATCTACAACCAACGATTCATTTCATTATCGATTAGTTTGCATATTCATTTCTAGACGTATCGATTGGTCGATGATCGCCATGAAAAGTGTCGTTGCTTAAAGCCAACAATCTTAAACATTTAATTCATATATGATAAAAAAAAACCAAGCAAATCCATTTTTGACATTTTTGTTAACCCTCCTGTTGTCCTCAGGTCAAGGAAGGACAGAAGGAAGGAAGGAAGGAAGGAAAGGATTAAGGATGAAAAGGGGAAGGAAGGAAAGGAGGAAGGATGAAAAGAGGAAGGAAGGAAAGGATTAAGGATGAAAAGAGGAAGGAAGGAAAGGAGGAAGGATGAAAAGAGGAAGGAAGGAAAGGAGGAAGGATGAAAAGAGGAAGGAAGGAAAGGAGTAAGGATGAAAAGAGGAAGGAAGGAAAGGAGTAAGGATGAAAAGAGGAAGGAAGGAAAGGAGGAAGGATGGAAGGAGGAGGGAACAAAGAAAGAAGGGTGGAAGGGAAGTAGGAAGGAAAAATTAAAGAAAGAGGGAAGAAGGAAGGAAAGAAGAAACAGTCAAAAGAGAGATGGGATCAATTTGACCCGGTAGGACAACACAAGGGTTAAAAATAGTTGCAATTAATAAACCAAACATTTGCAGCTGGAATAAACATAATCTTTTTTTGTACTTTGAAAGTACTTTATAATAATAATAAAATTCTAACTGATGATAAAAACCGTTTCATCATCAGACAGGTCGTCATACCTGTTTGACCAGAGAACAGTGTTTTCATTATGTAACCCTCATTGTTCACGTGAGAGCCGGTCTGCAGCCGTACCTTTCTTTCCCGGGTGGATTATATAATGACACTCTGAATGCATCTGAGCTTTCTCCTTTCTTTATATTTATATATTCACACACACTGCGGACATTGTGACTGTAATCAGAGTGAGTCACACAAGTGAACGCCTGCCGCTCCCTCGGCTCAGCTCGGCATTTTTCTCACATTACATCATTCGTCACGTTAAAGGGAGTGTTTGGTTCGTGTTATTGTGCTGTTGTGGTTTCAACTGTAACTCATATAAGCACGAAAACTGCTTTTTTCTTACTGTAATCGTTCTTCGTTTTCTGTTAAACGATACGTCCCTAATATACCGTCAATGTAAGTGATTGGGGACAAAATCCTTACACTCATTTCCGAGGTTTATCTAAAGTTATGTCAATATTTGTACTGATTATTTTTGGCTTATCAGTTACCTGTGAAGCACTTTGAATTTCATTAACCTGTATAGGAGGAGCAGTAGTTAGTAGTTAGTGCCGAGGCCACACTGACTGACTGACAGGACACAGCTGCAGTGTTGAGACGCTTGTCAAACATAAATAAAAACCACATTTTTTGCATGACTTCGCACACAAACAACTCTGAACTCTTCAGCCATGCAGAAGTTTGCTCTCCTGAAACATAAACAAGCCAAGTTTCTTATCATTCATCCAGAAATGTGTTTATTTTACTAAATAGTGTCGGCCTTAAAGGATGGACTCACAATTATTCAAGTTTGTCTTATATTAACCTTCCTGTCGTCCTCCCGGGTCAAATTGACCCCATCTGTTTTGACTGTTCCTTCTTTCCTCCCTTTCTTCCTTCTTCCTCCCTTCCTTACTTCCTTCCTTCCTCCCTCCTTTCCTTCCTCCTTTTCTTCCTTCTTTCTCCCTTCTTCCTCCCTCCTTTCCTTCCTCCTTTTCTTCCTTCTTTCTCCCTTCTTCCTCCCTCCTTTCCTTCCTTCTTCCTTCCTTCTTTCCTTCCTTCCATCCTTCCCTCCTCCTTTCCTTCCTTCCACCCTCCTTTCCTTCCTTCCTTCTTCATCCCCTCCTTGACTCGAGGACAACAGGAGGGTTAACATGTTTTTTTCTTGCTGTTATCATTCCTCCTGTTCCTACTGACCATTAGAAGATCCCTTCATCATGTTTTCAGTGATGGAGGACAAAATCCACAGTCCTCCTTCTGAGGTTTCACTGTCCAAATGAGTGGAGAGAAAGAAAGAAAAATGAAAGAAAGAAAGAAAGAGGAGGAGGAGGAGGAGGAGGAGGAGGAGGAAGAGATAACAAGAAAGGGGAGAAAGATTAGGAAAGAAAGAATGAAAAGAAAAACGAGGAAGAAAGAACAAGGAGGAGGAGGAGGAGGAAGATGAGGAAAGAAAGAAAATTAGTGAAATCAAGTCTTGGTATTTTTAGTACCAAAGCCTCTTTTTGTTACTATAATTCCACCACAGCTCAACAGGAAACACTAAGAGGGAATCTGATGCTAAACAGACTGTAAATGTGTCAGATATCACTTGATATGATGAACTCAGACTGCTGAAGCTCAATAGAAGCTGATCAACTACTTTTAAATGCCTGTGGATTTTGTCATTGAAAGCACATTTGAAGGAGATCTTTTAATAGTCAGTATGAACAGGAGGAAAAACTGACTGTTGGTTTAAGACTCACTTGAAAAACCCGTCCTATAAATCCTCATATAATGAACAATAACACATAAAAAAAGGGTTTGTCTCCAGTCTGAATCACACAGCAAACAGAGTCTTTTCTCTGTAGGGAGAGCAGTAAACCTGTTTCTATGATTGACGATACTGTATCTGAATGTATCTGCATATTATTCGTCCCTTGAGGCTCCACACTGTAGCTGTAATTCATCAGACAAAATGTTCTTAATGTTAATTTTTTTTTTGTACATCAGGAACAATTTGTGCGATCTGCTGGAGCCTCATGTCAGCTTCAGATAAACTTTGGAATATATTGAATGTATTTTTGCACAGAAAGAGGATTGGTATGTTTTCAAAATGTATTTCACTTAAACTGCCAAATCCATAATTACAATACAAGATCAGCCAATAGCCAAGACAATACTCATCTTAATGGACTAATTACATAATGCAACATCATGACTGCTCTCACTATCATATTACATGCATCTTGTAACCTTAGTTTTTATGTTTTTATTTAGCCTTCATATGTATTTCTTTACTCTTAAGTATTTATGTTGTACCTCTCACAATAGGAGGATCACCTGATGAGGCCTGATGGGTTTCATTGGCTCCTCCTGCACATTTCTCTTTTCTTATTGTTCTCTTTTCCTAATCTCAGTCTCCTTTTTTCTTTTATGTGCAATGAATTAAGGAAAGAAACGTCTGCACACCTGAAAAAAGAAGGGAGGCATTCTTGATATTTATGTTACAGACTCCCAAGGGATTAAATGCTGAACTTCTACTTCTCTAAGGTAATGTTGTAACTTTTCTTGTGATACAGGGCCTTATCTTTTTTCTTATCTTTTTCTTACCTTTCATGGAGTCTGTGTGTAGCTGAATGGTTAATGTCTTGTTTCTAGCTTGCATCCTTATGTTGTACTTTTGACCACTTATACCACATATATTTATTGATCAAGTGACATCATGTCTCTTGTATCTATAAAGTATGATAATGCTGCCCATGATATTCCTGATGAAGGTCGAAACGTTGTAACTTATTAAAACTAACACAAGTGAGCGACACAGTGTGCAATAAATGAAAAACATAAATAAATAAATACAGACATGGTCAAACATTAGGGATATATTTCTAATCAGCCAGTATGAAGAGGAGGAATGATGAGATTAAATGTTCATGTGGACACCTGACTTCTAAACCACATGGACACATAATAAACCTCACTGACCCTGGTTCATTGACAGTAGTGTACATGTGGGGACAGACGTATGACAAAAAGCAAAGTCATTTGTTTGTGTTTGTATGCATATGAGCTGCAGGCATACGGTCGTCAAGGCGTGTTTGCATGAGGGTGTGTGACGTGAGTGTGAGAGTGTTGATAGTTCATGGAGGCTGGGACATTTGAGGTTGAACCTGTTAATCCGCTTCAGGTGGAGTATTCCTGGTGCTGACTGGCGCTCCTTCCTGCAGTCACTGCCTGCAGAGTAAACAGCATGGACTGATAACTGATAACTGCTGAAACTCAACTTCAACACCAACCAAAAGAAACACCTGCCTGATGCACCCAAAGGTCAGTTTAATTTATAAGTTCTCTCTTTCATCTGTGGGCTTCATCCTGAGAGGTGCTTTATCTTTAAAGTGGCAGGTTTAGGGTGAAAGTGGGCTGAGTTTCTGTTGTGAGTTTCTGTCAAGCATCTATACTTCTTATCTTTGCTTCCCTGAGAAATTGTTTTACACTTTAATATTAAATCATGACTGCACAGAAACATTTGGTTTATTGGTTTGGACATAAGTTTTTCTCTTAACATGCAGTCTGGTTGCAACTGTCTGTTCATCTAGCTGCAGTTTATTCTAATACAATCTTAATCTGATGTTCCTGAAGAAAGTTTTACAAATCAAATCAGTCAATCTTATTTAAAAGAAGATTAATGCACCATTTTCTCAGCTAATTCAGGGTTAAAATACTCACGAACAAACTGGGCTATGCCTTGATCTGTGTTTCTTCTAATGATTAAAAACTGCAAACTCTGCTCTCGTTGAGTTATGAATTTGCTGATGGCTCCAAATGTCCATGTTTCTGATGAGAAAAGAAAGCTGAGGAACATTTTTTAATCGTGGACTAGCTCTAACTTACTTTGCCTCCAGCTTTTAACATTTTCACTTTTCTCATTGACGGGCATGTGCACTTTGACTGAGCTATAAAAATGTTTAATGTGTAACTTTTTGTAGTAGGTTCCTCGGAGCTCTGCTTATTATTAGTTAAACACCTTAAATCTGAATAATGTTTGTTTCTGGGTTTATGCAAAGAATGTAGAGGACTTTGCAGAGAGCATGTAGCTGTTTTCAAGGTTTTCAGTTAATTAAATTTTATTATCATTGTTTTGTCTTGCTGTTTAGTTGTAAATTGACAAAAGTCTTGTGGAGATTTGGTGGTTTGTCTTGTCTAAATAAACAAGTTAGATTTTACTCAAATCTTTCCCAGCTTGACTTCTTAACCCTGACATACTGTTCATATTCAGGCTTTTCTCAATATCTCTTCTTAATTAGTCTCTATAATATCAAATGTAAAATAAATGGGTTAAATACCTGACAACTTACCTTTACCTTTGTTGGGTTTTGGCTTGAATTTACCTATTCATACTTTGCTTTATACTTTGACTCTTAAAATTTAACATGATTTTAACATTCTGTCTGATTTTTATAATAAGCATCACAGTCATAGTGAGATATTTTGTTGTTGATCACACTGTACATCTTCTGCCTTAATGACATAGTTCCATTATTCTTGTTATGATACTTATTTGGACGTGTAGAGACATGAAAACTGCAGCTGGGTGTGTTATAGAAACTCAGTTTTCATTCATCTGGCTCATCTTCATAGAACATTATGTGTTCACTGGAGCTTTGCCAGTCATCAGTGCTCAGTCAGGATTTATGCACTAGTAAGCAATGGGTGTAGTTTCTCTGATATTGTATGTTTATATAAAAAAAGGAAACACCCAACAGAAGAACAGTTGTACTCACAGCGCTCTTGATAGACCTGTTTTTATTTTCCTGAAGTGTGGTGCAAAAGCTCAGAGGCCATAACTCGAATACCTGAAAGGTACCTGAAAGTCACCTGGTGTCTGATACAACTGCACACAGTAACAGATTACACCGTCTTCCTTAAATTATTTGTTGATTTTTTTTTCATCTCCAGTAAAAGAAAAATTCTGTTTCCCAAACATAGAATATAATTGACCAGCCTATAAATAGATTGTCCACTCAAAATATTTTCATATCTCTAATATCCTCCTTTCAAAGGTCTTCTTGGAAACACAGTTATGTGACCTTACTTACAGAGTAGTGCATTCATGTGCAGCTGCTTAGATTGGAATTGTTAGTTCCCTGAGAACATATGGGCCCCCCTCGCCTGGGTCACCCACCACAAATAACTCAACGTCTGGGAAACCAATACACAGTATATACTTAATATGGATATGGTTCCAGTCTTCTTGTCATTTAAATCATTTGAAACTACTTAAATGTAAATTATTGTCACAAAACTACCTAATTACTATCTGTGCCATCTTATCTACACAAATCTGTTCCTTGATCTTCCCCTCCTTCACTAGTTTACACTGATTAAAGAGGTGAAACTACTGTGTGGTCTGAGCAGGTACCTGTATCCACCTGTTTCATAGACAGCCTGCTAATGTCCTGCTGTTTTCTATAGGCTTTAATGTGTCACAAACATGCAATAACTTTTCCATTACAGCTGAATGTGCTGTCTAAGCATTTTATTTTCTCCTGCAGGATTAATCTGAGGGTTTTTTCAAATGCCACGGTGACAGAAACACAACAATCATGGTACAAAACATCAACAGAATGTTTAGTTCTATAATAGTTAAATTTTGGTTGCATATTGTTTCAGTTTTAAATATTTTAATAAATTTCTTTGCTTACAGCCAGCACACCGTAGGGGGAGGAGCCTCTCTGAGGCACTTACCCTGGAGCAATCAGACGAGGGGGCGTTGGTTATCTCCAGCATCAGCAATGCTTCAGCCAATCAGGGACTACGGGAAGGTAAGACCCGTGACCTCTTATTGAACCTTTTGTCTTTGTGGTTTTTAACTGTTTTGAAAGTGAGTCATAATGAGCTTGAAAGAATCAGAATAGTTGTTACACGCAAGAGCATTACTTGCTAATTCAAGGAGACTATTGTACATTTCACCCAAATCCACTGTTTATGTTTTAGACCAGTGTTTCTCAATCCTGGACCCGGGGCACCCCTAACCTGCGTGTTTTATATGTTTCCCTGCTCCAACACACCAGTTTCAAATGAATGGGTCGTTATCAGGCTTCTGAAGACCTTGATGACGGGCTGATTATTTGATTCAGGTGTGTTGGAAGAGGGAAACATCTAAAGTGTGTACAGCAATGGTGCCCTGTGATAATGATTAGAAAACATTGTTTTGGATTATACACCCGAGTGACCAGATATGTAGAGTTCTGGCAATGTAATAACCCTGAAATAGACGCTACCTTATTTAAAATGCGCAGTTTGTGTTGAGTTCAGCATAAACTGCAACTTGTCTCTAATATTTTTGATCAAAGGTTTGGACTTGCTTTCTCATTCAAGTTAATGGCAAGGTGGCCAAACTTTTGACAAATACTGTAAATGATGTTTACAGATTTCTAGAGACAACGTTCAGTATTCCAATATATAAAAACCACAATGCACCACAACAGCAGTGTCAACACAACTGCAATTCACCAAAGTACTACTTAATACAATACTGTTGTAATACATTATATTACAACGTATAGGGATTTAAATCTGAGAACACTCAGAGTTAAAAAAACTATGTGGGTGAAAGGCTTTGCTGATTTATTTGGTGTATCTGAATTAAATGCTGTGATTATTTTACACAATAGACCAAACATGTCACTGACAATGCTAAGGTTATGAGATTGAC
Organism: Scomber japonicus; assembly: GCF_027409825.1. Classification (NCBI taxonomy): domain Eukaryota; kingdom Metazoa; phylum Chordata; class Actinopteri; order Scombriformes; family Scombridae; genus Scomber; species Scomber japonicus. The sequence goes on from NC_070579.1 coordinate 6,226,004, forward strand.
TCTATTAAAAGAATACAGTATGTAAGAATGTGTTATGTTATATATTTATTTTTTATTTTTTAGGGGATGAAATTGTGGGGGCAACAATCGATTTTGATCAACTGTCAAAGCAGGAGGTGTTAGAATTGCTGAAGCTGATGAAGCCGTTTGATGACAAGGTCAAAGTGCTCACAAAGAATAACCGAAGCAAGAGCCTCGGAAATCTGGACCAATGTGCCAGGAGTCCTCAAGTGGTGGGTTGAGTACAAACAAATCAAACATAAATTATTTTCTGATACATTTATCAGTGGTCCACAAGACAATCCAAATTTGTTGACATGTCTTGGAAGGTTTTATAATGTCTAAGTGTTTGTGCTGCAACATTGACATTATTGTTACATTCGAATCATCACATTGTGGCTTATATATTTTTTAGATGCTGAAGGATTCCTACAGCAAACTCTACAATGCAAAAATCAAGAAGTTCATGAAGGATGACTTGCCTCATGCCAAGCCAACTGTACCTGGCTCATCGAAGGTCAGCCTAAAACATGACATGGGATTGCCTCGCCTCGGAGTAGACTTTGGATGTCTAAAAACAAAGACACCGAACACAGACTTAGATGCTGATTCACAATCCGGTGACACCACATTTTCTCCTGAAACAGCTGGCGATTTAACACATGGGAGCAATATGAACCTTCCACCATTGGGGGTTGGCTTGAATGGTCCAGTTCTAAGTGGAGGTCAGGTGAAAGTGGACAATGTAGTTCAGGTACCACAGCTTAATGCTCCTGACATTCATCTGTCCGGGACATTACCAGGGAGTCCAAATGTCAACACTGCATCTGCTAAACAACTGCCAAACACTGACAGTCCATCTGTTGACCTGAGAATGCCAAATGGACTGAAAAACAATGGAACTTTCACAGCGCCGCAAATGGGTTTAGATGTTAACACCCTTGACACAGGGATAAATCTTAATGGGGAAAATATCTCTGGCGTTCCCAAAGTGAGCATCGAAGGAACAAATAAAAGATTTGAAATGCCAAAATTCAAACTGCCAGACTTGGGCCTCACAGGACATGCTTTAAGTGGGCCAGAATGTGAAGGCGGGACACCAGATATTCAAGCTCCAAATGCTCCCACAGGTAAAATTGGTCACAAGTATTCCAAGAGACTGAAAAACCCTGATCTAAATGTTGACAACCCTTCCAGTTATGTAGAATCACCCAAGATGAGTCTGTCTGGGAGATCCCCTGACTTTGGCCTGGAAACGCCAGGTATGAATATGGGGTCAGCCATTGACTCGCCTTCAGGTAAAGTCAAAGTGTCGCTTAAGAAACCCAAAATTGATCTTAAATCTCCATATTTAGATGTGGATGCCCCATCTGGTAAATTTGAGCACTCAGGAAAAAGTGAAGCTGATGTCAAAACCCCCAACTTAAGTCTAAAAATGCCCAAGATAAAAGGTGATATTAATACACCTGATATAAATCCAGCCAAAGCTGGCCATAAAAGTCCAAATTTAGTCATCCACACTCCATCAGCTGGCCCATCTGGGAAATACAAGCCCCCTAAATTCTCAATGCCCAAATTTGATTTACCAGACACTAAAGTTCCAGGTTTTAATGGAGATCACAAGGGACCAGATGTGCAGTTGGAAGCACCAGAGTTCAAAGCTGGAGCTTTGACTCCAGACTTTGATTTATCTGCTCCAAAGTTTAAAGAGGGTATGCAGTTGCCTGGTATTGATCTCAAAGACCCAAAGGTAGACCTGAATAACCCAGATGTGGATATTAATATGCCTTCTGGTAAATTAGACATTGATGCTGATGTTCCCTCTGGCAAGTTTAAATTGCCCAAATTTAAGCTCTTTGGCACATTACCAAAGAAAAAAGACACAGATATCAATGCGGGGATGAAAACACCTGAACTAACTTTGAAATCCCCCAAAATGAAGGGCATAGATGCTCCTGACTTGAATGTACCGAACATGGATCTCACAACTCCAGACTTAGACCTCCACTCTCCAGATGTAAACATCAGTTCACCCAAAGGAAGATTCAGCATGCCAAAGCTAAAAAAACCTAATTTTGACTTATCAGGCCCACAAATACCGAATATTGATAAAGATGGATCTCTAAATGGACCAGACCTGCCATCAGTTGGTCTTGATGTAAATTTGTCAAGGCCACAGTGTGACATTGATCCACCTTCACTTGATCTCAACAGTCCAAAGTCAAAGCTGAAAATGCCTGATGCCAATATTGGAAGTCCGTCAGGAAAAATCAAGATGCCAAGTTTTGAAATACCAGATTTTGGACTGTCAAAACCAAAACTGAAAGGGCTCAATGATGACCTAGAGACTCCAGACTTTGATCTTTCAGCCCCCAAATTTAAAGGGGACGTTGATATAAATGTACCCAATGTCAATCTCAAAGGTCCTAAAGCAAATTTGGACTTGAAGTCAGATCTGAAGTCACCAGATTTAAGTCTGAAAGCACCAAAGATAAAGGGTGGGATTGATGCCCCTGACTTGGACTTACCAAGTGCGGACCTTAAAGCTCCCAAGTTAGACATGAACACTCCAGATGTCAACATTGGTTCACCCAAAACAAAATTCAAAATGCCCAAACTAAAGATGCCTAAATTCAGTCTTCCAAATCTAAAAGGACCTGAAATGGATGGAAACTTAGATGGTCCAGATGTTGATATAAATGTACCCAATGTCAACCTCAAAGCTCCTAAAGCAGACTTGGAAATGCCAGATGTTGATATCGCTGGTCCATCTGGAAAATTTAAAAAGCCAAACTTTAACCTGCCTGATTTTGGGCTTTCTGGTCCAAAGTTAGATGGCCAATATATGGACTTCAAATCTCCTGATCTAGATGTATCTAGTCCTGACCTCAGTGGCAGAATAAATGCACCAGATGTGAACATGCCCAAGGTTGATCTCAAAAGCCCCAAACTGGACTTCAATTCCCCAAATGTCAACTTGCCATCAGGTAAAATGAAAATGCCAGACCTTCATGCTCCAGACTGGGATATGAATGCTCCCTCTGGCAAATTGAAAATGCCTAAATTTAATCTTTCAGGTACATTGCCAAAAGCACCAAATGTGGACTTGAAGTCAGATCTTGAGTCACCAGATTTAAGCCTGAAAGCACCAAAGATAAAGGGAGGAATTGATGCCCCTGACTTGGACTTACCAAGCATGGACCTTAAAGCTCCCAAGATAGACATGAACACTCCAGATGTCAACATTGGTTCACCCAAAACAAAATTCAAAATGCCCAAACTGAAGATGCCTAAATTTAGCCTTCCAAATCTAAAAGGACCTGAAATGGATGGAAACTTAGATGGTCCAGATGTTGATATAAATGTACCCAACGTCAACCTCAAAGCTCCTAAAGCAGACTTGGAAATGCCAGATGTTGATATTGCTGGTCCATCTGGAAAATTTAAAAAGCCAAACTTTAACCTGCCTGATTTTGGGCTTTCTGGTCCAAAGTTAGATGGCCCTAAGTTGGACTTCAAATCTCCTGACCTAGATTTCTCTGGTCCTGACCTCAGTGGTGGAATAAATGCACCAGATTTGAACATGCCCAAGGTTGACCTCAAAAGCCCCAAACTGGACTTCAATTCCCCAAATGTCAACTTAGACATGCCATCAGGTAAAATGAAAATGCCAGACCTTCATGCTCCAGACTGGGATGTGAATGCTCCCTCTGGCAAATTGAAAATGCCTAAATTTAATCTTTCAGGTACATTGCCAAAAGCACCGAATATGGACTTGAAGTCAGATCTGAAGTCACCAGATTTAAGCCTGAAAGCACCAAAGATAAAGGGAGGAATTGATGCCCCTGACTTGGACTTACCAAGCATGGACCTTAAAGCTCCCAAGATAGACATGAACACTCCAGATGTCAACATTGGTTCACCCAAAACAAAATTCAAAATGCCCAAACTGAAGATGCCTAAATTTAGCCTTCCAAATCTAAAAGGACCTGAAATGGATGGAAACTTAGATGGTCCAGATGTTGATATAAATGTACCCAACGTCAACCTCAAAGGTCCTAAAGCAGACTTGGAAATGCCAGATGTTGATGTAGCTGGTCCATCTGGAAAATTTAAAAAGCCAAACTTTAACCTGCCTGATTTTGGGCTTTCTGGTCCAAAGTTAGATGGCCCTAAGTTGGACTTCAAATCTCCTGACCTAGATTTCTCTGGTCCTGACCTCAGTGGTGGAATAAATGCACCAGCTTTGAACATGCCCAAGGTTGACCTCAAAAGCCCCAAACTGGACTTCAATTCCCCAAATGTCAACTTAGACATGCCATCAGGTAAAATGAAAATGCCAGACCTTCATGCTCCAGACTGGGATGTGAATGCTCCCTCTGGCAAATTGAAAATGCCTAAATTTAATCTTTCAGGTACATTGCCAAAAGCACCAAATATGGACTTGAAGTCAGATCTGAAGTCACCAGATTTAAGTCTGAAAGCACCAAAGATAAAGGGAGGGATTGATGCCCCTGACTTGGACTTACCAAGCATGGACCTTAAAGCTCCCAAGCTAGACATGAACACTCCAGATGTCAACATTGGTTCACCCAAAACAAAATTCAAAATGCCCAAACTGAAGATGCCTAAATTTAGCCTTCCAAATCTAAAAGGACCTGAAATTGATGGAAACTTAGATGGCCCAGATGTTGATATAAATGTACCCAATGTCAACCTCAAAGGTCCTAAAGCAGACTTGGAAATGCCAGATGTTGATGTAGCTGGTCCATCTGGAAAATTTAAAAAGCCAAACTTTAACTTGCCTGATTTTGGGCTTTCTGGTCCAAAGTTAGATGGCCCTAAGTTGGACCTCAAATCTCCTGACCTAGATTTCTCTGGTCCTGACCTCAGTGGTGGAATAAATGCACCAGATTTGAACATCCCCAAGGCTGACCTCAAAAGCCCCAAACTGGACTTCAATTCCCCAAATGTCAACTTAGACATGCCATCAGGTAAAATGAAAATGCCAGACCTTCATGCTCCAGACTGGGATGTGAATGCTCCCTCTGGCAAATTGAAAATGCCTAAATTAAATTTCTCAGGTACATTACCAAAAGGACCAAATATGGACATAAACACAGATCTGAAGTCCCCAGATTTAAGTCTGAAAGCACCAAAGATAAAGGGTGGGATTGATGCCCCTGATTTGGATTTACCAAGTGCGGACCTTAAAGCTCCCAAGGTAGACATGAACACTCCAGATGTCAACATTGGTTCACCAAAAGCAAAATTCAAAATGCCCAAACTGAAGATGCCTAAATTTAGCCTTCCAAATCTAAAAGGACCTGAAATTGATGGCAATTTAGATGGCTCAGAAATCGACATCAATGCACCCAACATCAACCTCAAAGGGTCCAAAAGTGGCTTTGAAATGCCAAATGTTGAGTTTGGCAGTCCATCTGGTAAATATAAAAAGCCACATTTGAAAATGCCTGAAGTTGGGTTTTCTGGTCCAAAGTTAGATGGTCCAGAAGGACCAAATATTAATCTAAATCCAGACGTGAAAATACCAGATTTAAATCTCAGAGCTCCAAAGATAAAGGGTGGAATTGATACTCCAGAGCTCAAAATGAAGATGCCAAAAGGCCCCAATGTTGACATAAATGGGGATCTAAATATTCCAAATGTAGATGTTGATGGTCCAAAAGGAAAATTGAAAATGCCAAGTTTAAATATGCCAGACCTCAGTCTCTCTGGACCGAAGGCAAAAACACCAGACATTCATCTTTCTGGACCTAAACTGACAGGTCCCGGAATGAGTGCACCAGAGTTGAACGGGAATATTACTGGTCCAAAGGTTAGTGCTACAAATGTTGATCTCAGTATGCCAAAAGCGGGTATCCAGAATACACAGCTGCATCTAAAATCTCCAGAATTTGACATTGATGATCCTTCACTCAAATTCAAAAAGCCTTCGTATAAGAATCGTAGATCAGATATAACTGGGGGCAATATGAGAACACCTGTTTTGGACTTAGATGGAGATGTCAGTCTTCATCACACTAATGGAAAGTCACCCAGGACCAAAGCTAGATCCAGCTACCCTGTGTTGGATGCTAATTTAGGCCATTTCAATCATTCAGATCTCAACATTGATGATTTCACAGGAAAGCATCATGTGCCTAGGGCCAGGGGGTCCACGCTGGACCTCCAAGCATCACATAAAAATAAACAGATGAGCTCCCCTTCTGGTGTTGAAATTGGCATGAGGGACCCCAGATCCACCAGAAGAAGAGTCCCAGCTGGTAACACTGCAAATAGTGTGCGTTTGCCAGGTAACTCTCAAGACTCAAAAGTGAGAGTGCCTAACAGTTCAGACGGATACTACGTCACTGTTTTCCCCACAGAAGCACAAAATAAAAACATGCCCAACCGCAAATATAACACCCTCGGGGGGCTTGACTTTAATCCAGGAGATGTAAACCTTGAAGTTCCAGATGAGAATTACCTAAAAGGGTCAACTTTCTTTTTCTCCAACCTCATGTAGGATTCAAATCACAGATGTAAGAGTTAGCAAATGTATCTTTGAGTGAGCTTTGTTATCAAATGTATTTATTGTGAATTAAGCTGTCATATGTTGTTGTATAATATACATATTGTATTTTAATGAAACAGGTCACAGCCACTCTCATGGAGGGATTTTTTTTTGTACTTGTACCTTTGTGATAATGCAAAACTATTATTATGTATTTTTTATGTCATTCTTGCACTTGTTTATATGTAAATTTAAGCCTTTTCATATTTTGTAAATAATGAGTATTTATTCTATAAAACATGTTTGAAAAGTATGTATTCTTCTTCTGTATTTTTGATGTTATAAAACTGGAGGGGGAAATTTGTGAATTTTATGGTGCTACTGGGTACAATAACATGAGGTAAATTGTCCTTAGATAATTGTCCTATAAAACTGAGTGATACAATGTGTAACAGTGTGCATCATAGTTTTATACTATTTGTAACATGTGTATACTTTGGAATATACTACATTTGATATTTACTGGTTATGTACTGTATATAGTTGACACCATTAAAATGATATCAACAGTTTTTCTTCTATATGTTTTCTGTAGAGGTCAGTGGATGTGACAGTGTGTCAGCGTTTTTCAATCCTGGACCTGGATTGAAAAACTTAATTCACCTAATTCAAATAAATGGGTCGTTATCAGACTTCTGCAGAGCTTGATAACCAGCTGATCTTTTAAATCAGGTGTTGTGGAGCAGTGAAAAAACATCTAAAACATGCAGGGCAGGGGTGCACGAGGATTGAAAAACAGTGGTGTACTAGAGTGCTAGAGTGTACTAGAGTATTGAAAAGTGAAGGGAACAAAATATTCAGTACACCACCACCATCCACTATGAGCACAATAGCACAAAACATAAAATAGACTTTTGTGACAATGTCAACAAAAACTAAAACATGAATAAACTGAGTAAAAAAAAAGAAAAAAAGAAAAAAGTAGAATCTGTGACAGAGCTGTAGATTGCACAGTTGTTCCTATTAATGTGCTTGGTGAGTGTATTTTCATCATTTGGGGCAAATAGTTTTTTAAATAATAAAATGTGCCACTTCATTGTCTATTTGTAGCCAGTTATCAAAACAGAAGATTAAATTAAATCAACAATTATTATAAATGAATCAATGAAAGAATGAATGAATGACTGAATGAATGAATAAATAAATAGCAAATAAATAAATGGAAAATAAGAAATAAGTAAATGGAAAATAAATGAATGAGTGAATAAACAAACAAATAAATAAATGCATGGAAAATAAATGAATAAAAATAAAAGGCAGCATCAGAGTTTATAAAGAAAATGAGGAATTCAATTCACGTAATATATTATTAGTTTTTTTTTAGAATTTAGTTTGAGAATAATTTTATATTTTTAGGCTTAGAAATAATAAACGTAATTCTTTAAATTTTTCTAATGAAGCATTTTATTAGCATAGTGTATCTTTAACGTTTTAAACGTAAAACACTTTAAAAATAAACAAACTGGTTTCCTTGGAGACTAAGAGGAACCATGGGAACCAGCTCTGTCGTCATCAGCACGCGCCAACACACCACACGGAAACGCTGCCACCACGACCTTTCATGCGGCAAACAGAGAGCCGCTGCAGCTAGTAAACAGGCTTTTACTCCGTTTATAATGTTTATATCGGTTTATCTTTAGAGGGGCATTGATTACATGTGTATGTGGAAGAAAACGGAACGGAAATGCTTCGTGTGTCTGTGGTAGTTTTTGGCAGAGGAGCCGCGAGAAGGGTAAGAAACGTTTAACCTGAGCAGCAGCTGCACGTAGTTTCATGTTATTGACTTTATTTAGATATAAATACACATATTCATGCACTATATTTATAATGTAAAGCATTTGGAAGGAGGCCCAGCTGTCTGTATAGTTGTAATATAGTTAGATGTGTAACAACATACTTAAAGCAATCTGAATATAGACAGTTATTTTGAGAGCTTTAAAGGACAAGTTCACAGCATTTCTAGTCAGGAGCTTAATTGCAAACCAGAAAACCACCTGTCAGTATACAGAACATCACTGTATGATTATATGTAGTTTCTATCAGCTTATCTAGCAGGCTGCACTCATATGACTATTTACATTATGGATAATTCTTTCGATTTTAGTGAAATATTAGAAAAAGTGTCAAAGTATCAGATATTTTCTTCCTTACAGTGGCTTAAAACAGCAAAAAGATAGCATCAAATCAACTAGTTATGTTATATTTTTGATTAATAATGTAAAAACAGGTCATATTTTCCCCCAAGTGTGTTTTAAACCAACAGCCAGGAGGTCAAAATGAACATTAGAGCAGTTTTTCTTGCTGTAATCATTCCTCCTGTTCATACTGACCATTAGAAGATCCCTTCATAATGCATTTACAATGTAAGTGATGGAGGACTCCTTCTGTGTAAAAATGTATTTAAAAGTTGATCTGAAGCTAATATGAAGCTTCAGCGTCCAAATGAGTCAAGTCTTCATCTTCTATGTTCCAACGTTACAGTGTTTTTAGTACCAAAGTCCTTCTTTTTGATACTATACTTCCACCACAGCTCAATAGGAAACACTAAGAGGGAATCTGATGCTAAAAAGACCGTAAATGTGTCAGATATCACTTGATATGACTAACTCACACTGATGAAGCTCAATAGAAGCTGATCATCTACTTTTAAATGACTGTGTGGACACACTGTGGATTTTTGCCTCCGTCACTTTACATTACTGATGGTTTCAGACTGATTTACCAACCCTGTGTTAGCTCCAGCTTCTCATAGAGTACCTGTTGTTAGTAACAGATGTCAGCCTGTTTTTTGAATGTGTTTTGAGTGTGTGTATTTTGGTCACTTCTCAAGCTGCTCCACTAACACAGAGTCTCCTCTTCCTCCTCAGTTTGCCTCGTCGTTCTCCAGTGAAAGCGCTCTGCCGTCCAATTTACTGCTGCCTACAAACCTTGTGGATCCTTCCAGATTAAGTACGTCACAAACTTCTTCTCAGCTGAATGGGGTTTCCAGTTGTGATCTGTGGTCTCCATCATCAGCTCCACACTGACTAACTCATGTTGTCTTTTCCTTCGCAGAGCGTCCGCCACCTCCTGCAGACAGCTCCCTGCCTGTCCTGAGGACGTGCGATGCTGTCGTTCCTTCTCACCTGAGCCCCGTCCACACGTGGGTGGAGTCTCTAGAGAAGCCGGACAGCGAGCCGCTTGGTGTGGCTCAACTCCACCCCGACGTCTTCTCCGTGCCTCCTCGGTAAAGCTGAGCAGCACCGATTTAAAGCTTCAATATACAACTTAAAAAAATGTTGACTACAATCGTTGTGAACAACAAGCATTGAAACTGCAGTCATGTTAGTTCTGCTCAGTTAATGTCCCAAACATTGTGAGTTTACGGACAGTACATGAACATGACCTTATGACCTTGATACTGCCTCTTATGTTTACTGAAGAGAGGAGAGTAGGGAGTGTGTGGTAGAGAGAGAGAGATATAGTCTTAAAATGACAATAATATCGTTTATTATTTCTGGGAGAATAAATCGTCTAAAAAAAGTAGTTATCTGAACACGAGCTGAAGTATTGGATTAAACGTTACAGCCTGTGAATCCTGGATTAAACCTTTCCTTCTCTCTTCTCTCAGGCTCGATATTCTGCATGCAGTTGAGACGTGGCAGCGAGCTTTTAAAAGGATCGTAAGTACAGATTGTCTCTGAAATGTTTGTCCTGTCACTTGTGTTACGATAAGAGAGGAAAGACTGCATGCTCGGGTTTCAGATATGTAAATATTTAAAATGTTGCTTTGTGTCAGTATTCATGTTTGTTTTTTAAGGAACAGATACATAACAATAGTGAAGAGTCTTACCAGAATGCACTAATGATGTCTGTCATAGACTTATGACTTATAGAGTAGTTTAAAGGTAAGACGGGAAATGTATTTTACAGCACATTTCATACACAACAGCAACTCAAGGTGCTTTAAATAAGAAATAAAAATACAATACAATAAATAGAAAAATATAAATATATATCAAACCTCAGTCTGGTTAAAAGTGATAATTACAGATATTTGATAAGCTGACTCTAGCGTGTTTTTAAATGTGACTAATTTTAGGTGAACTAAATCATCTTTTATCCGTCAGATTATCATTTGTATGGAAAAGTCGTTGAAATACCATTTAGTCTGAATTAACTCAATAAATAAAAACATTAAATATTAAATTAAACAATGTTTTAGTTTGTTGGTCAGTATTTCTGAAATCCTGTCAGCTCCCCCTGGTGGCCAATTCAGATATAACAGATACTAGAACTAAAACACTTGAATCCAATCAATGTCAATTTATATCAATATAAACAGGTTAAACATGTAACTAATATTGGGCTTAAAAGATTTATTGGCTTTTGTGCGCTGGTTAATTATTTTTCACAATATCTTAATTTTTTTCTTTCATTTTATGCAACTATATTATAGGTTGAACTTGAGAATAGGCTCAAACTATGAATGAAAAAAACTGTTGATAAATTAAATGAAACTACATTAATTTTACATTTCCATTATATTTGTGGAGACAAAAAAACAAGAAAATCTGGTTATTTAACATCAGCAGTGAGAGTGAAGTCTTTCCTTTATTTTCTCAGAGTCACGCCAACACAAAGATCAGGTCGGAGGTCAGAGGAGGAGGCAAGAAACCATGGCGACAGAAGGGAAGCGGACGAGCTCGCCACGGAAGCATCCGATCGCCGTTATGGAGAGGAGGTGAACGATTCGTCATCTGACTCTTAATTTGTTTTTACAGTAAAAAATCAGACAGTGAAGGCCTCATTTGTTATTTATTCCCCCTGCTTATTAGAAATAAAAATAAATGTGTTTCCATCTATCAGTCATTTGACCTCGAGCGCTTCACTTGATGTTTTGTCTCAGGCGGTGTGGCTCACGGACCCAGAGGACCGACCAGTTTCTACTACATGCTGCCCATGAAGGTTCGAGTGCAGGGACTCAAGGTGGCGTTGAGCTCCAAGATGGCTCAGGTAAAGGAAAATACACACACAGATGTCGGTGTTTGAGAGCTTAAAAATACATCTGATGATAAAACATAGACATTTCTTTAAACATAAACACATAAAGGTTTTTAGAAGGACGCTTTTTTAATATGCTTTATTGAAGACCTGTGATCAGTTTACAGTTTGAAAATAAACCTGTCAGGGCTCTCTGGTGGATGAAATGTGGTGAAGCAAGTGTTTCTAAATTTAATGACTGTTACAGAATAGGAGGGCTCAATTATAAGCAATTAAGTCAAAGCTCAAACAGTAAAAAATTATATAAATTGATTAAAAAAAACAGATGGAAACACCTGTAGATCACTGATGTTATGTGTATCTTTGTGCATGAGACAAAAATATTACACAATTTAAAAAAAATGGGGACACACATTTAAAAAAGCTGCTGTACAGTCCTACTTGAGGTCAGAAACTCTTGAATTTAAGATCTAGTCATCATTTTACAGATCTTTTTACATTTTTAGACATCATTATTCTACATATATAAACTTAATGTTGCATCTTTTTCCAGGACTACCTTCACATCGTGGACTCCCTGAACATCCCCTCACCTGACCCTCAGTACCTGCTCGACCTCATCAAACAGAGACACTGGGGAGCGTCTGTGCTAATAGTCGATGTGTGAGTATCGTCATCATCAGAGCTCCTGTGTGTAACTCTGCTGCTGGTTCTCTCAGCGCTGACGTTGTTCTTGTTGATTTTTTTCAGAGGTGAAGAGTTTCCTGAAAACATCCTGCAGGCCACAGCGAGTTTAAAGACGGTGAACATTATTCCAGCAATCGGTAAGTTATTGCTCGGCATGTCTGTATCTAACAGGTGATGAAAGATTAAGTGTTTCACATGTGTCAGAGTAGTAATGTTTTGTCGCATTTCAAAGCAGCAGACTGTTATTACAGTTACGGTGTTAAAATGTTGATCAATAGTCTTCAGAATTCAGGACTGATTCATTGATGATAAGGAGAACGAGGATGGACTTCTTTAAATTAACTTTAAAAAAAAATGTCCTTACTCCTCCTGATGTTGCAGCTTTTTATATAAAGCATAAGGCATAAATTATCATCCAACTCTGCGTTATTCAACCTTTTTAGCCAAATTCATTCCAACTTATGGAAATTATGGTCATTTAAATGAAAGTATACCTCATTTTTTTGTTAATTGCCTGCTGTCCTCCTGAGTCAAAGTTGACCCGAGGACAACAGAAGAGTTACATACTTGCAACTCTTTGTGGTTGTGGGTCTGTTGGATTCTGTTATAATTCGTCACAGTGAACATTTTACTAACAAGCTAATGGCAACAGGCATCATGAACTATCATCCTGATGACAAACTGTTTTTAATATTGATCTGATTCTTTTCAATCAACTCACATTCAGAACCAAAATCAACAATTAACTGATTTACTAACTAGTGTGTGCATCCAAAGCCTGATGTATCTTATTCCTCTGTTCTTCTGAAAAAACTATTAAAAACACATCAGTGAGTCACATCGCTGCACTGGGTGACATGTTCCTTCATTATGAAGAGTTTGGTCATGTTAGTTTGTTTAGAAATGTCTCAAAAGACTGAACAGTGAAGAATTCAGTGTCTGGAAAGTAGTTCTGTGTAAGGCAGATGCTACTGAGCATGTGCTCCATACCACCATCCATATCAGTTCTTTAGAGGCATATATAATATAGCAGACCGAGTACTACACAGAACTACTCTCCAGAGACTGGAAATGTGATCTGTTATTTCTCTTTGGAGATGTTTCTAAACAAAATACAGTGACCAAACTCTTTATAATGAAGGAACAAGATATATCAGGCTTTTGATACTCACACAATACATGTTAGTAGATCAGATCAGTTGGTTGAGATTTGTTGACAATAAGAAAAGATCCTTTTAAATATGTAATTAAACAACTCTCTTGTATTCCAAAACAAGGAGAGTTGCATTATCTGTATTAAAGTGGCTAAAATCTGTCAGTATCATGTTGTTATTTTGTGTTTCCTCTCAGGTCTGAATGTCCACAGCATGCTGAAACACGAAGCCATCATCCTCACGCTAGAAACTGTCAAATTTTTGGAAGAGAAGCTGCTTTGGCACAATGAGCGTTACACACCTCTGTACCCCTTCAAACTGCCGTACTCAGACCTCCCGTAAGATGTAATATATTCAGTGACTGCAGCGAGACTTTTGCTTTCTTTGTGTTTTATTATGTTTAACAAAAAAAATCCATTAATAAATAATGCTGATGATAAAAACCGACATCATGTCTCATTGCAAGTGTCTAAAAGGCATGTGAAGAGCGTAAGGCTTAAAATCGATAATTGAATTTGTACGGGAGGAGACCGTTGGCCAAATCGTTCCTGATCTCCCAGCGGAGCGCTGAGCGTTTCTTCTCTGTTGGCACGGTGTAGGTGTTTCGCACGTAGACTCTCCGAGGCTTCGGCTGGAAAACATAACAAAACAAGATACTGATTAAGTATACTGAAAGATTAAGATACTGAAATTGTTTAGTTTCAGCAGCTCCATCCACAGTTAACTACTACTAAACCATATATAAATAAATAATAGATGTGCAAAAACTACTTTAACTCATAATGTATGTGGATTAAATTTAAAGGAAATCTGTCTATGGCATTTGAATTTGTGAATGGCTTAAAATGGCATTTACAAATTCTCAGTCTAGTGTCTTCAATCTGCTTATTTTGTGCGACCAACCGTACTAACCCCAAAGATTTTTAAACTTACTGTCACATGTGACAAAGAAAAGCAGCAAATCTGCACATATAAGAAGCTGAAACAGGAGAATATTTGCCCCTTTTTGTCTGGGAAAGTTATTAAATTATCAAAATAGTTGCTGATTAATTCTAGCTTCTATAAAAAGGTTAAATAAACTGGTTTCTATACCTGAACATTTGACAATTTGTTAAATTCAGACACAAACCAGAGAAAAAAAGGTCAGTACGAACTGATGATGTTGTCTTTATCATTACTACATTAAACAAGAAAGCCGCACTTCTGAAATAAGGTTGGTGTATAGGTCTGGGTATCAGTACCGAAATAAATTGATACCAAGTAGTATCGAAACATCTCCCATCAAACAATACCTGTACTTGGATTGATACTGGTATCGTAATTTCTTAAAGTGATACCCAGCCCTATTGATGTACAGTCAACAGGTTACAGTGTGTGTAAATGTGTTCTCAGTTTACCTGTATGAACTGGTTTGTCTGTAATCTGATTATTTAAGTCCATGTAGACACACTGAGTGAGAATCAGCTCCTAATTTTTTAAAGCTTATCTACCAGGAAACCACTGAACAGTAAATAAAGATCTTGAGACTGTGTGCTCGGGTCACAGAGAAGATGATTTAAACTGATAACAGATTATTTGCGCATAAAAATACTTACTGGTGGAGGCTGGTATGCGAGTCGTTCCTGAAAAACAAAAGCAAAAGTTATTGAAGCGAAACACAAAAGCAGAAACTGAATACAAGGATGTCTGTTATTTTAATATGCTTCAGTTTCATTGAGGCCACTGAGCTGTGTGTAACTACTAAAGACACGTTACAGAAACAGTAGATAAACATGAACATTATGGTGTCATATTTCAGCGCTTCATCTCTCCAAGAGTGAACTGAACAATGTGTGAAGTAAATATTTGTACACTTGGAAGTTTTTCTTCCCTTCTATTCAACATATATTTTTTAATATACCTTTATCTCCATGCGCAGACCTCTCCTGTCTGTCTCTCCTGGAAGTTTAACCATTTCCCAGAGCTGTTTATACTGAAAATACCTGCAGAGACAAGACGATCACATGACCAAATGAGTCAGCATTCATGTTTTTTTTTAATTTTATAGTAGGTTGTGGTATCTTTTATATCTTTAAAACATGTTCATTCAGTCAGTATCTTCACATTATATCCAGGTGTCCGTTTTCGTACCAAAAACTGGGTGATTTCACTGTTTTTTAACTTACTTGGCCACTGGGTCCGACTTCTTAATGGTTTGCTGTCTCATCACTGGTCGGATGACTGAAACATACAAGAATAATTCATTTTAAACAGGCAGATAAGTGTCATTAAAATAATATGTGTTGGTGTATTAGACAGTAGAAGTCACACAGTAGATTTTCTCAACTACTGTACTTAAACATTTTGTTCGTGAATTTTAATATTTAAAAAACACATCAATTACATTCTTTAAGCCTGAAAATGTATGACTTGTTACTGTATTTCTACATTTAAAGAGCATCACTTTTACTTAAAGTTATGACAATTCCTTCCACCACTAATACTAAGTTGCTTGCGACTTACAGGATTTGGGTTTGGGTCTGAGGTAATGGTCACTGTGAGTGTGAGCCTGTCAGAAATAAAAACAAGAAGTTATTTTCAGTACAGTTAAGTTAAATTATGACATTCAGGCTTCAGAACAACTAGTAACAAAATCTGTCAATGTCTCAAATGTGCAAAGGTTACAAATACAACCAAATAGAAAATGAAAGTGCTCTCTTCTGTAAAACCACATTCTGAAACATGACATAAATCATTGGAGTTTA
The DNA here is from genome assembly GCF_027409825.1 of Scomber japonicus. Lineage (NCBI taxonomy): Eukaryota > Metazoa > Chordata > Actinopteri > Scombriformes > Scombridae > Scomber > Scomber japonicus. The sequence goes on from NC_070579.1 coordinate 6,242,149, forward strand.
CTCACCATGCCTCTCATGTAGGATTCAAAGACACCCGTGGAGATCTCATCGCTCTCAGAGCTGTGCAAGTCACTCCGGCCGGTTACGTCTTCATTCTCTGTCTCATAGTCGTCGTGTCGAGCCGATAAATGAAGCTCCGCCAGACGTTCCTCCAGAAAGCTTGCTGCATCTGCAAAAAAAACCCCATCAACTTAAAACACTCTGCTTCACAATTTCCATTCAGACTATATCACAAGTCAGCCTTTACTTAAAAAAATCCACTTTCTATGTTTAATAATGACTAGAAAAAAAGCTTAATTGTTCACTAAAAACTACAGATGTGCAGTATTAGTGTTGTTAAACCAGAGAGACACTGCTCCACTGTGTCCACCTGCTAGTCTACAGCTAACTGTGTCTGAGCAGTTAGTGTACAGTGGCTTTTTTTTTTTTGTCTCAGTGTGCTATGGGGGCGCACGGACAGTGAACCAGAACAGTGAAGTTGCAGCTGGACAGCTAAACAATGAGCAGAAACTCACTATAAAGCTCCATAAATCTGAGGTTCATCACTATGGGCCATGACCATGAACGTATTACACACTGACAGTTCAGACATTGAAATTAAGAAAAATACTGATGATAGCTGCTTCAAAGTTTGCCATTGTGCTTTAGGCTGATACTGGACAGATATACCACAGCACTAGTATGATGACTTAAGACTTAATCCTTATAGTGATCAATTTCAGGCTGTGAAAAAGGTCTGATATCTTGATACTGATGCTTTCTTGAACTTACAAATCTATCAAACACACATGTAGCATGTTACTAATGCAGAGACAGAACGCCATCTACCCTTCTTCCTCCGCCTGAGGTTTCCTTTCAATTTCCCGTACGTTTTCCAGCTCGAATCCACTTTGGAGTCGATGAACTTGATGTCTTTGTTGCTCGAAGACTCGTCGGGATCATCAGAGTCCACTTTGTCCTCGACTTCTGGCTCCATGTCACTCTCCATATGACGATCCTGCACCTCTGCTTCAAGCCTTTCATATTTTTTACCCTCTTCGAGATCAAGCCCACATTTAAGTTTATTCGAACCTTTTAAGAATTTGTCCTGAGCCACAGAAACGTCACGATGTAGAGTCACTTCATCTTCATTTTCCGACTCTCCGTAGAGATCTTTGTGAAGCATGTCTTCTTGGTTTTTAACTTCCCTTGGTCTCTCTTGTTGTGGTCCATCATCTACACCTTCAGGTTCGTCGTCTTCGAGTGCAGAGAAAGGACGAGTCTCGTTGTAGTCCGGCTCGTGCGTGGGTTCGATGTAAAACCCGCTGTAGCTGCTAAGCGACTGATCGTCCTCTTCGTCATCTCTCACCTCTGAAAGATCTCCCTGGCTGTCTTGGTCGAACTCAGTTATGGTGTGGTCATCCCTGTAGTCAACCCCTTCCTGCTCCTCTGGTCTGTAGGTGCCGTAGCCAGAGGTCATCAGACTCGGCACCGGACTTTCACAGCTGCTGCTACGGCTTTCGTCAGCATCGCTTCTCTCTTCGCCGTCCTCAAAACACTCTACCCTGTCGTAGCCTCGGTAGCTCAGCTCAGGCTTTTCCTCCTCTGAAGTCTCCTGGACGAACTCCTCTACTTCAACAACAGGTTTGAAATCTTCCTCGTCAATCATTCGCTCAATCTCCACTTTCTCTTCCTCTTCCTCCTCCTTCTCATTGTCCTGACGCTCTCCGTCAGACCAAAAAGAAGAACTGAGAGAATTCTTGTCGTCATCGCTCTCCTGGTCCCATCGAGTATTGTACATTTTGTACATGGTTGCGAGTCTCACTCCTGCTGAGGTGTGTGTGATCTGAGGAGGCAGAGGGCTTAAGGAAGGAGCTAAGAGGATTACAGCTGACATGCAGTAGCCTCTTCTCACTGCTGAAACAGCGCCGACTGCTGGCGACCAAAGATGTTACACCTCAGTTTCTTGGGAGTTTATTCCATTCATTTGATTCTGTCTTTGAGTGTGCGATCAGGCTAAATATTTAGGTCATTACATAACCAATGATCTGTGAGATAATGACATTAACAGACAGTGTCGAAGGTTGCATGCACAAACAAACATATTGGTAAATTTAGTATGTGTTCAGTGAAGACTAAAACTTGTCTGTATCGCACTGTATACAAAGCCCACCTGTTGCATTGCTACAGGAAAGGCAGCATGCAGAGACTCACAGTGGCTTATAATGACAGTATGGGACTACTCCAGGCTAAATGTTTGTGCACCCACCTGCTCTGCTGTAATACGAAATCCTATATATAGATGTATATGTAGACTATCTGAGTCCGATAATTATATTATTTTGGCTTTAGCGAACACTGTGCAGAATTCTGCCAGGTTCTCATCTAGAATGTGGAACTGGCGTTCCAGCCTGAATGCACGTCTGATCATTGATTATTTATTCTTTCTATTTTTATTCTTTTGTATTTTATTGTGACATGCCCCCCTCCCCAAACCCCCCACACCATATTTCACGTTTATTTTCCCTTGAAGTGTCTCTTTATTTTATCTTCTATTTCTGGAATTGGTTTTGTCCATTTTATTCTGGTCCAGCCTGTTATTTAAAAAATCTCCATTTAATTACATTTTATACTTGATTTTTTTAAAATCATGATGTTAATGTTCTGCCTCTTATGAAGTTATTTGTAACTCTGTTAAAGGTGCTTTTAAAGTAAAGGTTATTTTAAATTTTCCACAAACACAGTAAAATTACCTGAGTCTTCGCTGTACACAGATTCATCGCAGATGAGAGACTGTCCTTTATGTTTTCTGCAAGTGGAAGAAAAAACAGTTATTGTTACGTCTCTAGCGGAGAGTTAGTAAAAAGTTCCACTTTTCCACAATTAAACAGAAGATTTAGAATTTTTCTCCTCCGGCCTGTTTAAGTGACATCTGGTTACTGCATATTTTGTGTATATAATAAAAAATATAAAGTCTTCATGGCAAAACTCAAACATCTACATTTTTACTTCTTTTCTGTAAAATATTTCATGTTCCTGAATTTTGCTGATGAGCCTTAAAGTTCAATTCCCACAATCCCACATATCACAGATCTTGGTTTCTCCTCAGTTAACACATGCCAGACTATGTATATGAGTCTTGTTAAAAATTACCTCAGGACTTTTCTCTTGATGAAGCGTCTCTCCAGGGTGTCGGGGGTGGATGCGTAGCTATCGGTGTGCGGTGGGTCCAGGGTGTCCTCTGGGTCCGACTCCACCTGTAGCCTGCTGGGAGCACCGGAAGGCAGATGGAGCTTCGGAGCCACCGAATGTTGAGCGTAAGAGTCGCCGCGGCTCTGTCTCCATCTGTAGTCTCTATTCTGACAGGTGGTGAGCACCTGTGTGGTAAATAATACAATTAATAAGTGGAGAGCCCCCCCCCCCAAGATGTGTTTGTCTCAGCCTGTGTTTAAGATAAATGATCAAAATGTATCATTATCTCAATGGTTTATTTCCTTGTAAACATGCACTAAACTTTACAGAATGGTCCCATCTCATCCAAAGTGATACAAAGATTAATTTGTGGGAGGAATTTCCCTTCTGCATTTTAAAACTTTGAGTGAGAAAATATTCAGATTATATCTCTAAATTTGACTTTTTCAGATATGAGACACAGTTTGGGTATTGAGATGGATTCTCTCAATACCCCCAATACCCATACTCTTGTAGAGGACTGACGCATTATAACCATTATTATAAGTTTTTATTATAAGCATTATAAGTTTTTAGATCACTAAAAATGTTTTCTGATGTCAAACACCAGATATTGTTGCTGTAAATTTCATAAAGTGATGCCAGTTATCTACATTGGGCCATTTAAAAAAAAAAAAAAAAGTCATGTGTGATTAAAAACATACCTGTCTGTCATGGTCCACGTTTCCTGCATGTAAGAAAAACCTCTCACCAGGGCCATCAGTGTAAGACAGACTAACTGTAAAGAAAACACAAAATTCACCAATTAGCACACAACAATAATTACACCTGACTGCTGATATGCTTGTTTGTTATTTTGACTTTGAAACAGTGCTGTAATTATTCTGTTATCATCGTCACAAACTTGAGATAAGAAACTCAACCCATGTGCCGTCACCTTTCTCTTTGGTGTAAGCGGGAGGACTTGGCTGAAATGTGGCTGTCTGAGATTTGGTGGAGTGTCCAGGAGGAGGCGAGGTCAAGCTTTTCCATTTCCCGTGTCGAATCAGTTCATCAAGATCTAGCAAAAGACAAAGATAAACAGTATATCTTTTGAGACAAGTTAAAATGTGAATATTCACCAACTCTATAGTGATTTACCAAAGCTGACATTTTGTAAACTAAACAACACCATAATGAGAGAAAATAGATGCAGTCAGTAGATATTGTATTAAGTTAACCTTGCTTGAATTCATGTAGTCTGTGTTTAGATATATTTTTGTAGCCGAGGATTGTCAGTTGTTCTTGAATCTCCTCTTCAGAAAAATCAAGGTTGTCCATCATATCTTCAGCTTCAATTCAACAAGGGAGCATTAACACCTAAAAATAAATAAATAAGGGAAATAACAGTCAAAAAGTAATTACAATTTCAGGTCAGCGAGAGAACAGGGCAGGTGAAATTACACTTTTTTTCTGTTTTTATAGGCAAAATAAAGGTGTAAAAACTCAGAGATATGGAGAAGAACAAGAAGGACTTTAATAGAGAACAGGGCTGGTTAAAGCACACTTTCCCCCGTTTTTAAAAGCAAAATAAAGGTTTCACATATATTTATTTCACTCACTAGGGACTACGGATGCAAATTAACAACTTTGCTATAATCCAGCATATTTACAGAGATGTCTATCATTTATGTTCATCAATATGCACTGTCCCTATCCAAAAACAAACTATTATTACTATTACTGTTATTACAAATCTGATAACGTTAAGGATTTTTGCTACGATGTCTAACACTTGTTCAGACATACAAATAGTGAAAAACAAGGAGAATAAGCCTCTAAAATATCTATATTTACGTCTCCTTTAACTTTTCCCTTTAACACCAAGTCAGAAGCTAAGTTTGGTATTCAGCTTTAAAACAGAATAAAAATGAGTTGCAGCTTGTCTTATACTTCCATATATCTGAGAATAAGTACACCAACTTTTTAATTAAAAGGTGATTTAAGTGAAAGAGGTGGTTTGGCATTAAAATAATAAAAAAGTGCACAGATGTACGGAAGTAAATAAGGCTAAAAGTTAGCAGCTAAACAGGCAGTAAGTTTAAATATTAACGATGTTATATAGTAAGAGAGGTTTAACGGGTTAGTTTTTTTACCTGCATGAGGATCGGTTCGCAGTTAAAGTTGATTAATCACGGCGATTTTTCAGTTTATTTGTGTTTTATTGTTTACAGGCTTTCGCAGCACCAAGACAACAACAGTTAACGAGCTTTGAAATCGACGCTGCTGCTTCTTGTTTGTGGGTTATTTTATGCCGCTGATGAGACACAGCGCCACTTACTGGATTTAAGAGCGTACTGCAACAAAGTTACAGTTAATAACTCAGCCGACTATGCGCCCCCTACTGGATTCAAAAGCGCACTGCAGCAAAATGACAGTAAATAATAACTGTACATTTTACATTATAAATTCATATTAAGAGTTAAAAAAATAAAAAAAATGTATGTTTTTGTCTGTATTTCTTTACTTTTAAGTTTTTATGTTTTTGACAAGGCTTTATGAGTTTTATTGCCTCCTAAACATAAAATATAAAATATAAATAATAAAAAAAAATATTAATTTAATAAAAAAATGTAATATAATGTATTCATGTGTATATATACATATATATATATATATATATATGTATACATATGAATATATATACCATACTAATATATATATTAGTATGGTTTGGGGGTATTTTTAGTAGTTACCTTTTATTTTTTTCGGATGGATAGTCTGATGTCTGATGGATAGTATGTGGCTGTCTTAAGTGTGGTCTCTCTATCTATCTATCTATCTATCTATCTATCTATCTATCTATCTATCTATCTATCTATCTATCTATCATTTCCACTAAATATCTCACTATTTCTTTTGTATTTTAACTCACCTTTTTCAAACAGTAGCAAAAATTATGTTTTGCAAAGACTAAAATATGTACTTTCAGGCAAAATAAATGACAAAACCAAACAATTTTCTTTTTTGGGTCAATTTCCACTATAATGTCAGCTTTAACCTTCATTTAATTTCAAAGAAAAGGTAAGTGCACCCCTCCCTGTTTGCGCAGTGACGCCCATCCTCCTCCTCAGCCTGCAGAGCTTTAGCTCCTCATGAATAAACAGCACTTTCTAACATCCTCCCCTTCCAGCAGGCAGTGGGGTTTCAGTCAGGGGGGAGACTGACAGGTGGACCGTCCGTGAGACCCGTCTTTATCTGGGAAAAAGGGACTTATAGCATCTTCCTCGGCCCTGGGAAGACCATGGCTCTCTCCAGGATCTGTCGGGAGTCTTTGCTGTTGCTTTTACTGCAAATTGTGATGATTTGCTCCGCTCAGGTGAGACATAGGTGCTTGTACTTTTCTCTCCTGTCCTCTAAAGTATGTTTATAGGTGCTTACAGTATATCTGTGGCACTCAGTGATTTATAGAGACTTTAATCTACTAATCTATCTTTTATGGTGTTTGATTTGTAATGCATTGTTATGAAATAACAGATGCTGGTGTGTCTGTATGATGCTTACAAGTATTTTTAGTCTCCTGTGGTATCATATTTTATACTCAAATCTGCATTTTCAGCTTGTCTGTAGTGCTCAGTATTACAGTAAGTAGACCTTTTTCCCTATGTATCACTATATTAAATATTGTACAGTGAGGTACTTGTACTTTATAGCACTTGGATTAAAATTCCTTGTATCCTTTTAACATTCCTTTAGGGATACAAGTGTACTTTTAAGTCTCTTATAGTTTAAGCATTAGGTTTTCTTTGATATCAGCTTAGTCTGCATTTGTATTGTAAAGTTTTTTCTTTCTGCAAATTGCATCTTTGGATTACTGTGTGAGACATTTACAGGATCAGGATGGGGTGCAGTAATGTTATTTCTTTTAATTTATCACAACATATACAAACGTATGCTCTCAAATATCACGTTTATTATAAAAAGACAACGATAACTGTGGTTGATTCATCCCAGTGTGCACACCTGGCACCAATATAGTCCAGACAGCAGCAGTAATCTGAACACATGCAGTTACTTATGTGTTATAATGGGACTAATATGGGAAACCAGGTTCAGTTTCATGACCTTTTCCCTCACATCACCCAAACAAAGAGACTCTGTGTGAGCCGCCCTTCACACCAGCATCGTCTGATATTTGGAGATGAATTTCAGAAGGGAAAAAAAGAGTAAAAACTGATTTTTTTTGTGTGTGTGTGTTTTTTCTACAGAGGGGCCCGGTCGGTCCCAGAGGACCCCCAGGGCCCCCCGGAGTATCTGGCGTTCCTGGAGTAGATGGCATTGATGTGAGTCAGCGTTTTGGTCTACTCTCAGTCATGAAGTTCAGTTTTCAGATTTTTGGGTCGTAGCTGCGGATCAGAGCATTTCTGGGTTAATCAGATCAGTGAACAGTGAAGCAGGTTTTACACAAGAAAGCACCAAGAGGCAGCACTTTTACCAATTAAGTCCTTTGAGATATACGAATGTCGCCTGGCTCATTCATTTTCATTGTAACCAGCGACGTTTCAGTCTTCTACTTGGCTTTTTTAGACTTTTCCCACATTGGCCTACCTGACAAGGGTTTACTAATAAGCAAAAAGCTTTTAGAAGAAAGAGAAGGGGTACCATTCAATAAAAAGATGTAAAACTTTTTTTTCATATGCTCAATGTGTGCACAAATACAAGCACTAAAAAATACCTTCTCAAACAGCAGAAATTTCCAATGTTGATTGGATGATTCTTCCAATGTTGTTGTGTTGGTTCCTGAGCAAAACCCGTCTCAGTTGCTCAGTGCAAAGCAGCTCTTGTTGTATATTTTAATGTTTTTAATATTTAAAATCTTGTATTTTGGGGAAAATTTTTTTAGAGTCAACAGTAGATAGATAACAGGAAAAAAGCAGAGAGTGATGGCGCACAACAAAAGTATCTTAGCCTTTGAACCAGGGATGCTCTGGTTTTAATGTCTTGCTCTATCAGGGTGCCTTTGGAAGCTCTAAATTTAGCTGAAAGATTAAAAGCTGCATTATGGGTTGAAAAAATTCTATGACTGCTTAAAGTTGAAGAAATGTTTCAGAAATCCATTTAAATAAACTCAAATATGTATCATGTTTGAACTGAAACAAGGTTGTTTTCTCAGTTTCTGAATTTTGCAACAAGCAAAATAGACTTTCCATTTTATGAGTTTTGGAAAATAAAAATAGAAATTGTTAAGCATACACTGAAACAAAACGCAATCATCTGAAGATCTTCTCCATGTATCTTCAGGGCGACAGAGGAGAGGACTCAACAGTGAACGGCGGACCAGTCAGTGGATTTTAAATTTCACCTTTCACATGCAGAAATGTTTAATACATATTGACTTTGATGCTGATAACTCAAACCAACTGTATTAACATGAGGACACTTCTGCTTTCAGGGCCTTGATGGTGACAACGGCAAAGACGGACTTCCCGGAGTTGCAGGTCTTCCAGGCGCAGATGTAAGTGAAACAACATCTGAGTCGCTGAGTGGTGCTAAAAACTACCACTCAGACACATTTTACAGCTGGTCCTGCAGGCTCACTCATCTGAATTTCAAAACCAGTTTGGAGAAATAACAAATGAGGCTGTTTGAGTTCTGAATCCTCCAGCTGCTGCTTGATCTGCCCAACAGGTTAAACTCTCCAATAAGAGGATGTATTGTATCTTTGTATGATCTGTGATAAAGGATCTTGAGATATTCAGATCTGCTGCTGTGTGAAGAGTTGTTTCTGGCTTCCTCTGAGCAAAAGTATGGAGAGAGAGAGAGAGAGTGAGAGAGAAAAAAAACCTTGAATAAATCAATCTGGCTATTTAGGGGAGAGTCTCGGGTAGCTTCCTGACAGAAACAGGGGTCTTTTTGTGTGAAATTGAGGGGGGATCGGCTGCCCAGAGATGGCTGACAGGAGAGAACTGTATGCTGGCAAAGGCGGTGCAGAATGGACCCAGTGTGTCTGCTGTCTGCTGCGGTGATGCTGCTGAGAGCACACATATGATGCCAGATTTAGAGTCTTGTGCACTGAAACAGAGAAAACGTTTAAACCTATGCATCAATTTTTTTTTTATTGTACCAAGTTTTCGCAAACAAGAAATCTAAGAGCAGGCAGTTAAAGATAATAGCAGAAATCAACAAGAAAGGAACAAGAAAGGTTTAGTTTTGTGGGCAGGTTTTTCTGGACATATGGAAATCAACTTATCACCATTGCAAATTGTTGATCCATCAGATTTTTTTTCCTCTTTTTACCTTTCGTACTCTTTTCTAGTCATACTGTAGGCTGAATATCTGGTTTTAAGGGGTTGTTATTAGACTAGTTAAGGGGAGGAGCTCACAAACGGATGGTCACACCCTCCAAGTTAGTGTAATTTACAGAAAGCTAAATGACTCACAGAGACTCTCACCTAAGATAACTTAAAAAAAAAAAACAATCAATCAAAAATTGAAGCAGCAGGGATCTGACTTTTAGTCTGTAGTATGGGTCATGATACAAAAACACTGGGTCCTACATTTCCCATAACGCATCTCAGTAACACACAGGTATTACAAACTCCACATCTCCAGTTTGGAACACAAGCTTCGTCTTATATTACTTGTAATATCTATAGATTTTAAAAATCCATAACGTTACCACAGAAGACATTATACATTCTTATAATAGGACTAACTAATGATTATTTTCATTATCCTGACTGTACTTAATGCAGTTGTTGCAGACACAGTTCCTGTGTAAGGGATTATTACAGACATTTGGATGCGCTCACTGTCATTTTACACACAAGTAAAGACGTTTACATAATCTGGGCAGACTGTTGGATTGTCTGACTGCTTGTGTTTGTTGAAGGGCTGCAGATAACAATAATTCTATTTATTATTTATTAAGTTTGGGCAAAGTGTAGATTCCCAACAAAATTACCTACATTAGATGTAAGTGTAGGGAATAACTTTGAAATTTCTTCACTCAACAACAATTGTAACATATTTATTCCGTTTGTATTAAAAAATGTGTTAACAATGTTCCGTGCTATATCTTAAAATTAATGTATTTTGTAATGTGCTGATTTCTCTGTAGGGACCAGTTGGACCTCCTGGAGATCCAGGTGCAGTGGGTGCACAAGGGCCAAAAGTAAGTTTTATTATCTATAAATTTGATTGAATTTGTTTCTTGTTGATTTTCACACTCAGTGTTGTCTGCAGAGACGTTTTCTACAGCCAAACCTGGAGGGACTGACACAGACTTCATTCATCTCTGCTCACACCTCATTTATTCTTTTATAAATTTTGAATTTTCAGCAGTAGAATTACACTTGTCTCTTCAGTGAATCTGCTTATATTATTTATGATATTTCTGATATCAATTCACATTTCTGTTTCTGTTTTCAGGGGGACCCTGGAGCACGTGGACCTCCTGGAGAGATCGTAAGTGTAGATAACAACTATAACAATCATTCAGGACTCCAGAGGTTTAATTTAGGGGGTAAAACATAGACTCTTTAATCTTCTGATTTCAGAAATAACCAGATTAAATTAGTCAACATAAATGCAGATTCTGTATAGATTTGTGTGAGATGATGCTTAGTTAGGGGTTTAAAAAAAATAAAAAAATTACAAACTGCCCAGTAAATTGACACAAACTCTAGAAAACAGTGCTTGATGTGCTCTATGCATAAATCAGTATATGTGTAGGAATTAAATTCACAGAGTTCATAATTTACACCATCCATCGCTGAAAACTCTTATGTAGTCAAGCAACAGTATACACTTTATTTGATATATCCTGCACATATTATTTCATTTATTGTTTATTTTAAGTAGTTAATGTATACTCTAAGTAAACCACTATTACTACAATTATAACATCTAATCTGTTTTGACACTGTCATTTCTCTCTCACAGGGTGTAGGACCTGATGGGCTTGATGTGAGTATCTACAGATCAGTATCTTATTTCTTCAGTTCAGACTAGCATGTATAAATAAACACAGTCGTTACTGTGAACAGGCTGTTTTTAGGTTATTTTCACTGCTTTAACTGCAACTGAACCTGCTCAGTATCACAATGGACAACCACAATGGATTGATACTATTTTCACAATTGCAAGAGGGACTTTTTACTTAGTGGTAAAGTTATCAGTAAGTTAATAAAGATGTACCATAAATGGTAACGTAAGTCTCTAGACTACCAGGTTTGAGGAATAGCAAAAAGACCATCTGAACAACTGGCTTTGTCTCTTTAAGATACATTTTCCATCTTTGGGGAAATATAAATCTAATTGTCACTGGTGCAACTGGGAGTTGAACTTGTTTTTATGAATTTTCAAGAAAGAGCATCAGTATCTTGAAACAAGAGAGAATAAGATCACTGCACTACTCAAAAAAATAATAGTCTAATAATTCAAACCAACGCCTCATCTGACAGGTCAATTGAAGCAGGTTATGAAAAGTTCTTACAATTACTTCATGCTTCAGATCTCATTTTTCTATTTTTGCTGGTTAAGATAAAGATGTTTTGGATTAATCGCTGCCTGAATGCAGGAATGCAGCAGTTCGATCAAAATGTTGTTAAAATCCGAACAAATGTAGATGATCATACAAACCATATAATATAAGCTTATGAAAGTAATGATCATTATCATTAATATTAGTGTGTCAAGGTCTTTATGCTGAATAACGATGAAAGAGGACTTAAAGTGTATAAAACCCTTATGACAGAGTGAGGGATCAGAGCAGTGTCTATGCTGTGTAAAGAGTAATTTAACTGAACATTGTTGTTTATATGACTCTACTGGACTGGGCTGTACCAGCTGTCAGTAAAGTAATCACTAAATTTGTCTATGAAGTCCCATTTAGTAACTACTAATTAGTTTCAAACTAATGATTTACTAAATCAGGTTACACCATTAAAATTTAAGAAATCTTTTAGCTAGCAGCGCTCTACACCTCTACGTAAGAACTTTGCAACCAGTTTGAATTTAAAATGAGCTAATATTTACTTTATAACTACGAACACCTGGCGCAACCCCTTCCTGGTCTGTAAACACACCCAACAGTGATGTCATGTTGTAATGACCACACCCTGGAGTGCACTTCTACCTGCAACCACCAGGGGTCAGCAAAAACTCTTTTGTTCTGCGTTAAATTACTCTTTAATATCACTATATTCATACTGTTGCATAATGTGGCAAAATGTCTTTCCTGCAATAGACTGTTAACAGTTCAGACATTTTGCTCTTTAACAGGGTATTCCAGGTACAGATGGGCTACCAGGTGAACTTGGTAAAGTTGGACCCCCTGTAAGTAAACTAGCACAGTGCCATTATTATTTTAAACGAAATAGATTTTTGCCTTTAAATCAGTTTGAATTTCAACATTAAAATAAAGGAAAGAAGCTAATGATGACCAATTAAAAGTTGCATGAAGCTTTAAAGTGACATATACTTCTTGTCTGTACATTTATTCAAAGTTTTGTATCTGTCACAGGGAGCAAGAGGCCGGAGAGGTCAAGTGGGTCCTCCTGGTCCTGCTGGGCCTCGGGTAATTACCACAACTGTTTTCTTACGGTTATGGGGGGACAATGAACAGTGGGCAGCTCTCAGATAGACACTGTGGGGATGTTTGATACAATGATGTAAAGAAAGTAAATTTTTTATGGTCTTTGAAACCATGATTATCACTGTCCACACAATAAAATCCCAAGAAAAGTTGTAATTTGTATGAAAAAAAAGAATAAAAACTGAAATGCACTGTTTTTCTTCTAGGGGCCTCCCGCTGTGTACCAAGGCGAGGACCTGGTAAGTTTGATCCTAAAGTAGATTAATTAAAACAACTAATCAGCAAAATACTTTAACCTTTAAAGTTTTTATCAGATGTCACACAACTCCCTGGAGACCAAAAAAACTCTTTTGACTCCTTTTTATACATATGCAGTAGTACTCCACACCCTTGGAAACAAACTTTGATGTGGAAAATTGAATAATTCCCCTTCAAGAGTCCACAACCAATCAACAACATTTAAAAAAAACCCAAGAAGTCTCAAAATACAGATTTTAACAATATTATAATTAGATTAGGTACATTAGTTGATTTTTAGACAACATAAACTGATGGAGGCAAAGTCGTTAATCCACACATTCATCGGCTTTATCGCACAAACTGACTTTTATTTTAAACTCTAAAAAGATTCACTGAGCATACGCAAAAATATAAACATTTTAAGGAAATAATCAGCGATAAATTTCATACAATTTGCTATAAAATGTCTAAAATATATAAAATCGTCTTTGTCCATCTTCCCTGCTCTTGCTAGCGGGGTTCACTGTCAGTGGAGCCCCCTGGTGGCAGGGCTCTTCCATGACCTCAAATAGGCTGTTGTGTTTTTCAGTGTCCCAATGCCTGTCCCGCTAGTCTGAATGGACATCCTGGTCTCCCCGGCATGAAGGTAAGTAAAATTTCACTGAGCCTTCGTGACTGCTTGTATTTATGACATTCTGTTCATCTTTTATTTTCCTGTCTTATCAAATACAATTTAAGATTAACTTTAACTCGATGTTTCCTTGTGAAGGGCCACAAAGGAATTAAGGGTGAATCTGGTGAGCCTGGAAGACAAGGACACAAGGTAAAATTCTTTTCTTCTCCTTCTTTTCAATGTATTACACACTGAGCAGCCTCTATGGGCCAACCAATTTCTTGGAAATTTTCAGTGTAATTTGCTAATAACGGTTCATTTTTAGGGTATTTTACAGAAAGGGTGGTGAAATTTGTTACCAATTGCAAAAAAAAAGTGAAAAAAAGTTAAGTCAGTAATTATAAACCAACAAACATAAACTTTATACATCATGATTAGTTGCAACTATGAGTTTCTTCTACAATTATTAAAGTTTATCTCTGTTGCTTTTAAAAAATTCAATAATGCTAACAGATTTTCAAACATTTCTAAGTTCTAAAATTATGAAATGTCTGTGTTTTGGTCTCTTTCAGGGAGAGGAGGGTGACCAAGGACCACCAGGGGAAGTCGGATCTCAAGGACTACCAGTAAAATATTTCACCATTCTCTCTCAACTCACCATCATACTGAAACAATCCCTCCACACACATCCAGTGAATACAGTCAAACATATTAACATGGGACATGTTTGTCTTCTTTCCTCTCCGCTGAGTAATTTTAGGGCCCAGGTGGAAAAAGAGGCCTCTCAGGAATAATGGGCTCCAAAGGTGACAGGGTAAGAGGTCAAACACAATGATGAAAATCCCACAAGCTATACAACATGAAATGATTTCCACTGTGGTCGACAACGACAACAATACTTCCTAAGGTAGAAGATAACATGTACTCTCATTACAGTAAGTTATTTGAACAACTGAATATAAAGGAACCAGTTCAAAGTATTGCAAGCATATTAATACCTGAAATTGACCAGTTATTAGCACAACATACACTGAAAGCTACAGGTGACTTTAGTCTTGACTTTGAAAGGCTGGTAAATGATCAATTATCTGATGATAATAATAAGACATATTAGATGGCTATCCTCTCAAACCTCCAGTATAAACACTTACACTTAAATACAACCAGTCACAAAATATAACAATTAATTGAATTAAAACATCTATATCTATATGAAACTAACAAGAGAAAGATTTCTCATAGTGCATTCTCTTTCTACCTGGTAAACATCCACATTTTGTATTAAATATTTGTAGACTCAAAAACCCAAAATTTAACTTGACTGAGATTAATATTCTTAGACTTATCAAAGCTCCTCCAACCCCACAACTGCTTTAACAGGCTTTATATTACTCATGACTATTATATTAACTTTTACTTTTATAAAATTGGTTTACTGTTCCTCTAACCCTTTAGTGGGCAAGTGACTATTTTGCAACTTCCATAAACATCCAAAATAGCCTCCCCATGTCTCTCTATGAGGTTGTAGAACCATGTGGATTTTGAATATGTAGACTTTTTGGTAAATGTTTTACCCTAGACCGATATAATAAATCCTCACTTGTCGTTTTATGATGCCTGAGTCTGTTAATGACTTGAGTATCTGCATTATTTTAGATAGATATACTTTCTTGATCCCCAAATGGGAAACCACAATAGTCACCACATGCCAACAATATATAAATATACAAGATACAAGGCACTAACACAGAGAATATAAAAGAATAGCTCAACTGCAGCAGGTACAGAGGACTTCTCAATCATTGTGTTGAGCATAGCAAAGCACTGAATCATAATATCTGTTTATTGAAAAAAATTATTTGTAACTTGAACACTTTCTGTTCTTTTAAAACAGGGACCCCGTGGAAAACCTGGTGATTTAGGTCCTCAGGGCATCCAGGGAGGCCCGGTAAGTCTCTGTGTCATTATCATCTCCACAAACACTTATTATTTATACAAAATACTGATAAAAATTGATTAATACTTTTTTTTAGGGTGATTCTGGTCAAAGAGGAGCAATAGGTGAAACTGGGCCACAGGGAGTGTCGGTAAGATCTTAATCATGAACTAGACCCAAAATGCATCAAGTTAACATATAACAATCAATGCTTCATTTGTTATTTACGTTTGATAATGTGTTTGTCTGCAGGGGGAACGAGGTCCATCTGGAATCAGAGGAGTGCCAGGGCCAAAAGGAGAGGCTGTGAGCACTACTTGAGTTTCTTAATCAATCAATAACCTCCATATAAATTCACTTTTCCACCTAACATCTGTCCTTTCTTCTGCTTTCCTCACCACCCATCCACCATCTTTCATGCCCTCTTACATACGTTTCTACCTTCTTACATGCTGTAAGGGATCCAACCCAGTAAATACCGATGTTTTACCCGATACGGTTCCTTTTGCAGCTTAACAACACTAAGTACCAAGCCAACCATCCTCACAATATGCTTATGGCTGCAAATAATTACTTTCACTTTCTCAGTTAGTCAATTAGTTGTTTGGTCATAAAATGTCAGAACATGGTATCAAATTGGCGATCAGTGTTTTCCAAAGACCAAGATGACCTCCTCAAATGTCTTGTTGTCCCGACAAACAGTCAACAACCCAAAGATAATAGAAGACAAAATATTCACATTTAAGAAGCTTGAACCAGAGAAATGTAAAGTATTTTTCTTCAAAAATGATTAAAAATGATCAACTTTCTGTCAATCAATAAATTGATTAAATACCCTTTACAGACCATTCCCTACTCAATATTTGACCTTCCTTACTCTGTTTTTTTGTCTATATTTAAAAGAGAAACACATTTATGTGAATTTTAGATTTCATCTGTGTATCACATTGCTCAATCTCGTGTCAACAGGGCCTCGCTGGTCCAGATGGTCGTGAAGGAATACCTGGACTGCCAGGGTCAAAGGTAACACATAACTATAATAGTAGTATTTAAAAGGGGTTTTTGACAGAAAACGTGTTTTTAGAAGTTATAAAGTGTTTTTTGTTGTTATTCAGGGTCTTCCAGGGAAAAATGGGGCTCCAGGTGATGCTGGCACTCAAGGTCTCCCTGTAAGTATGACACAAAAACATCCCCAATTCATCAGAAATGTGCCTTTTTGATCTCAGATGTTGATGTTTAACACAATGTTCCCCATGTAGGGTATGCCAGGTTCTTATGGCCAGAAAGGTGTCAGTGGTTCGAAGGTATGATGCATCTATTATTACAATACTGATTGTAGTGTGATGACATGATACCAGTACTATACTTTTACCACTACTTACTAACAGCAATGTCCAGATAGTATAATATTACTCGAATTAACTGCAATGTTTTTATCTTTTTGTTACCAGGGTAGCACAGGTGATCCAGGAGCTGTTGGACTGATGGGATCTTCAGGGAAACAAGTAGGTTGAGTGATTTGTACAGGGTACAGTGTTTTAAGGGTCAAAATAGAAAGAAGAAAACTGATGTCACCAACTCTAAAATGATGCTTTATTTGTTTCCAGGGCGAGCGTGGCGAGCAGGGAGAAGTGGGACCTGTTGGAGCCCGAGGAGGACCAGTGAGTTAATAATCACTTTCTATGTAATTGTTTTAACTTAAAGCTGCAAGGTACAGTTTTTCCTCCTTAAGACAGGAGAAAACCTCGGGAATTAATTGAATTACAAAGAACGTAAGATATTTCTTTTAGTCATTATTTTATGTCAGAGAGTTTCATATTTTAGCTTGTAGTCCAACTAAAGTGGGCTCATAACAGTGCAGAACATTTTTCTGAATTAGAGTCCATCGAAGATCAAAGTTAGAACTGACTTAAAGGAGCAGCGTGAAGGATTTAGTGCCATCTAATGGTGAGGTTGCAGATGCAACCGGCTGAATACCTCTCCCCTTCCAGGCAAATAGGAGAAACTACAGTGACTGAAAAAAATCACGAAAACAGCTAAAGGTCCACTCTAGTGTCAGTGTTTGGTTTGTTTTTTGGGCTACCGTAGTTACATGGCACCGCAGCATGGTGGGTTCCATAGAAGAGGACCCTATAACTTGATCAGAAGGATAAAATCATATCTGCAGTTTTTTGTCATGCACTTTGCAGTTTCAACATTACTCTACTACACTGTGCAACCTGATGTGGTAAATTATCTCACTGTCAGAAGGAAATTAAATTTTCAAAAGAAAACAGTGTTCATGTTGATCTAATGAGGATCTAATAGCTCTTTACTAAGCAACACTGCATTATTAATTTATTACTGGTATGAAAAAGAACAAAACATGTAACAGTTGAGTCACGTTGGTGTCTTGATGCATACCAGAATTACAAATAATGTTCAGCTCTGGATTTTAAATATTTCTTTAATGGTGCTTTGATGTCTGTGCTCAACCGTTGCTCTTCTTTGTTTCAGGGTGAACGAGGAGAAAGAGGACATGATGGACCTATAGGAGCACCAGGAGGCAGGGTAAGACCTGAGAGAGAGAGTCTGTTTAATGTAAAGAACACAATCTGCCCCAAAACCTTCATCAACGACTGAGTCTTTGTCGGAGAAATCTCCAGGAAGCAGTCGTATAGAGGTGAAAGTGACAACAGATTACTGCTCCACTACTTCCCTGTGGGTGCAACAATTACATAAACACAACTTTCACAGTCCGAATCGATGTTGGTGAGCATTCAATGGGAAATTAACATATTAGATCTGATAAATCATACGTTGTCAAGTCAAAGTCAAATTGCCTTTATTGTCATTATATTGTGAACAATACAACAACATTAAAAGTGCTGCTCTGTTAGGTGCCACGAATAGCGGATTTACGTCACAACTGAATCTCAACTCATACTTAAATAAATAAATAAATAAATAAAATAAAATCAATCAATAAGAACAACGATATCGCATGGAGAAGATTTTCCACCATATTTTACAGGTCAAAGTTAAATCAGATTGAACTCAAAGCAAAGTGAACAAGACAAGATCCATTTACAATCCCCTCGTGCAAATCTAGTCATCTGGGAGCTACACAAAATAATTAATTATTAAAGTAATTATTTTGTATGATTTGTATGATTTTTGTTTAATTTAACAGTTGAGAACTTAACAGTCCTGATACCTACAAGGAGTTAGATAAAATTAGACAAAAACAGAATAATTACTGGTCGACAGTAAAATTTAAACAATGCTTGTGCAAATGAAATTGTCTGATTGATTGAAATTATAGTTTAGTACTAGAGTACTATAGGACTAGCTTCACAATATGAGATAAAGCACTGGGACATTAGAAAAAAGAACTTGTCGATTTTACATTAAGTCAGATTAATTTGTTTACTTTATTTAAAGCCCTTTTAAAAAGGACCGTCAAATTGGTGGTAAATATGAGGTCAGCGCAGGCTGGAAACTGTTACTGGAGAGCTTTCATTTTAAGTTCAGAGAGTTTACACCTTTGCCAGAGATAAACAATTCTCCACATTTATGTTGCACCAACAGGATTCAATCAGTTTAACTTCTTAAGCCTGCAAACACACTCATAAGGTTAGGGATCAAATCTCTTTCTCTGTTATAGTCTGAATCACAGGTATGGATGGACAAGACAGACGTCACTTGGCAGAAAACTCTGATATGGAGCTATTATTTATTTATTATTGAGAATAATTCAATTATTTATGAGTCAAACTCTGTCTGCAAAGCTTTGTGAAGTTTCTTAGATTCCCTGCTGGCAGGATAACAAATGGCCAACAGGGTAAAAACATTCCTTCTTTAGTCAAAATAATTAAATCTCAGAAAAAAAACAGGATTATTATAAAACTGTTGTTAGGGGAAAAGAAACGAGTAAAAGGAGAGCACAGATTGATGAAGCAAAGTTCAATCAGGCTGAAACTATTAAAAGTGTTGTAACCTAGATCTTATCAGCATGTCTGTGGACTCGCTGTATGATCCAAAGTGTCGGCTAATCCAATCTACTGTATCAAAACTAAGAGATCTGCCCTGAAATACAGTATAAAGCGAGGAATGAGTGTTAATGAATCTTGAACCTATTATTGAACAACAGGATCATTCAACAAAATAAACCTTGTATCTTGCTCAGTAATCCACTGCTGGGAAGTGAAGCCTTGTGCTTTGCTGTTATTATAAAGAGTGGCATGTCTTTATGAACCTCTGTGCCTGCAGTTAAGTCTCTAATCTGCCGGTGAGCGGGCATGAATAGCCTCTTGTTACGGACGTCTGAAGGCCCAAGGGGGGGGGGGGGGGTTTCTGCAACTCAGGGGGGGATTCAGGGCAGGAAAAGAAGCTGAGAAGCCCTGAAAGAGCTCTCTGTTCCCCAGGAATGTTTGAAACCGGTCGGTTCACTGTACACCTCAATCTGCACCCGCACACACCCAGAAACATCAGAGGGAGGGTTGGGGGGTTCCTCTGAAGCCTCAACGTTCATCAATGTGAAGCTGGAAATAAAATGTTTTTCTGTAGATGTGGTCAAGTTGAGGTTGGCCATAGTAACTTTTCTCAACTCTTCTCACAGTCGATCTTGTGTTGTGAATCTGAATGTGTGTGTGTGCATGTTTTTACTGTGCTTATTTTTTTAAATTTATGTGTTTGTGTGTTTTAACAGGGAGGCAAGGGGGATCTGGGACTTCCAGGACTTCCTGGTCCCGCTGGTTATCGTGGCCAGAAGGGCGACAGAGTAAGATTTTGAAACAAGATGATGATAAAAACAGTGAATCAAAGTCAATTTTATTTGTATAGTGAAATATCACAAATCACAAATTTGCCTCAAGATGGTTTACAACATACTACGCTCTCTATGATTAAATCTTATCATTAGAATTTGGATAAAAGGAAGAAAACTGCCCACATAGATACACAAATTACCTTTAAAGTGAAGCCATGAGAATCCAATAAGTGTCATTAACTGCTAAACCAAATTGTTTTGAAATATATTCAGACCATATTAATGAACATGCTTTTGCAAATAAATGTCATCTGGTTAAAGCCTCCAGAAGCTAGTCCAACAGATTAACTTAAACATGTGTTTCCTGTTTTGGTTCGAGCTCCAGCTGCTCCAACAGATTCAACCAGGCGGATGTGAAACACTGCTTCATTGTGTTTGGATGGACTGAATTCATCAACTGTCTTTCATCGCCACATTACCAGACTACACAATGTACTGCAGCTCTGATCAACATTTATTTCTTACCTGCATCATAAATGCATCATTATCAGAACAGTGACTCCTCTATTTCCAAGCACAGAGCAGCAGTGTGTCTATTGGCCGACCGAGCGTTGAACAAAAGTGAAGTTCGACCTGCCGTAGATCATACCAAAACAGGAAACGCATGCATGAATTTGTCTGTTATTTGGGCTGCCAAAGGAAGAACAGAAAATAAGATTAAGTTTTGGATAAATAGTACATTCTTATCATTTCTTCCACATCTTTGGTATGGGTGTAAAGCACATGTATCAGGTTTCCTCCTCCTCAGTATTCAGGTGACAAATAAATAAGTTAAAAAGTTTGGTTTGACTTCTTCTAATTGTTCATAAACTTGTGAAAAAATGGGTCTACCATAAATCATTACTCTAAGTAGTTTTAAATAATTAAATATTCATTCTGTCCTTTTTTCCCAGGGTGCAGTTGGTCTGGATGGTTCAAAGGGAGATCAGGTATGTTTCATACGCTGTAATAGTTTATCTGCTATTAAAAAAACCCAAACAGATTACAGAGTGTCAGAGCAAATTAAATGCTAACGAATCTGTCACGTGTCTGTATTTCAGGGATCTGCCGGCTCTGAGGGAACACCAGGAGACAGAGGAGAACTGGTGAGTGATCGACTGCTGAAACATCTGCTTTTGACTGTTTTCATCTAGACAGAAGTGTTTGTTTGTTGAGTAGAAAGTCAGCCTGTCGATAATCTATTGATTCAGTGCAAGCAACATCGTGAGCAATACAAGGATAGAGTCTGCTTAATGATGAAACGTTTGCATTGGACAAAACAATATTGACTGTTGTGCCACTGTTTTGCTGCTATGAACAATTTTGTATTCTTTACTATGGTTTTGTTACAGTCAATATCCACCTTTTTAATTACATATTATTTATATTTGCATATAACTGCTTTTAACCCTTTGGAGCGTAAATCCCCCAAATTTGCACAACTTCTACTATCCAGTGATGTCACGAAATAAGATGTACTATGATGTAAAATGTAAGGGAAACAGGCAATAATTGTAGAAAATACACAAAACTCGCATTCATCATTTTAAATTAAAAAAAAACACGAAGAAGAAGTTTGCCAACACAGGAAACACAACATGACTTTCAGAAATGGCCCAGAACAGTTTTGGCTGCCTTATTTGACCCAGTCTTCCATTCTAGCCTCCAAAAAATGTTTTTTGCCCCATAACTCTGAAAAAAGCTGAATTTTAACTGCAGTGTGTTTCATGGCAGTTTCAGACATTCAGACACTTCTTTACCTTTGCCTTTCCAGATTGTTATTATTTTATTTCTTACTTAAACAGCAGGTGACAATTTAATTGCACAATAAAAATCTTTGAATCTTGAATAACAACATTTTTTCCCCTCCTCTTTGGCGCCCTCTACTGGACAACCGCCTAAACACATCTCTGCTGCAGCATCTTCTGTTTCTACAAACTATGGATATGGATGTAACGTTTTTGCAGACATATAATTATATAAATGTGTGTATAATTATATAATCTCTCTTCCAGGGTGATCAAGGTGAACTAGGAGAGAAAGGATCGGTATGTTCAGCTAAACACAACATCATTATCACATCACATCTTAGGGAACATTTAAAGCTGCACTACAAAGAGTTTTACTGTATGTCTCAACTTTACAAGATGTAATATGACTTCTTGTTGATTCAAATAAAGACCTGAATGCTTCCTGAAACAATTATCTTCATTGATAACATCCTGCAACTGTTCAGGGAGCAAAATCAGCTGCTTCTCTGCAGGCTATGAGATATTTTGAGTTTTGGTATCAAGCGATAATCCTCATGAAGTGAAGAATTTATTTTATTAACAGCTTTTCCTTCTAGTTTATAATCACACTCTTCCTTTTGCATGAGTATATTTAATGATACTTAAGGTTGTCATGTTTCTAATCATCTGTCAGTGATTAGATTATAAAATTAGATGTTTTAGAATATTTGGTTCACCATCAATCTTTACCCTGCTCTATCTTCATCTAGTCTCTAACTTTTAGTGTCTAACCTGCTCTTGTTGCTCACAGACGGGCCCACCAGGTGAGACAGGAAATAAAGGACCCGAGGGTGGCCGAGGACAGCAGGGGAAAGAGGGCAAATCGGGCCAACCAGGACCCCGTGGCATGCAGGGTGACATGGGGGTACCAGGTCTTCCAGGGGTGCAGGGAGCAGCGGTGAGATGTTTTATCTCTGAATTCATGAGACTTAAAGGATCATTCTTGCTATTTTGAACGAGTGTATTTCCAAAAAAGAAAGGAATAAAACATCATATAGTGTTTTAGTGGTGTTTCCTAATTCAGGTTCAGCTATACAGAGTTAGCATGTGATGGTCGACCACAGCATCAACATCTGTTTTTGTCCAAACAGGGAAAATCACCGACAGATACACATATCAAACAAGTCTGCATGAGAGTAATGCAAGGTAAGTGTTTGTCAACTGCTTTAAACTCATTCTGTAGTTTCCACTGTTTTACATGCTCCTAAAAGTTCACATCTCCAAATCAGTGAAATGGAAGTGAGTAGAATTCAATTTGTGCTATTTTAATATCTCTTAAAAAGTTAATTTGGAAAAACTCCAACTCACAACTCCAATGTGTATTTCCTCAAATGTCCTGAATAGTCAGTGTAAGCAACTTTTTTTCTTCAGTACAGAGTAGTTAAAATTTCTAACACCTAAATAAACATCGTTACTGAATGTTTTGTGTGATTTTGGTGAATTGATCCTTTAAAAACAAAATTATACTGATGATTACACATACGGATCTAATAACTGATGCGCATCCTGTTTAAATTGTGAGACTAAGCTGTAAATAAATAAAAATATAAATGTCGAACATGTCCTCTTGTGTCACAGAGCAGCTGGCTCAGCTAGCCGCCAGCCTGAGCAGGCCTGAGTCAGGTATTGCTGGAATACCTGGTCCCCCGGGTCCTCCTGGACCTCCAGGCCCTTCAGGAGAGAACGGTTTCCCTGGACACACCGGATCAAGAGGACTACCTGGTCTGAAGGGTCCACCTGGGCTACTGGGCCGCAAAGGCATCAAAGGTGAGATCCAGATTAGCAGTTTGATTATCATATTTATGTTTTTGATTATTGTTCGAGAGAATCGTAAAACTGTGCAGGAAATGAAAAGAAAGACAGAAATTGGAGAGAAGATTCTGCTGTAAAAAACAGACTGCGATTATGGGCTGGGACAGAGTTATTTACCTTTAATTTCAGTCCAGTGAGGAATGAAGTCAACTACTCACTTAGCCAATGTGACATGAATAGCCTCTTAGCTGCTAATGTGAAGTGTGGCAATACTGAGGTCAGTAAAATGATTGAGGTCATGTCCATGTATCATACGATAAGTCCATATCTAGACGTAAGGATGTTGATAAT
Source organism: Scomber japonicus (assembly GCF_027409825.1). NCBI lineage: Eukaryota > Metazoa > Chordata > Actinopteri > Scombriformes > Scombridae > Scomber > Scomber japonicus. The sequence continues at coordinate 6,266,368 of NC_070579.1, forward strand.
GTTGTCAATCAAGGCAGAAATGCAACCAACCAGCTCAAAACATCAAGTTAAATCTTCTCTTTTTTAAAATGTCTATCCTTTTCTTTGGTCCTGCAGTACCCCCCACCCCCCCCCCACCCCCCCATCCTCCTCATGATCCCCCCTCAGGGATCAGTCATGTTCCTCTTAACATTAATGAAGAGAAGTGAAGTCTGAGTCTGAACTCTGAGCTAATTATAGTCATTTCAATTAAGTGTTTCCTCTTATTTTCCCACTCTGCAGGTGACCAGGGTGACAGAGGGGACAGAGGACCCACAGCGAGAGGACCCAAAGGAGCACCGGGGGCTCCTGGTCTGCCAGGTAAGCGACGGATGGAGGGTGGATATCTAATTTAAGAACAAATGTCCTCATTTCAAACTCTGCATCCTTGAACGAACAGCATGTAAAACCATTACACCACATTTACTTACTGATTTAATTAGTTAATAAATAATAATAATAACAGGTGAGCAAAGGGTCAGAGGTCAGCTCTGCGTTTTTTAAAAATCAGCACTGAACTTGTTGCTTGTTTCCTGTCAGGTGTTGCCGGCAGAGCGGCTTATGGCACAAACGGCCGTGACGGAGAGCGGGGACCTCGTGGCGTTCCCGGTATTCACGGCGTTCCTGGGCCTCCTGGTCCCGCCGGTCTCAATGGTTACTGTGAGTCATCACAGTGCGTTCTGCCCATGGTGGCGTCGCCGGTTTCGGCAAAGGACACCAGCATGAAGGGCCCCAGTGAGATGTAAGGAAGGGCTGAAAGCTGAACTGGAGGAAAACTGAAAGACTCGAGGAGAAACCAGCACTCCATGGAAGATTTGGAAGATTTGTCTTTTTTGGGTTTTATCATTTGGTTTGTCTTTTTTGGGATTTTTTTTTCTCTTCCAGCCATCTTTGTGGTTAGAAACAGACATGAGGGTGGAAACTGAACAGCAAACACTCCTTAAAACAAAAGAGTTTCAATTTTACCTCAATTTTTGCCACAACTGTGTACTGTAGAATTAAAAAGGAGCATTAATAAGAGCTCAGTGTGTATGTACAAAAACAACCAGACGCATTTCCCCTCAGATCAAAACATAAAAACTAACAATGAGGCAAATCTAAAAGTTTTTCTGTATGTTTATGTAAATGTGTCAATATGCAAAATTATACTGCTGGATGACGTACATCTGTTTGTGAGTATCTTTGTCGTTTACCAACTAAAATCCCCCCTTTTCCTCTAAATGTTGAATAATATGTCAATGACGACTTTTTTGTTGTTTGTTGTGATTTTGAGGGCGGCGATGTTTGGAAAAACCTCTCTTAGCAGTTTTATATGACTTCTTATTTATTATATCAAGGTTCGACGGGACATCTTCAAGTTGTACAAAGGAGGAAAATAAACACATTTTGATAACCTCTTGCATGTTTTGTATGGACAAGTATGACCAAAAAAACAACCAGGAACCAGCTTTAAGATTTTTACTCCTCCAAAACAGACCAGGTGTGACGATGAGAAACTGTCAGCTGTGTCACAAAGACACATTTGGGATTATACCACTGTCATCTGAACATACACCTGTCATAATAATTGCGTTATCTTATCATACAATAATATAATTAACAGTGTCATCAAACATATCGATTTATTGTACAATAACGTAATTATCAATGTCATCATGTCTATATATGGACTCATCGTATGACACATGGACATGACCCTTGACCTCAGTATTGCCACATTAGCAGCTAAGAGTCTATTCATGTCACATTGGCTAAATGAGTAGTGTCCTCCATTCCTCACTGTGACGTCCTGAGTGGAGACTGCAGAAGAATTAAAGGTAAATAACTTTGTCCCCAACCATAATGGCAGTCAATGTTTTCACAGAAACGTAGCACCCACTCTCCAATCCCACCCCCTGTTTGCATTATTATGCTATTATATTATCATTATATCAGTGGTATAAAATGATCTTCAAATAACAATAATATCGTTTATCGTGATTATTTCTGAGACAATATATCGTCCAACCATAGTAGTTATCTTGACAGGCCTATCTGAACATTGGATATTCTTGGTGGAAAAGCTTTGAAAAAACAGTATTTAGATCTGAGGTTGTTCACACTTCTGTAGATCTGCAAGCATTAGTCAATGAGTCAAAGCTATTTTAATTAACAATTAGTATGACATTCATACATATACATATTCACAACTCCCAAAACATTTTAATGTCAGATTCTCTCTTTTTTTGGTCTTCTATGAAAGTAAAGGGTTGTTGGATTGGGACAAAAGAAGACACTTGATGGCCTTGCTTTGGTTTTGGGGAAACAGGTTAGGGTTGATCAAAATGTTTTATCATTTCTTTCCTGACATTCAAAGACCAAATTATTAATCAAGTAAAGAATTGACATATATGTTTGTATCCCGATTCAGTTTGGCATGAAACAATGTAATGTGAGAGCGATTTGATTCAATTTGGTTTCTTTCAGCAAATTATCAGAAGACAAGTTCAGAGTTATTTAACCTTCGTAAACCTTAAATTAAAGAACAATTTAACTAAGCAATTTATCTTTGAGGCTAAATTTTGACTCAATGTGTCTATTTGATATTTTCTACAACTTTTCGGATACGCTTTTGTCCTTCTTAGCTCACAAGTTCTTTCGAAATTCAGCAATTTCTTTAGTCAGAAATGTCATCAACTATGGCAAGAAGGTAGTTATGTGATAAAAAGAAACCCTCTAAAGTAGCATGTGTTGACTTTAACTTATTCAAATGATCTCAGTCAGGATCCTCATTCATATCAGAGGTGAAAGTCACATACTTTATATGATATTTAACGACGTGTCACTGAGCTTCACTGAAGGTTTTCTTGACGACAAAGCAGCTCACCCTTTACTTGAATCATTTCAATGAAATCCAAATATATCATATTCTGTGACTGTGTTGGATCAGCTTCAGTAAACCATCTTGCTGCAGACTTCAGCCACCAGAAAGACCAGAAGACAAAAAAAAAAGATGAAGATGGATTTCAGACTGTTTTAACCCTTAAACTGTAAGTTCAAAAATGACCACAAGGGGGCAAAACACATGATGGCGGTCCAACTGTGCCATTATAGAAGCTACTGACTGACACCAACCTCATATATCAAGGAAAATCTTCTAAGGTCCTTTTAACAAGTTTATTTTGCATTATAAAGCGTTTTCTTTCTGCATGATGGTTTCTCAGAGGGACATGAGACTCTTCAACGTTTAGATTTCGATATTACATCTAACAGAATCTGAAGGAGGTGAATAAACTGATTCATGTTATTAAAGGATCAGTTCATATAAAACTGAGTGAGAACAAAGCGAGCTCCAAAATATGTCTTTTTTAATGTAGAATCTAAACTCTAAGGAGCTTAAACTGGAGAAGTAACTATTATATGAAAACCAAAATTACAGACAAGCTATTTGTGACTTCACAGTTACCGGAAGATTTAAAGAGCTGGAGGGAAATAAGAGGATCTGCAACCTGTAATGACAACTGAATTATAGAGAAAAGCAAACTTGTCAAAGTATATTTTAAACCATCCATCTATGTTTAAATTAATTTATGTTATTACAGTCAGATAATTTAAAAGTTATTTGATGCCTTTTTGAAGACTTAAGGATGATGTATTAAAACAACAGGCAGGAGGGTTAGGTTTAGGGTATGAACATTAAACCTAAGTGTTTTTCAGACTACAGCATGTCTACTTTCACTTCACTAAAGGATCTGAATACTTCTTCCATCACTGCCTGTAATGGACATTAACGGTTATATAATCAGAAACCGTTGGTGCCCTCAAGCAAAGGTCATGAAGTCCATGCTTCCTGCGTCCAAATGCACCACAAATGGACTCTAAAAGGAACAAATATTATTCCTCTTTTCGTAAATGGACATTTTTTCTTAAAGCTCAGAGTGCTGTCATGACCAATCTCTCACCAGAAGAGACTAGAATCCATTATTTTAAAGGATTTGTTCAGTGTACAACAATCAGAAGCCTAAAATGAACATTAAAGCTGTTTTTCTTGCTGTAATTATTCCTTTCTGTTCATACTGACCATTAGTAGATCCCTTCATCATGTTTAAGTGATGGAGGACTAAATCCACAGTCCTCCACCTATGCAAAATAAATGTATTTAAACTTATTTTAAAGTTTAAATAAATTTAAAATGTATTTATTTGAACTGAAATCAGCCCCGACAGTGAACATTTTTAAATCCAGGTTAAAAACACTTCTCTCTTCTCCTGTGCTCCTGTGATTGAGCTCTTTTAAAGCACTTTACATGATTAAGCATAAGCACACAACCTGTTTTCATGTTAATTTGTAGAAAATCATTCTTCCTTCCTGCCAGGTGTCTTTGTTCTGTGTGTTTGTTCTGGACTCATTTCCATCTATTGTGGTTTTGTGTCAATAAATCAGTTTAAAGAAAAGAAAAAAGAAAGATAAATGGAGGTAGGGCTAGAAAAGTTCCTTCCTTCATCCTACACCTTCTCTTTCATCGTTACATCACTTCATTTAATAATCTACATCTCTCTCCCTCTCCCCTCTATGTCTCTCTCTCTCTCTCTCTCTCTCCCCCTCTCTCTCTCTCCATCTCCCCGTCTCTCTCTTTCTATCTGTCTCTCTCTCTCCCTCCCTCTGTCTCTCCCTCCCTCTCTCTCCCTGTCTGTCTCTCTCTCTCCATCTCTCCCTCTGTCTCTCTCTCTTTCTCTCCCCCCCTCTCTCTCTCTCTTTCTCTCCCCCTCTCTCTCTCTCCCCTCCCCTCTATCTCTCCGTCCATCTCTTTCTCTCTCCCCCTCTCCCTCCCTCCCTCTCTGTCTTTCTCCCTCTTTGAGTATTTTTAAGTAGGGAAAAAAGGAACCGATATAAAAAAGGTAAAACTTCTTAT